>NW_006408568.1:807230-819132 GCF_000296735.1 Chrysochloris asiatica | reverse complement strand
TGAAGCCAGGATAAGTGGGTATTATCTGCAAGTGTGGGGGCTCTTATGCATATGCCCTCTCTTCTTATCAGCTGGACGCTTCACTCTCCACTCTAGTCTTCTGTGGCTATGCAAAGCACCATTTTTAATCCAGAAGGATGACCTCCAGATCGCTCAGGGAGTTAGGTGGATTCATTCTGTACCTTCAAGTTTATCTGCGTATCAGTGTTCTAGGATGGGGTCTTGAAGGGGAAGGAGCATCAAGGAGGAAGGGAGTTAGGTTGCTTCTGTAGGTTAAGAAGGGATGTAGGTGTTAGTTACTTATTGCTGTGTAACACATTACCCCCAAATGTAGTAGCTTAAAATAACAAACATGTGTTACCGCATATGGATTCTGAAGGTCAGGAATCCAGGAGTATTTTAGTTGGGTAGTTCTGGCTCAGGGTCTTATAAGATGTAGGCTGACGCTACAGTCATCTGAAGGCTTAGTTGAGGCTGGAGAATCCACTTCCAGGAAGCTCATTCACATGCCTGTTGGTCAGAGGCCTTAGTTTTTCCTCATAAGGGTCTCTTCATAGGGCTGCTAAGAACATGGCAAATGGCTTCTCCCAGAGGAAGAGATTGGCCAAGAGAAAGCCACCAAGCTTTCAGAACCTCGTCTCAGAAATGGCACACCATAACTTCTGCCCTATTCTACTGGTCACACAGACCAACCCTGGCACAATGTGGGGTGTGAACTGAACACAGCAGGAATCACTGGAGACCATCTTGCAGGTTCTCTATTATAAAAGGGAACGGTGTCTGAAAGAGACACTCCTCCCCAAAACAAGGGGAGGAGCAATCTCTCACTCCTATCATGGATCTCTTGTCTGGAAGTTCTGGAGGCCAAATGAGGGCCAGGCTCTTGTCAAGTCAAGTGTTTCAGGCAAAAGGCCATAATACCATGCTCATTCAGACCTGTGGTTACATTCGTCAGTATTTCCCCTACCTTGAACTAGTTCTCAGTTTGAAGGGGCAGAGCAGGAGCCTACACAGGCCCAGAATTTCTCTGCCCCAACTTTCTTATCAGATAGAAGCCTTAGGGTTCAGGCTTGAGCCTCTGCTATTACCTCTCAATGGAGAACATGAACAAGCAACCTAGGTTTCCTCACTCTGGCTCCCCCAGGGCAAAGCTAAAGCCCTTTGAAGGGAATAGGGTTGAGGTGGGGATGGGTTCTATCTGCTCCACTCTGTGGCTGACAGTTTCTCCAAGGGGCTGCAGGTGTCAGCTGGCTAAGCCTAGCCTAGGTGTTGAAATTTGCCCACTCAAAACCTCCCATGGGATAGGGAGGCCTGGGAACCACCACATGAATGTTATCAAAATTGGTCAGGGAGCTGGGGGCAATTCAACCATTAGTGAAGGTGGGGGGTCAGCTCTCTTAGATCCTTTCCCAGAGAACAGCCTTTGTGAGACCCATCCTCCATTCCCCAAGCCCTATCCCCTCCCCCTTGCAGAGGGTGTCAATGCACCTGCAGATGCTTCTGGTAAGGAGGCCACCGCAGGACTGCACCCTGGGACTTCCCACTTCCCTGTTCCACAGGCTACCCCCGCCCCTTCTCAAAAGCCTGCTCACTGGAGCTCTTTCAGTTGCTTCCACTGCTGGTTTCCCTCAGATTCTCATCTCTTTTCTCCCCTTAGGCCTCTTCTCTCTCCTCCAGTCTGGAGACTCAGAAGACACGCAGCAAACATATGTCTCATCCTCATCCGGGAACCAGGAGGTCTCTGGAGAGCTCCATGGTCCATATAGGATATAGGATTAGAGCAGATAGCTTAAGTGAGGATAGTAATACTTTTTTTTTTTTTTTTTTTTAAGTTTTATTGTGAATTATGTGATAGTTTACATGGGAGAACATTAGTTTTACATTCATCCTATCATATATTGTTTCATTGCCATGGTTACAATCCCCTCCATGCATCATCATCCAACTAAAGGGTATACCCTACAAGCCTGCCCCCCAGTCATCAGCACACAGCCTCTCTCCCTCTCTGGGTCTAAAGTCCCCAGCTGCTCCATCTCTCCATGTCACCATCTCTGCCTCCATCTCTGGCATCACCGCTCTGCTCGTCTCCCTTAATGGTCCCAGGGACCTCCACTCCTAGACTGCAAAGTTAATCACTCCTCTCCTTGTTACAAAACATCTACCTTTACATTTCCAACCCTCACAATCAGTCCTGATAGCAATTATTCACTATTGTATCACAAGAGACTTATCCGCATTTCCTTTCATCAGCTCCACCTAGACAGATTGAATACCACTCAATGGAGATTCTACCTTCCTTCATGCCCTCTGAATCTAGGTTCCCTCTGAAAAGCTTGTAAGCCAGTCACTTCTTGCCTTTGTAACTCCCCCCCAACCCCTTTTTGGGTAGCCAATGTCCAAGTTGCCCATCCCTGTCTACTCTGTGTAGGGAGGGACTGGGAGGAATAGTAATATTTTTTAAAGGGCTTGCCTCATGGATGTGAATGTGCTTTAAAAATGGAAAATCACTTCTGTCATAAGGATGTGGGATTCTGATGGGGACCAGCCTCAGGAGTTCCAGATGAGGTAGCCATCCTCTTACCTCCTCCATTGCTGTGGGAGAAGCCTTCCTTAATCCATTATTCTACCCTTCCTTCATGCAAGTGAGTGGAACAGGCAAGGGATTGGAGTCCAAGAAACAAGTTCAAATCCAGTTCTCTCAACAATGAGACCTTTAGCAATTTTCTTAGACTCTTTGAGCCTCACTTTCCTCATCTCTCTATGGTGATGAGAGTGATATCTATGCCCTAACATATTTGATGAAAATACACAACCGTACACAGCACACAACAACTATAAATGCTCAACAGAAACTCACTTTTTCTCTTTCTCTTCGTTGCCTGTTTGGAAACTGCCAAGTCAGGTTCTTGGGACTCATCTTCACAGGAAGTTAGAGAGCACAGATCCAAAGAGCTGGAAGGCGTCATACTGTTTATCTGGGCCAAAGGTCGTGAACTAGATCCAGCCTTGGAATGCTTTGTTTGATCTAAAACCCCAAAATGAATCTAAAACCCCATTCTGGCTTATCATGACCCTGTAGGACAGAGTAGAGCTGCCTCATAGAGTTTCCAAAGCTGTAAATCTTTAAGGAAGCAGACTGTCACACTGTTCCCATGGTGGGTTTGAAACACTGACTTTTCAGTTATCAATCGAGTGCTTTAACTAGTGTGCCAGCAGGGCTCCTTCTTATTGGATCTACCCAGTGTTAAAATAATAAAATACAAAATTAATTGCCAACATTAAAATGAGAAGATATTGCATAAGTATGTGGTTTGCCTCTTTCTCTAAAATCGTGGCTGAACTGTCAACTCTGGGTTCATATCCTGGTGTAACCTCTATCAGCTCAGCAGGAGCTGTGTAGGTCATGAATGCCTTTATTAGATGAGACAGGTAAGTTCTAGTTTACCTCAGTTTCTAGCTCTCTCTATTGTTTACAGTCGGCTTACCTCATTTCTCAAGGCTACTGAAGGCCTTAAAATGGAGGCCCCTGATCTAGTCTTTTCCTCTCCATTAATTCTTCCAACAAGTATTCAACAAATAGTTTCTTCCAGACCTGGTATGGTGCTGTAGGATAAACGTCAGACTGCTAACTGGAAGGTCAGTAGTTCAAACCCACCAGCTGCTCCTCAGAAACCCTAGGAGTAGGAACCAAGTTCATGGCACTTAACAACAGCCCCACCACACTGCTAAGCACTGGAATTAAGTAAGACAGATGTAGTTACTTACTGTCTAGCCTGTGAAAGAGACATTAAATAATCATTTCATTATAACTGGACAAGTGCTACAAAGGGAGCAACTCAACATGCTGAAACATCATATCATAAGAGAACCTTATTTCCATGGGAGAAGTTGAATAATCTGTAAGGTGACAGTCATGTGCTTCCGGAAAGATAGCAGAACTGTTGCTCGACAAACAGCGCAAATCTTGATACTGAACCACCTACCTCTGGACGACTTTTATGTGAGAAATGAGCTCCTATCTTGTTTGTAGTTGTTAAGTGTTGCTGAGTCAGTTCCAATTCATGGTGACCCTGTATAGGGTTGCTGAGGTTGTAAACCTTACAGGAGCAGAAAGTTTCATCTTTCTCCAGTAGAGCAGCTAGTGGGTTCGAACAACCACCTTATGGTTATCAGTCCAATGCTTATTCTACAGAGCCACCGTGCTCCTATCTTGCTTAACTCTCTATTTTGATCTTTCACTTACGGCAGAGCCCAAGCCTTATTGCTATACGCTTCTAATAGAAATTTGCCTTTTTGTCTTTTAACTTTTTATTGTGAATTGAGCGAAGGTTTACAGAGCAGATCATCAGTTTTACATTCAACAAATCATACACCTCGTTTCATCTCAGTGATTACAATCCCTTCAATGTAACATAATTTATCCCACTTTCTCCTTGTGATTCTAACTTTCATTCCTCCTTCTTTCTGACTCCTTCTGAACTTTGTCTTTGGGTAACTGCTGCCCTTTTGATCTCAAATGGTTGACCATTCTAGGGTATGTACACCTCACTAGTGTTGCACTAGTCTCCCCTATATACCTATCTATTGCTTGGCTGAAAATTGAGCCACGAGGGCGAGTTTAGTTCCAGACCTGAAGGGTGACCAAGAGTCATAGTCTCAGGATACTTTTTTGATCCTCTAAAAGGATCTCTGGTAGCGTAGTGGTTACGAATCGGGCTGTGAACCTCAGGGTCAGCAGTTCGAAACTACCAGCTGTTCCACTGGAGAAAGATGAGGCTTACTGCTCCCGTAAAGATTTACAGCCTTGGAAACCCTGTACAGGGTCGCTATGAGTCAGAACTGACTCCACAGCACATAACAATAACAACAGCATCATTTTCTTATGATTTCCCAGTATGCTGTGCTTCTCCCTTTGTAGCACTTATCCAGTTGTAATACAATACTTAATTGTTTAATGTCTACCTCACAGCTAGAGCAGTGACTACATCTATCTTTATTTGCACCATATCCTCAGCATTTAGCACTAGATCAGGGGTTACAAAATTAAATGCCTACTGGAGCCAGCTAGGTAGCAGTGTGAATTAGGAAAGCAGGCTGGCTGTAAACAATAGGGAAGTAGACCTGAGAAAGGCAGGCCCTCCCTGTAAGGACTCACTCCAAAGGCTGCACTAACATGTTCACTTATACCCATTAGCCAAAATTAAGTAACTTGGCCACATCCAACTATAAGGGAAGCTGAAAAGTATGTCACAGTTATGAGCCCAGCTAAGAATAGAGAATTCTGAGATCTGTAGAATGAATGAAAAATTATCTAGATCAATAACTCTCAAAGTGTGGTCTGTGGACCCCTGAGACACTTTGTGGAGATATGTGAAGTTAATCTTCGTTTAAAAAAAAAAAAAAAAGAAGAAGAAAAAGGATATTGTTTCGCTTTGACACTATTTTGACATTTGCACTGATGTTGCAAAATCAATGTGAACAAAACTGTTGCCTTAACACAGTGGCACGAAATGCTGTTTTTGTTAACTGCCGCTGAGTCAGTTCCGACTCATAACAACCCTATATAGGGTCTCCAAGGAACAGCTGGTAGTTTTGAACTGCTGACCTTGTGGTTAGCAGTCCAATGCTTATCCTACAGAACCACACCAAGACTCTGTGGTATTTGCAGTTAAAAAAAAAAATTACTGCCAGTTTCATTTAAGTGTACTTGATGAAGCACTAAATGCTAATTTTTAAAAATCTTAATTCTTGAGTACACTGTTATGAAATGAAAAGTAGCAAGAACTGCTGTAAATGAAGTACAATGGTTGTCTCAAGTAGAAACATTTGTGTAATTATTGGAGTTGCAAACGGAACCAACCACTTTTTTTTAATGGGTCACTACATTTACTTGAAAGAACAACTGACAGACAAACTCTGGTTATTCAAATTGGGCTATCTGGCAGAAAGCTTCCTGAAAACAAACAAAATGTGCCTGTAACTTCAAGGAAAACAACTGATAGTATTTTGGCCAATGGCAAAATTTGAGCTTTGGAGTGAAAATAAGAATGTTGGAAAACTTAACTGTCACCCATGTGATAGCATCCCAATACTGTCTTTTCTGATGGAATTCATGGTGATATAAAGTAACTTGTGCTTTTTAAAAATACATATTGTATTTTAATGAAAATGTGGCAACATTCGGAAGATCTGTAGAACTCAGTGAACCAATACTTTCCAAGTAGGCAATGCATGATGTCATTATTTTTCTAAATTAATTCCAGGTGGTACAGCATTCTGGGCATAACAAAGACCAAAAGGCAGCTCGGGCAGGATTCTGGGTTGGGTTTACTGATGACACAATTAAGATAGGACTAAAGAGATGGATCAAGGAGCTCTGGTAGTGTAGTGGTTACGAATCGTGCTGCTAACCTCAAGGTCGGCAGTTCGAAACTACCAGCGGTTCCGTGGGAGAAAGATGAGGCGTTCTGCTCCTGTAAAGATTCACAGCCTCAGAAACCCTGCGCAGGGTCACTATGAGTTGGAACTGACTCCACGGTACTTAACAACAATAACACAGAGATGGATCATTGTATGATTTCTTTTTCTACTAAAGTTTATTCTTATGTGTACAACAGATTCAAAGACAACACTGTGGCAAAAGATATCATAGCAGGGAATTCAAGTGTTTTCATAGAAATGGAATCAAGGGTCCAAATTTCTTAATTCACCTGTGGCCGTGGGGCCTTTCACTGCAGCCTTCACTTTTAGCTCTTCGATTTTAGTGTCTTCAGCTCTTCTTTTTGTTTCTGCTTGAAAGCCTATCTTCCTCAAACATTTCTTTGTTCTGTTTCTTCTTCTTGCCTCTTTCACTGCTCAACATGGCACCTGCTGCTCCTTCCCCAGAACTGCCACCAAAAGCAGAATCTACATGATGTTTTAAAATCATGCATGGGTAAAAGATCTAGTCAAACACAAGATAGATCTGTGGATTTTATTGTAATAGAATACAAAAAAAGTTAGTTGATGTGGTTTAAGTGTGGAATTCCACACTGCAGTTAAGCCACCACGATTTCTTGAATTTTAGTGTACTAGTATCAGAGTCCTGGTGTGGTGCTGTGGGTTAATGTGCCAGACTGCAAAGCCGTTTGAACTGCAGGTTTGGCAGTTCAAGCTCACCAACTGCTCCTTGGACACCCTATACAGGGTTGCTATGAGTCAGAACCGACTCGATGGCACTTAACAGCAACAACAACAACAACAATTATTAGACAATTTGGAGTCCTGGTGTGGCACTAAGGTTTAATGCACTGGACTGCGAGGTCAGTGACTCAAGCTCACCAGCCACTCCTCAGAAACCCTATACGGGGTGGCTATAAGTAGGCACTTACCAACAACAATTAGATGATTCACTAATGATCTAAAAAGACATTAAAGTGGTTCTCCCTTAGCCATCTACGTATCTGTGTATAGTCAGATTTTCCTCATATACTTCAACCAAAGAAACATATTATAAAAAATTAAATGTAAGAGCAGATATGAGAATACATTGAAATATTAAAGAGATTTGCAAAACATAAAATAGCACTATTCTTTTCACTAAATATTTATATATTTCACTAAATATAAATATGGAAAATACAGTCACTTTCATATATTTCACTAAATATAAATATGGAAAATATATTATTTGTGACAACTTATAATGGATTTACAGGAACCCTGGCAGCACAATGGTGAAGTACTTGCCTGATAACCAAAAGATCTGAAGTTCAAACCTACCAATGGCTCTTTGGGAGAAAAAACCTAGAGATCTGCTCCTATAAAGATTATAGGCTGGGTAACCCTACGCGCGGCAGTTCTATTCTGTTCTATAGGGCAGCTATGAGTTGGAATCACAATATAATGGATTATTATTTTTAAATAAATTAACAAATACAAGTTAAAAGTTTTTCCCAGTCTTAATCTCTAACACAAAAGCTTCTTGATTTATAGTCAGAATCAATTTGATTGTAACTAACAATAGCAAAAGAAGTTCAGAGAACATATGAAAACCACTGCTCTAGATAAAGGGATAGAAAGAAGGGTAGGGGAAGAGCTTACTAAAAAACAGAGATAATTTGTGCAGAGAACCCAGGGTGGGAAGGTCCACACAGGACCTTTGTTCTAACTGTTGCTGTGTACTGTCCAGTTGGTTCTGACTCATAGTTGACCATGTCTAGGGTTTCTTAGGCTGTAAATCTCTATGGGAGCAGAAAGCCTCATCTATCTCCCACGGAGAGCCTGGTGGATTTGAACCACTAACTGTGGTTAACAGTCCAACATATAACCCACTATGTCCTCCACCTGGTTAAGTTTGTGGCTTTATCCTAAAAAAATGAGAAACCTTTATTGAAAAAAAAAATTATTTGGTAATACATACATGTGACACAATATTTTAAAGGTACAGTAAGCTATTCCTCCCACCCTTCTTCCCCAGTCTGCCAGTTCCCTTTCCCAAAGATAACTACTCTTGCCAGTTTTTTAATGTATCCTTCCAGAGGTGGTCTGTAAATTACAAATATGTATGTATGTATTGGGAACTCAATGGCTCTGTCGAATAACAATGAACTGCGAATCATAAGATTGTCTGATTCGAGCCCACCTCATGATGATGAGGCTTTCTACTCCGGAAAAAATTTGCAGCCTCAGAAACTATAAATAGAGTCGTTACGAGTTGGAACTGACTCAATGGCATTTAACAGCAACAATGCATGAAGGTCCCTGGTGTGCCAACAGGTTGTGCTTGTCCACTAACCTAAAGATTGGTGATTTGAAGCCATCAGAAGAAATGCCTGGCAATCTTGTTGTTAAGTGCCATCGGGTCGGTTCCAACTCATAGTGATCCTGTATAGGGTTTTCTGAGGAGTAGCTGGTGAGTTTGAACTACCGACCTTGTGGTTCAAACTGACCTTGTGGCCCAGTGCTTATCCTCAGGACAGCCTAGAAAACCCTACAAGACAGTTCTACTCTGTCATGGGTTCACTATGAGTTGAAATCAACTCAAAATCACACAACCACAGCCCCAATTTGATTTGGTTTGCTTCTAATCTTTTGTCAATACAAACAGCACTGCAGTGAAAACACATGTTAATACGTCTTTTTGCACATGGAAAAGAGTAGCTGTAATGTAAATTCCCAGAAGTAGAAATACCAGAGTCAAAGGTATGTGCATATTATATTTTGACCTATATTGCTGAATTGCTGTTGTTGTATCAATTTACATTCTGACAGCAATGTGTCAGTTTTGAAAGGTTTTAGCAGGAAAATGACAAGAACACACTTGCAATTTTAAATGATCACTCAGGCTACTGTGAGAAGGATGACTTGAAGGAAGGCAGAATGAAGAGGTCAAGAGACAAGTAAGGAGGAAGGAGCTGTAGTCCAGGCAAAGGATGATAATGGCATCTTGGATTGAAATGGTAGCAGTGGGGCAGATTTCAGAGCTATGCAGAAGTAAAAGTGCATAAACCAAAATAAAAACAGTCCATAAAACCTGTTACTGTTGGGTCAATTCTGACTCATGGCAACTGCATGTGTTAGAGTAGAACTGTTCCATACGGTTTTCTTGACTGCAATCTTTATAAAAGCAGATCTCCAGGACTTTCTTCCATGGTGCTACTGGGAGAGGGAGGTGTTTGAATCACCAGTCTTTAGGTTAGTGTCATTAACTGCCATTGAGTTGGTTCCGAATCATAGCAACCCTGTGTAGGGTTTCCACCAGGAGCAGCTGGTGAGTTTGAATTTCCACCCTTGTGTTTAGCCATCCCGTGCTTAGCCTACAGCACCACACCAGGACTCCTTTAATTGACAATCACAAATCATTTTCACCAACTAGGGTCTTTAAGATCCACAGGGACTAGTAAATAAATACAGGGTTGGGTGAAGGAGTCAAGGACCACACTCAACTTATCAGACTTAAGCAACTTAGTGAATGGTGAAGCCTTCCCTGAGTAGGAAATTTGAAGCAGAAGTAGGTTTGGCGAGTGGTAGTGAGCAGATAATAAGTTTAGTTTCAGATATTTCATTAGGTTTGCGATGTCTGATGAACATCCAAGTGGAGATATCTATGGGCAGCTGATGGACATGCCTAGAGCTCATGAGAGATCTGGACTAGATACAAACATCTGAGGGATGACCAGACACTGAGGCCCACAGGAAAAGAGTGTGTCCATGATGACTTTGAGCATCCAGGTATCCTCCCAGATCAGGCCCTTCCTCCACATGAGCCAGTCTGTAATGTTGCAGATGGTCTTGGAGGCACTCACTGGACAATTGTCCTTGGGGTCCCAGATCAAGGAATTGGGGCTCACTACATCTGCTCTCATATGCCCTCCTTTGTCTCCCACTACTTTCCCCAAAGCCCAGGCCAGATGGCAATCATGGCTGCAATCTTTTTCATGTCACCCAACAATGGCAGTGCCGCTCAGGACACTAGCTTGACTTTCTGAACTTTTTTCCCTTGATTTTAGAATTTTTAATTTAACAGCTTCCCCAAGAGCCAGGGGGTGTTGACCACAACCCCAGATAGTGACGTGGGGGGCCGGCTCAAGCCTGGGGTGTAGAGTTGCCTGCCTCACTACTACCCAGCTTCCTGTTTCTCTTCATTTGAGCGCATCTTTGCTGAAGTAACAAAGCCTACTTGGGCTTCAAGCCTTCATATAGACACACCTGCACAAGAAGCAAAGTGGAAGGCAGACACAGAACTAGAGGTAAGGTGGGCAGAAACAGTTACATTTCTTTCCTCAGAGCTGGAAAGTGGAGAGGAACATGGTGCAGATGCACAGGAATGTGCTGGCCTCTCAGTTTTCTGCCTTTGGAACTGTGAGCTTTAAGAGGGCAGGGACACTTTTTGCGTGCCTCAAAGATCACGGCCCAAATCAGTAGATGCTTATAGGAAAATGTATACTAGAATTCAAGGGAGAGCAGGAATGGAGCGCTGGAGGCTGACCTGGGTGAAAGAAAGAAAAGGGAAGACAACTAGCCATAATTAGCCATAGGGCAGTGGAGAGATAAAGAATGAGAGAGGAAAACAAGAGGGAAGAAGGGGTTGAGAAAGAAATAAAATGAATAAATAAATATTAAGGAAAGAGGGATAGAGGAGGCCTATTAAAAAGAAGTGAAGAGAAAAATCGAGACAAAGGTAAAACTAAGAGAAAATGGAGAATCTAGCCTAAAAATTCTTGAGGCAATTCTCCCCAAATTGATTTGCCTGTTGACGTAATCATCAAAACTTCATACTAAAAATCAGGCTTGCAGCATTTATAAGTTCCACGATCAATGTAGTCTCTTCCAATGACTTCTTCTGTTATGTGATTTTATGTTTTACTTACTTTGGGGCATTTTTATGATTTATGCAAGTTGTCTAAAGGCACTTTCACTTAAAAAAAAAAGGCACTTCTACCTTAATTAGCTATAAAATGATAGATTAAATGGGAAAGCTAAATTGCTTAAGGGTTGAAACTGAGCTCTTGCATATGAAATGGTGTAAAAGTGATAGGTAACATCTTTTTATGTAAATATGTCATTGGACAAATTGGCCCAAGAACATTGGTTTTGGATGACTTAGTCTGCTCTTGAAGAAGGGGCCATGAGAATTAGAAACGGATTTTCATTTACTCCCTGGGCTTCGTATAGTATAGGGGGAAGCAGGATTCTATGTCTTTCAAGACTGATGCTCTATAGAACTCCAGCCCCTCCACATTTCCCCTCTCCCCTCAGTCTTTTTCCTTGACCTAAGGAACTCTGGTAGTATAGTGGTTATGAATTGGGCTGCTAATCTCACAGTCAGCAGTTTGAAACTACCAGCTGTTCCGTGGGAGAAAGATGAGGCTTTCTGCTCCTGTAAAGATTTACAGCCTCAGAAACCCTGTACAGGGTCGCT
>NW_006408568.1:797972-807130 GCF_000296735.1 Chrysochloris asiatica | reverse complement strand
AACCACAAGGTCAGCTGTTTGAAACTACCAGCTGTTCCGTGGGAGAAAGATGAGGCTTTCTGCTCCTGTAAAGATTTACAGCCTCAGAAACCCTGTACAGGGTCGCTATGAGTGGGAACCGACTCCACGGCACATAACAACAAGATTTCTATGGCTTCCAAATTCTGCTGTTTCTTGGTTTCCTCAGCCTTCTCTTCATAGTCTATTTCCGGGAGAAGGGCCTCCGGTGGGAGTCTGATACCTTGTAAGAAAAAGGCCCATTCTCACCAATTCAAGGATCTCACTCTAGGTGGGATGGTGTTGTGGGCCATAGAGTCTGTTCCAACTCATAGCAACGCTGCATAGGGTTTCTGAGACTGACTTAATGGGTTTGAACTGCTGACCTTGTGGTTATCAGTCTAGTGCTTATCCTATGAGAGAAAGCTTTGCCTTGTGAGGCAATTTTTTAGGGATATAAAACTAAGAGTATAATATTATGGGGGAAGATCACTGGTATTTCATATTTCTACCTATTTCATATTTCTGTGTGAGATTCTGTAGACTTTTACAAAATGGCTGCCTTTAAAAAACATAGACGACAGAGCTCCCAAAGATCAGGATTAGAAATACTCAGAAGATGATTCCCTTCTTTCAAGTTAGGGCACTTACATAGAAGAACTCTACTTTTAAATAAAAGTCACCCACCAGAGTTTTTGTTTAGGAGCCACTGAATTTTATTAATGGTGGTAGCATAATTTGGAAAAAATAGTGATAATGGTTGCATTACACAAAAGTTATAATTATTGTTACTAAACTATACATGTAGAAATTGGTGAATTGATGAATGTTTGGTTGTATATATTTTCACCTTAAAAAAAGAAAAAAATCCTCCCAATTCGTTCTCAGCAGAGGCCTTGCAGCAGTGCTAGGCCCAGACTTTAGCCTTAATGGCAAGGTGGCCCTGAGGGGAATTGGGTAGATCAACAGTCAGCCATTCACATTTTGACACTTAATAACTGTTTGTGAATGAAATAATTGTGACAAGGTGTGTGTGTGGGGGGAAACAGATACCTAAGATCTGGGAGAGGACAGTTGGGGTCCTGGTTTGTAAAGCCCTAAGATTGAGTCCTATTCTACACCTTTCGGGTGATAGGGGAAGTGGGGGGAGCATGGCTCCCCCAATGTGGGTACCTGATGCAAAAGAAAGGATGGCGGAGGCTGTAGCCACTGAACCACAAGAGTCCTTTTTGAAGGGTCGTGGTCTCTAGGATGTTTATATGACACCAGTAAGCAGTAGACAAGGTGTGTGTGTGTCTGAGGGCATATCCCGTGGCTGGGCTTGAGGGGGCTGGTGGGAGCTATGGGGAGAAGATAAAAGTGCCTGTGGGACCACAGACTGTCACTGTGGTGGGGCTGTGCCCTCCTCCTCTCCCCAAGCTCACTCTTCATACCAGCCCCAGAGGCCAGGGGTGAGGGTGGCAGGAACCTCAATGGCTTTGAGACAGTGTGTGGTGCTGCGTTGCCATTTTGGTCTTATCTCTTTCTTGGTCTCCTGCTCTGCACAGGTATGTCGTCTCTCAGAATTTCTTCATTTCTTTGCTTTTGACTCCACTTTTTTGTACTGCTCTGAGTTTTCTGTGTGAATGTACTTTGTGTGAAATGTACTTCTTGCTTTAATGAGTTGCTCTGTGTCTTTCCCTCCCTGTTTCCTTCCTTTCCCTCCTACCTTGGGGTCTTTTTGTGTTTCTTGGGAAATCTGTCCTTTATCCTTTGTCCACTTGTCTCTTTCCAACCAATGGCCAGTTTCCTTGCTTTCACCTCTCTTCTGGACCCAGGACATGCTCTGGGGACCTCTGTTTTGCAGCTGGAAGGCTTCATTCAGATCAAAGCTTGTTTAAAGTCTGCCTTCCTGCCAGGATGCCTATTTATAGGCAAGGTAGACTACAGTTTAGTGGTAGCTAGAGAAGGAAAAATGAAAAAATGAGAAGAGGTAAGGAGGCAAGGAAGACCAGGAAAGCCAGAATCACCTCCCGGCGTATGAGGCACAGAGGGAGAGAGACACAGGCACAGGGAGTTGAAGATGGAGGCATCAGCTTAGGGAGGTGCAGATATAGAAAAGCACAGATGTGAGCAGAGAAGCAGGGAGAGAGGGAGGGAGGGAGAAGCACCAGCCCCATGGGGAACCAACAAGTCCTCCCAGCTTCTCTCCCAGGGCTGTGGTACACAAGATGCTCTACTTTGGGGCTGAGCAGGTCTGAGGAAGCTGAAAATGTGAGAATCAAAGGCCAGCTCTCTGGGGTGGCAGCGGAAGCCCAAGGCACCAAAGCAAACAGCAGGTTTGGGCTGGAAACCCACAGCCTCCATCACTTAGCTGAACCCTGGGGCAGATTGGGGGGCGGTGCAGGGAGCAAGGGGGCAGGAACTGGGCCTCCACATTGATGCCAGGGTCAAGATTGCAGAGTGAGGAAGCTTGGTGGGTGGTGGTGGTGGTGGTGGTGGTGGTGGTGGTGGTGGTGGGTTGGGGGAAGATAGCTACTGTGGTGGGGAAGTGCCAAGAACATCCCTTATAGGAGTAAGCCGAATTTAAACTCAAGGGAAGAGATTGCCAATATGGAAACTTTGTCCTTCCTCCACCCCCTGCTCACCAAGAACCTAGTCAGTTTAGAATGGGAAACAATGGAACCATTTTCATTCTCTTCATCCCCTTAATGCCTCCTATTCCCTACACTGACTTATAAACAACTTCATCCTAGTGACTTTCTGACTTTCCCTCCTTTCTGGGAGCCTCCTTCCTGTCTTCCCCTTGCCATCTACTGGATTCTGACTCTAGGGCAGAGTGGAACTTCACCATAGGGTTTCCAAGGCTATAAACCTTTATGGAAGCAGATTACCACATCTTTCTCCTGCAGAGTGGCTAGTGAGTTCAAACCTCAGATCCTTTGGTTAGCATGCTTTAACCACTGTGCCACCAGGACTCCTTTCCTGTCCTCTTTCTCTCTCTCTCTCTCTCTCTCTCTATATATATATATATATATATGGAGTCCTGGTGTGGCGCTGCAGGATAATGAACTGAACTGCGAGGTCAGTTTGAATCACAAGGTTGGTGGTTCAAGCTCACCAGTCACTCCTCAGAAACCCTATATAGGGTTGCTGTGAGTTGGAACTGACTTGATGGCATTTAACAACAACTAACAACAATATATATATATATAGTTAAACATAACTATTGTGTTGTAGGAGCAGCTGGTGGGTTTGAACTGCTAAAATTTAAATATATGTATAGGGTTTCTGAGGCTATAAACCTTTACAGGAGCAGAAAGCTTCATTTTTCACCCGCGGAACAGCTAGTGCTTTTGAACTGCTGACCTTAAGATTAGCAGCCTGACTCGTAACCACTATGCTACCAGAGCTCATATATATATAGTTGTTGTTGTTAAGTGCTGTCGAATTGGTTCTGACCCATAACGAGCCTGTATAGGGTTTCCTAGGAGCAACTAGTGAGCTGGAACTGACAACCTTGTGATTCAAACCAACTTTGCAGTCCAACACATTACCTCACTTGCTGTGTGTTAGGTGCTAGATGGATCCTCTTCCAGAGAGATGGACTTACTGGCTGGAAGGGGCCTTTCCTTACCTTCCCCAAACGTCTTTAGGATGCCCAGACCCCCAGCACATCCTTTTGCAGAATGAGTGCTACATTCTTCTTGCAGACTGGGCATCAGAGCCAACAGGAGCCAGCATCCAGATCAGGTGGTTTAAGAACCCGTGTTGTTGTTTGTTGTTAAGTGCCTTCCAGTTAATTCTGACTCATAGCAACCCTGTATAGTTTCCAAGGAGCAGCTGATGGGTTTGAACTGCCAACCTTGTGGTTCACAGTACAGTTTTGATCCTATAGTGCCACACCAGGAGCCCGTAAAGAGGGGTTTATTTGCAGAGGTTAGGACAGGGTTAAGGGAGCTAACATGTTAAAGCTCTCAGATAACAGTAAGGAAAGGTCCTGAAGGGGCAAGGAACGGAAATGGTATTTCTGGATCCCTGTGAGGGCTTGAACTGTGGATGATGGATCACTGGCCTGGAGCTCTAGTCTAAGGGGACATAGCCAGAAAAAATGCCTGTGTTCTCTCTTGCTACCACTTCTCATTCAAATTCAACCGATAGCTGGAGGACAATGCCATCTGTGGCAGTCAACCTCTTGGTAGAGAGCAGGGTGGAAAGGAGTGGAGAAAAAATGATGGAGAAGCAGCATGGACTTTGGGTCACACTTAAATGACCCATTTTAGTAACAGAAATAATGTTAAGTATAGAAAGGAGTCCTAGAAGCGTAGTGGATTACAAGTTGGGCTGTTAACTGTGAGGTCAGTAGTTCAAATTTACCAGTGGGAGAAAGAAGAGGTTTTCTTTTACAGCCTCAGAAACCCTATACAGGGTCACTATGAGTCAGAACCAACTCAACGGCATATAACCACCACCACCACGATAACAAAGGGAATCCACAATTTTCTCTTGTATTTGTTTCCTAAGGCTGCTTAACAAAATGCCACACTGTGGATAGTTTATAGGGACAGAAATTTATCGTCTCACAACCTAGAGCCTGAAAGTCCAGATTCAGAGTGTTGTTAGGGCCACGTTCTCTCTGAAGGCTTTAGAGGAAGACCATTTCTTACTCTCCCATACTTCTGGTATGGAGAATGGTGGCTCTACAGGATAAGCACTGGACTGCAAACCATAAGGTCAATGGTTTGAACCAATCACTTGCTCCTTGGAAGAAAGATGAGGCTTTCTGCTCTCACAAAGATTTACAATCTCAGAAACTCTGTATAGGGTTGCTATGAATCAGAACCAACTTGACAACACTTAACAACATCAACAACTTCTGGTAGCCTCAGATGTACCCTGGCTTACAGATTCATCTTTATGTGACAGTCTTTCATCTGTCTGTCTCTCCGCTTTTATAAGGAGTCACTCATTAGATTAGGATCCACCTTACTCCAATATGACCTCATGTTACTTCATTGATAACATCTTTAAAGACTATTTTCAAACAAAGTCACATTCACAGGTACCAAGGGTTAGGAATAGGCTTGAGGGAAAGACAATAAACCTGAATGCAGGATTTCATCTTATCAAGTGGTGGACCAAATCCACCCTGGCCTCTTTCCTCTTTCCCCAGGCAGCCATCATGCTGAGGCCCCATCTCTGTGCTTGGAGTTCAAAGACACTTGTACTATCTAGTCTCTTCCCCCTCCCTTCAGTCACTACATCATGCTTCCTAAAATTCTGCATTGACCATGTCACATCTCTGCTCAAAAATCTGCAGCAGCTCCCAGTTAACAGAGAACAAAGGTCTAGTAGTTCTCTAGCCTGCCTGTCAAGATTTACAATCAGACCCTAAATGCCTTTTTTTATATCACCTCCCACTACTTTCCTCCAATAGTCTTCTCTGTACTATGGTGGGGTGGAAATGCCCCTCCTCTTTCCTTTTCACAGAACTCGTAGTTTCCAAACTTGAGCATGCACCAGTCACCTGGAAGCTTGCTTAGACACAGATGGCTAGACCCACCTCCAGTTTTTTATTCTGTAGGATTGACGTGGGACCTGACAATTTGCATTTCTAATACATTCCCAAGTAATACTGCTACTGATCTGATGCCACATTTTGAGAATCATTCCTGCAACCCGATGCTATCCACTTGTCCAGGTCTAGTCAGAGCCCAGCCTTGACTGTCTCCCAAGTCCACAAAAACTGTTCCTTTGTGTAAACTCTGAAGCTGCATCTTTCTGCTTGTCCCATTCAGGAGTCTTACAGAATCACTCCGATATTGGACAGAATTACCTTCAGTTTTCTTTCTTCTCAGCCTCCTCTCCCCACATACACACTCCTGAGAATTTTACCTCACAACTCTCCTTCAAATCACTCTCTTTTTCCACATTCCCACAGCTACCATCTCAGTTTAGGGTTCATCTTATCTCATCTGTATAGTTGTACTCCTGCTTCCTCAATTTTCACTTTCACACAGCAGCTGGAGGGATCTGTCCTTCTCTACCCAGAATCCAGCTCCTCCCTAATGCCCAAGACCAAGTTCCAGCGTCTTAGCATGGCATTCAAGGACCTTCATGTCCTCATCTAGCTTTCTGACCTCAATTCCTACCAATCTGCACCTTCTCCATGAATCTTTTTCTGATCCCAGTTGGCAAAGAACTAAGGCAGGACATTTTGTGACGATTATTGCAGTCTACTTTTAGGTTGTCCATCTCATTCCCTGGGTTGGCTAATAGGATTCTGAAGGCATATGTATGTATCATCCTTGTGTGTCCCAGACCTAATGTTGCCTGCTGACTAGCAATTGTATCTCCCTTAGGCCTTCCCATCTCAGCATCAGCATGGTCGCAATGAACCAGGGAACCTCTTTCAGATATCTGCTCCTGGTGCTGCAACTGGGTGAGTGCTCAGACTTGAGGTGGGAATGCAGAAGGCCTGGGATGAAAAGCTGGTTGGGAGGTGCAAAGGTGGGAGGTGAGGGTAGCTGGGGGTAGCATTGAGACTTGATCCCTTCTTTTTACCTAGTGCTCCTCCCAGCAGTCACTCAGGGAAAGAAAGTGGTGCTGGGTGAAGAAGGCAAGATGGCGGAGCTACCCTGCAAAGCTTCCCAGAAGAAGATTGTGTCCTTCAACTGGAAATACCATAATGAGACCAGGATTCTGAGAAACCAAGACAGCTTCTGCGTGAAAGGTAGGGTTTCTCGCTTACCCATCCAGGGTAAAAACACACTATGAACTGAACATTCCTGGTGCCAGAGTTCTGCTCCTTGCAAACTCTAAATTTCAAAGAGTTGGGCTTGACAGGGACTCAGGGGCACTCTTGTTCTGTGTTTTCTGATGTTAGGTACTGTTTGGAAGGCCTTCCTCCAGTCTCTACTCTGGGTGGCCCAGGGTAATGTTTTTGGTGATCCATATTAATTTTAATTATTTAATGTTCATTAACTTATTTTATTACAAAATAAGTATTATTTTGAGTATTACAAAACTAGCTATCATATAAAACTTATGCTTTCATAAATGTTGTTATATGGTCATATAAATAATGCATTGTTTACTTTGCTTAACAGCAACAGAATGCTATTTTTAGCTTTCAGAGTACAATCTCCAGATTTAAAAACTTTAATACTTCCTAGAAATACATTTTACAGTAAAGAATATTTTTTTAATGGACAATTTCTCGTCACGCTCTCCTTTTAATAACTCTTCTTTCTTCTGTGTTCAACACATTCTTAAATAAGGGCTTTTTATGGGATTCCTGGTAGCATATTTGTTACATTGGGCTGCTAATCTCAAGGTCAGCAGTTGGAAACTACCAGCTGTTCTTCAGGGGGAAGATGAGACTTCCTGCTTCCATAAAGATTTGTAGCCTCGGAAACCCTATGCAGGGTCGCTATGAGAACTGACTCCATGCCACACCGCCACCACCACCACCACCACCACCACCATGGGATTCCTGGTGTGGCGCTGTAAGACAAGTACTGGACTGCTAATTGAATTGTTGACCATTCAAACCCACCAGCCGTTCCTCAGAAAGTCTATACAGGGTTGCTATTAGTCAGAAGTGACTCAAAGGCACTTAACAAGTAGGAAAACCTCAACAGCATGAAATTTTTGCAAACATATTTTGCATTTTTGTGAGTATATATTTGCATTTCATTTGCCATTTTAAATATTTTACTTTGTATTGTAAAGTTTAAACATATGTAAAAGTAGAAAAATGATAAAATGAACTCCTCTAGGCCACATCCAGATTCAACAACTCATGGCCAATTTTGTCTTGTCCACATCTCTGAACTTCCCCTCCCACAGCGTTATTTTGTAGCAAATCCCAGACATTGTACTATTCAACCTGTAAGTGCTTCAGAGTATACAACTACTCCTTACTTATCAACATGTTTATGTTCCAAATACCAGGATGTTATGAGAAAGTTGGCATTATATGAAAATGGAGGATAACCGTAACACAAATGGAAGTTGACATCATTACTTAGATGTCAAATTACTTCATTACATAACTGCAGACTACTGAGAATCAAGACTGAGTGAAGTTGACAATAACCTTAGCCATCACAACCACTGTTATGCACACCTTGACCTAGGTATTCATTATTGCTAGAAGTCTGTCATTAATGCCCAAAATAGTTGGATAATAGATTTTTTACTGTTGTTGCAAATGTGAAATGTTGGGTAATGAAATAGTCCATAAATGAGGAGTAGGTATATCTCTAAAATATAATGACTCTTTTAAAACATTTCCACATTGCCCTTATCAACCCTAAAAGTAACAACTAAATTATAGGAAATATTCAGTCATGTTCAAACTTCCCCATTTGTCTCATAATATTATATGTATTTAGTTTAGTTGGATCAGAATAAAAATTTTAATTAATGCATTGTATTTGTTCCTAAATCTCTTTGAATTTATACATTTTCTCTTTTATAACTGATTTGGATGAAGGAATCAGTCCATTTAAGTTTTGCAGATTCAGAACAGTTACTCCATGGTGTCATTTATCATGTTCCGCTGTCCCCTGTGTCTCCTATACTCCTACTCCTCACTTACCAATGTTCTCATTATCTGACATTTTGCATTTACAACAATAATAAAAAAAAATCTACTACCCAACTATTTTCCACATTAATGATATAGTCTGGAAGTAACAAATGCCAAGGCATGAAGCTAGTATCAGTGGCTGTAATGGTTAATGTTATGTGTCAGTGTGGCTAGTTATGTAATGAAGTAATTTGGTAGTTATGCATTGATGTAGTCATCCTCTATTTTGTGATCTGATTTGGTCATCCTTCATTTTCACCTAATGCTAATTTTCACATAACAACCTGGCCTTTGGAATTTATGCATGGTGTTAAGTGATAAATGGGGGTAAATTAGGGATTAAATCTAGAAGTTTAATCAAATTCACATTAAATTTTTTATAATAACACTTCACAGATGGTATTTTGCCTAGAAGTAGCAAGGAAAATTCCTCTTCTCCTGTCATTAAAATCCAAAAGACTTCTACCTCCACCTGGTAGTAAAGAGGTTGCTCCCCTACTTCCCCTGCTTTTGTTGTTGTTGTTAGGTGCCATCGAGTCTGTACCGACTCATAGTGACCTTATGCACAGCAGAATGAAACACTGCC
>NW_006408568.1:793924-795222 GCF_000296735.1 Chrysochloris asiatica | reverse complement strand
ATTTTCCGGCACTATATCTGACAGTGTTTCTCTGCTATTCATAAGGTTTTCAGTGACTAAATATTCAGAAGTAGTTCTTCCTAGTCTGTCTTCGTCTGGAAGCTCGTCTGAAACCTGCCTTGACCTGAAACCATGGGTGACCCTGCTGGTATTTACAATACTGGTGGCAAAGATTTCAGAATTATAGCAACTCACAAGCCACCAGAGTATGTCAAACTGACAGACGAGTGGTGGTCCCCTGCTTTAGCAATGTAAAAAAAAAAAGTCAGTTGCAACAGAAGGATTAAATAAGGTCCAGTCTTGTAACACAATACAATAATGTCCAGGTTTCAATAGAAAATTATGTGTGGAACTGTGAAAATGACACATTGTTGTCTGACCTTGTCTAACTTCAATAGGAGGAAAAATCATTAGCATCAGCCCAAGGCAGAGTCTTATGAGATGGAAGTCAGACATACCTCCTCTTTCCAACCTTTGAACCAATCCTGAAGCCAGGCATCCTCCTATGGCACTATCTATTTCTCTGCTGGGTTTGATAATTCTTTGCAGTGGCCACATAGAACTCACAGACAATACTCATGATTATGGGGTTTATTAGGGAAGTGACAGCTTACAACTCAAGATCAGGATCATGAAGCATGTAGGCAATGTCTCCCTTTAGTGCAAAACAGCTAGCTCTCTCAGCTTCTCTGGGCTGTGTCTGGCTCCTCTTCTCAGCCCTCTGAGGACAAGCTCCTCTTGGCCTCTTCAGGACAGGGCTTAGTTTCACTCAGGACAGGTCTCTGTCATGCTCAAGCAAGTGTTACAAAGCTTTTTTTAGCTCTGCCTATAACTTCTCAGAGGCACCCCACTCTACCAGCAAGTCTCTAGCCCAAAGGAACTCAGCTCTGGCTCTGCAGATTGGCATCCCATTGTAGCCCCCACACTCAGTGGACTGGAAAGCTCACCACAGTTCTCTTGAATCAGTCTAAAAGTTATGCTGCTGCCATTTCTCTGCCACCACTATTTTGTTGTTGTTGTTTTTAAGCTTACTATTGTGAATTGAGTGGTGGTTTACAGATCATCAGTTTTGCATTTAGCAAATCATACATTTTTCTTCCTTACAATGATTGCAATCCCCTCAATGTATCATCACAACAGTATTTACCTCTATTTCCTTTAACTCTTGCACTTTTCCTTGTGTCTCCTGCTTACTTCTTCTTTCTTCTACGAACCTCCCTCTTGCTGTGTATTGCTTGTCCTGTCACCCATGTTAACATGTGTCTACCCTGTAGCCAGTAAATAATTCTCTCTCCCTT
>NW_006408568.1:791179-792269 GCF_000296735.1 Chrysochloris asiatica | reverse complement strand
TATGGATTACATCTCAATGTAAAGAAAACAAAAATCCTCACCACTGGACCAATAAACAACATTCTTATCAATGGAGAAAAGATTAATGTTTTCGAGGACTTCATTCTTCTTGGATCAACTATCAACACTCAGGTGGAAGCAGCAGTCAAGAAATCAAACGACGTATTGCATTAGGCAAATCTGTTATACAAGACCTTTTTAAAGTGTTGAAGAGCAAAGATGTCAGCTTGAGGACTAAGGTGCGCCTGACCCAAGCTATGGTATTTTCAATAACCTCATATGTATGCGAAAGCTGGACAGTGAATAAGGAAGACCATAGAAGAATTGATGCTTTTGAGTTGTGGTGTTGGAGAATACTGAAAGTGCCATGGGCTACCAAAGGAACCAACAGATCCGTTTTGGAAGAAGTGCAGCCAGAATGCTCTTTGGAGGCAAAGATGGCCAAACTTCGTCTGTCATACTTCGGACATATTGTCAAGAGTGACCAGTAGGGGAACAAACAAGATAGCGGATCGGGTGGAAGTGTTGTAAAGAGCTCCGCCAGCAACAACACAGAATACCCGACCAAGCAGGCTCAGGGGATGGTCCCAGAACTCTGAACCATATATAAAGGAATATTTAAAAGGTTAGAAAGCTTACAGCTGGGGGAATTTGTGGCAGAAGCAAGAAATCCATTGCTTTCTAGTCCAGGATGCTCAGCTGCTCCAGGAGCTGCCATCTTGGGTGAGACCAAGCTGGGGAAGGATCAGCACGGCCACATACACCTGGCAGAACCACAGAGATAAAGGTGTGGACATTCTTTTCTTTTGGTAGCTGTTCATTGGTCCCTTGCTGTCTGTGCACCTCCATTCTGGTGACTATAGGGGTGCCTGAGCTAGTGGGCACCCCAGCCCCACTCTCAGAGGGTTCTACTACGCATGTGCACAGATCTCCTCAAAATTTAAAGCGACAGTTTCCAATTAAAACCAAGGCCACAGCCGGCCCTGAACTGTTTACAACTACAAAAAAGGCCTGAACGGGGATTGTGGAGTAGGACAAGCACACAAAAAAGGAAATAAGCTAAAAATTAAAGCCTAAATTATGTCAAAAC
>NW_006408568.1:726270-788609 GCF_000296735.1 Chrysochloris asiatica | reverse complement strand
GGCTGAGGACTCTAGATTCATGGACTAAGAAGAAAAGGACTAAGAGCTGGTGGCCAGGAGCCGATTTACAGAATGTGCCC
Organism: Chrysochloris asiatica; assembly: GCF_000296735.1. Classification (NCBI taxonomy): domain Eukaryota; kingdom Metazoa; phylum Chordata; class Mammalia; order Afrosoricida; family Chrysochloridae; genus Chrysochloris; species Chrysochloris asiatica. The sequence continues at coordinate 788,529 of NW_006408568.1, read as the reverse complement.
TTTGGAGATGTAAATTATTATATATGCCTGAGGGTTTTTTGTTGTTGTTGTTAGTTTGTGTGTTTTTTAAAAAGCTAAAGTGGACAGAGAGAAATACAGTTAACTGATGGTACATGGAGGGGATTATAATCAATGCAATGAAACAAGGTATATGATTTGTTTAATGTAAAACTGATGATATGCTCTGTAAACTTTCACTCAATCCACAATAAAAACCTTAAATTAAAAAAAAAAAAGAAAAAAAAAAAGTGACCAGTCGCTGGAGAAGGATATCATGTTTGGTAAGGTGGAGGGTCAGAGGTAAAGAGGAAGACCCCCAACGAGATGGATTGGCCAAGTGGCAGCATTGATGGACTAACGTGTGGCAACAGTAGTGAGGTTGACCCAGGATCAGGCAGTGTTTCGTTCTGCTGTGCATAAGGTCGCTATGAGTCGGTACCGACTCGATGGCACCCAGCAACAACAACAATGGCTAATGATCCTGAACATTTCTTCATGTTTATTGGCCGCCTGAATGTCTTCTTTAGTGAAGTGTCTGTTCATGTTCTTTGCCCATTTTTAAATTGGATTATTTGTCTTCCTCTTGTCGAGGCATCCTATAAAATTTGGAGAGTAGTCTTTTGTCTGATATGTCATTGCCAAACATTTTTCACAGTCTGTCTGCTATCACTTCTTGACATCTCACTTTTAGTCATCTTGTGTCTCCAGGGTGTAGAGATTCTCAGGGCAGGAATACTGGCTCCACAGAACATACTCCTCTCTTGGCTCTTTTTTCTTGGTAGTAGTGAGATTCCCCTTCTGTTCTGGGATTGGTTCCGTTTTAAGCTCAGCAGGCTGACAAAAGGAGTCAATCCCCTCGTCAGGGTTCCAAACACCTTATTTGTATGGCTCACTTCCATAAGGATGCTATCTATGCACCTTGTTTGCACTATTAGCAGTGCTGTCCAATCAATAGAAGACAATACTAATGTAAAAATGTACGGTGGAGGCATCTGACCTCCTCTAACTTTATGAGGGGGATAGAGAATCACCACCAACATCATTCCAAATCTGATTTCTCTGAAGGGAGGGTCAGACATACTTTATCCCTGAAAGCTCTTTTTTTTTTTTTTTTTTAATGCTTTTTTGTGAATTATGTGATAGTTTACATGGGAGGACATCAGCTTCACATTGATCCCGTCGTATATCGTTTCCTTGCCATGGTTACAATCCCTTCCATGCATCATCCATCAACCAAAGGGTATACCTCACACACCTGCCCCCAGGTCGTCCTCATACTGCCCCTCTCTCTCTGGGTCCAAAGTTTCCAGCCGTACCATCTCCCCACATCGTCGTCTCTGCCTCCATCCCGGACATCACTGCTTCTCTGGGTAGGGTTCTGTTCTCTGCTCTTCTCCTTTGATGGTCCCAGGGACCTCCGCTGCAAGACTGCAAGGTTAATCACTTTCCTCCTTTGTCCCAAAATGTCTACCTTTGCATTTCCAGCCCTTACAATCAGTCCTGATAACAATTATTCGCTATTGTATCGTAAGAAACCTATCTGCATTTCCTTTCATCAGCCCTGACTAGGCAAAATGGATATTACTCAGTGGAGATTCTACCTTGCTCCACGCCCTCTGGATCTGGGTTCCCTCTTGAAAGTTTGTAAGCCAGTCACTTCTTGCCTCTGTAGCTCCCCTATACTGGGTAGCCAATGTCCAAGTTGCCCATCCCTGTCCTCTCCGTGTGTGGAGGAGGTGAGAATGATCCTCGCTGTGAAGATTTGTTCTCTCTTTTGAGCTATTGCTTCCATAGGTGTGTGTCTAGTTCATCAAATTGTATCAGATTATTCTTTTTTCCCTCTTTTTTCTTCTTCTGTTTGAGCTCTGATCATTCAGTCATTGAAGCCAGATCAAGTGGGTATTATCTGTAAGAGTGGGTGTACTTATGCATGTGCCCTCTCTTCTTATCAGCTGGACACTTCACTCTCCACTCCAGTCCTCTGTGGCTATGTCAGTGACTCTGGCTCCAAGAGTCCCCTGGACTTGGCACACTGCTGGCCAACCAGGTCTCCACCTGGGTTCACAGGAGTCTATTGAGCATTGTAGGGCTTAGCTCATAGCTTCATTGCTGTTTTTCCCTCACTTCCCCTTATTGGTGAGGAATGTGGTCACCAATCAGAGCATGCATTCCCATTGAGTCTTAGTCTTAGAAAGGGTTTTGCCCTGAGGGGGACCTGACCACTTGCCTTGATGTCTCCTGGGTGAGCCACTTGTTTGCTCTTGTAGTAATCAGTCAGCCTGCCTATATTGTTTTGTATTTTTCCTGTCAGTCTTTCATTCAGGAAGTATCTTCCGTTCCTCTGGCCACTCCAGGCTGGTCTGCTTGTCCTTTCAAGTGGACATTTCCCCTCAGAAGATTCTGGATGGTGTTCCATAATCCACCTATGGTCTTGTGTAATGCAGAGGCTCCACAGGAAGCCTCTTTTACTGGGCACATTGTATTTCCATTTTAAGTATTCCAATCAGTTAGGAATCCAATCAGTTAGGAGAAGACGGATTTACAAGCTTTCTATGGTGGTATTTCTGGCTATTCCTTTCTCTCCCCCTCCACTGTCTATTTTATGCCAGGAGAACCAAGATTCAACAGACAGCCAAGCATCTTAACATTATTTCCCCCCTTTTCCCCATTCCAACCATGTCTAAATCTCTGTATCCCAGAGCCCTGTTGTTTTAAGGTTTTGCATACATCATTATTTGCCTCTGTCCCACTTCAGCTTCACATTCATCCTATCATATTTCATTTCATTGCAATGATTAAAATCCCCTCCATGCACCATCAAATAACCAAAGGATACACCCCACAGGTCTGCCCACCCCACCCCCACAGGCTGTCAGCAAACAGTTCCTCTCCCTCCCTGAGTCCTGTGTCCCCAGCCACTCCATATGTTCATGCCATCATAGTCCCCCACCATTTTGGGTCTGGGCAGTTTCCACCCGCCCCCCCCCCAAAGGTATTCCAGTTAGTTATATGCTGGATCTGGGCCCACATGGTTTCTGTTGTGATGTTTCTGGCTGCCCCCCCGCCCCAAGTGTCTATTTCACAATGGTAGGCAAGGGAGACCAAGATTCAAAAGACGGCATCCTAACATTATTCCCCTCTTTTCCCCCTTTCAAACCATGCCTCAATCCCTGTATCCTGAAGCCATTATTCCAGGGTTGTGCATATCTCATCATTTAGCTCTGTCCCACCTAGCCCATGCAAACCTTGTTCTTCTTTTTCCCCTCCCCCTTCTTGTGTATTTCTGCAAGCTTTTTTTTTTTTTTTTTACCAATTCTGACACGAGCTGTCCCGCTCTACTCTTCTGTTTGGTTCGATAATTCATTGCAAACCCTAGCTCAGTTAGATGATCAAGGTCAACATCAACAGAGATAACTCATGTTGATCGTATACATCTTCAACAGAACATAATGAAAATAGCACTTTACCTCTCTCTCCTAAGCCCATAACCCAGTCAATCAGAAAAAAAAAACATCAGACACGTTCCAATACAAAGACATTCTACAAAAAAACTGACCACTATTTCTCAAAACTGTCAAGGTCATCGAAAACAAGAAAAGTCTGATAAATGGTCACAGTCAAGAGAAGTCTCAGGAAACAAGACAACTAAGTGTAATGTGATATTTCCATGGGATTTGGGAACAGGAGAAAATAAGGATTAGGCAGAAAATAAGGAAATCTGAATAAACTATGACGTTTAGTGAACAATAATATATAAATATTGACTCATTAATTTAAAAAATAAACCATACAAACTTGCTATAAGCAGAATGTAAATTCTTTTCAAATGCCCATGAAACATTTACCAATACAGACCATATTCTGAGCCATAAAAAAAAAACCTTAATAAATTTAAAATAATTGAAATCATACAAAGTGTATTCTATGACTAAATGAAATCCAAACCAGAAATTAAAAACAGAATGATAACAGGAAAATCTCCAAATATTTGAAAATGAAACAATAGCTTCTGAATAATCCATGCATGAGTCAAAAAGGAAATCTCAAGAGAAACTTAAAAATTAAATTAAATTTAGTGGAAATGAAAATACATTTTATCAACATTTGTGGGACATAGCTAAAGCAGTGCTAATGCAAACACTGCTATTGTTGTCAGCTTCCATTGAGTCAGTCCCTGATTCATGGTGGCCCCAGGCAAAGATGAAATGTCTCACATCAGTAACCTAAATGGGTTCAACAAGTTTCAGGATATAAGATAAACATACAAAGATCAATCAAAATTTTAAATGATAGCAAGGAAATTGTAGACACAGAAATTAAAAGCCCAATACTATTACTTAAGAACCAAAAAAATTAGAGCAAATGAAACTCAAATTAATCAAAAGAAAGAAAATAATCAAGATCAGTGCAGAAATGAATGACATTGAAAACAAAAACAATAGAAAGAAAACAATGAAATCAAAAGTTAACTTTTCAAAAATATTTTAAAAATTGACAAACTTTTAGAAAGACTGACAAAGGAAAAAAGAGAGAGAGAGAAGACTCAAATAACCAGTATTAGGAATAAACCAGGGAGTATCACTATGGAGCCTGCAGATATCAAAATAATAATAAAGGTATGGCTGTACAACATGATGAATATAAGGAATGTCTTGAAGTATGCATTTCAAGTATTTTTTAAAAGAAAAAGAAAAGAATAATAAGGGAATACTAAAAACAATTCTATATACATACATCTGACAATTTATGTGAAATGGACCAACTCCTTGAAAAACACAAACTACCACAACTCACCCAGTGTGAAACAGATAATTTGAATAGCCCTGTAACTATTGAGGAAATTAAATTTATAATTTAAAAACTCCCCAAAGAGAAATACCCGGACCCAGATGGTTTCACTTGAAAATTCTACCAAATGTTTAATGAAGAATTAACACCAATTCTACACAATCTCTTCCAGAAAATAGAAGAGGAGAGACCACTTCCTGAGTCATTTTATGAAGCTAATATTAGTCTGATACCAAAATTAGACAGGTAGTACAAAAATAGAAAACTACAGACCAACATCCCTTGTGAGTTATAGACAAAAAGTTCTTAGCAAAATAATAGCAAATAGTATTCAACAGTAAAAAGAATTATTCACCATTACCAAATGGAATTTACTTTTGGGATGTGAAACTGCTCAATATTTAAAAATTAGTTAATGCAATATATCACAATTGACAAAAAATTAGCATCCATTCATAATAAAACTTCTCAGAAAAATGTGAAGAGAGGATAAGCTGTAGTAGTTGTTAGGTGGTATAGAGTGGGACGCAGCTAAAGAAATGCTAAATGTTTGATAAAGAGCATCTAAAAAATGAAACAAAGAAAAATTCTACAACTAACATTACATTTAATGGTAAAAGACAGGACGTTTTTATCCTAAGAACAGGAACAAGACAAGGATGTTCATTCTTACCACTCTTATTTAGCATAGTACTGCAATCCCTAACCAGTACAATAGGACAGGAAAAGAAAATACAGGGAATACCGATTGGCAAGAAAAAAAGAAAGCTTATCTGAAAATGACATGATAGTCTATGTAGCAAACTCTAAGGAATCTTTCAAAAACAAAACAAAAAATCCTTCTAAAATTAGTCAGTGGGTTCAACAAGTTTGCAGGATAAAAGAGAAACATACAAAAATCAATTAAATTTCTAATTAATAGCAATGAAAATGTGGACACAGAAAAGAAAAATATAATACCATTTACAATCACCACAAATAAATAAATGCTGAAGTGTAAATCTAACAAAACATGTACAGGAGTTGTATGCTGAAAACTACACAATGCTAATGAAAGAAATCAAAGAAATACTAAGTAGAGAGATATACTTTGTTTATGGACTGGAAGACTCAAAGGTGTTAATTCACATAAATGTTGAACATAATTCCTATGAAATATTTTTTATAAATATGAACAAGTTTATTCTAAAATTTCTCTGGAAAACAAACGAACTAGAACAGCTAAAACAATTTTGTAAGAAAGGAGCAATCAGTCCATTCAGTTTCAAGACTGATTAAATTGCTAAAGTAGTTAATACTGTGGAGTGGGGAGGGAGAGGCTAAGACATAGAGATCAATGGAACTAAATAAAGATTCCAGTCACACAGTATGTCCAACTGACTTTTGACAACAGTGCAAAAGTAATTTAATGGAGGAAAGGTGTGTGCCAGGGTGTATCCATTCATTATACTTATTCAATCTGTATGCTGAGCAAATAATCTGAGAACCTGGATTATATGAAGAAGAACATGGCATCAGAATTGGAGGAAGATTCAATAACAATCTGTGATATGCAGATGACACAACCTTGCTTGCTGGAAGCAAAAGGAATTGAAATACTGATAAAGATCAAAGACTACATCCTTCAGTATAGATTGTACCTCAGTGTAAAGAAAACTAAAACCTTCATAACATCACGATAAATAGAGAAAAGAGTGAAGTTGTTAAAGACTTCACTTTGCTTGGATACACACAATCAATGTTTATGGAAACCAGTCAAGAAACCACTGTACTGCATTGGACAAATCTGCTGCAAAAGACCTCTTAAAAGTATTAAAGAGCAAGGTTATCAGTTTTAGGACTAAGGGGCGCCTGACCCAAGTCATGGTATTTTAGATCTCCAAGGAACTCTGGTAGCGTAGTGGTTACAAATTGGGCTGCGAGCCGCAAGGTCAGCAGTTCGAAACTACCAGCGGTTCCGCGGGAGAAAGATGAGGCGGTCTGCTCCCGTAAAGATTTACAGCCTCGGAAACCCTGTGTAGGGTTGCTATGAGTCTGAACCTACTCCACGGCACATGGAACAGCGGGCACATAACAACAACACATGTATGTGAAAGTTGAACAATGAATAAGGCAGACCTAGAAGAATTGGTTTATTTGAATTCTGGTGTTGGAGAAGAATATTGAAAGTACCATGAACTGCCAGAAGAACAAACAAATCCTTCTTTTAAGAAGTACAGTCAGAATGCTCTTTAGACGTGAGAATAGCAAAACTTCGTCTCTTATACATTTTGTCAAGAGGAACCATCCCCTGGAAAAGCACATCGTGCTTGGAAAAGTAGAGGATTAGCGAAAAAGAGGAAGACTCTGATGAGATGGATTGATACAGTGGCAGCAACAATGGGCTCAAACATAACAATTGTGAAGATGGCTCAGGAAGAGGCAGTGTTTCCTTCTGTTGTGCATAAGATCATTATGAGTCGGAACTGACTCAAGCACCTAACAACAACAACAAAAACTCAACAGTAACAAAACTCCAAATAATCTTATTAAAAAATGGCAAAAGACATAAACAGACACTTCACCTAAGAGGATATGCAAGTGGAAAATAAGCATACGAAGGGGTAAGGTACATTGTTATTGTTGTTGAGGTAGTTCCAACTTACAGCAGCCCTGTATAAGGTTTCCAAGCTGGTGAGCTTGAACTGCTGACCTTTCAGTTAGCAGTCCAGTGTTATCCTATAGCACCACACCAGGACTCCAAGATACCTAAGAATATATAGTAGGAGGAGTTTTTTTCGGCGGTGTGGTGTTCACTTACTCTAAATAATAAAGTATTTAGTTTACTCTAAAGGTCATCACATGACCTTCAATTCTTAGGAAGTAAGCCAGCAGTCTGCTGCCTGACTAAAATGAAAATAAGAATATGAACTTTTCAAAATAGTTGATATGTATTGCAAAATTACAAAATGAAGAGAAAGGCTATATCCGTGTTCACTAAATCTAGTGAATGTCACTGGGTGCCTCCGTCACTGGCACCCTTGCCAGTACTATTATTATTTAAAACATTTTAATAATTTGATAGTTGAAAAATATATCATTGATGTCTTCATTTGCATTTCTTTGATCTACTGTGGGACTGAAACAATGTGCTACTTTCCAAAAATTCTTCAATCTTTTGTGTAAATGCTTTTGTTATCTTTCTATGGTTCAATCTTCCTCCAGAACAGCTCTGTTTCCCAACTTCCTGACCTGACAATGGCAGCATCACCCTCCTGGTTCCCCCAATTTCTAAATCACACACATTTTTTTTCTCTTTAATTCTTGGCTTCCCATCAACCCATAGCATTCCTCCCTTTGAAAATGTTTTTCTGTTTCACCCTTTTCTTCGTTGTGATAGGAATGCTGCCATCACTAGTCAAGTGTTGCCTTTCACCTGGATTACAGTGAAAGCTTCCTGTTCGTTCTATCACTCTTTCCTACTTTGATTTTTCTTCCACCTGAACAGTACTGCATTCCAAAGCACTACTTTACAGACATCACTCCCTAACACATTAGACCAAGCCTAGATGTCTCTGGAGGACATCACAATCTAAGTATCACTTCCCACAGCTTTCCAGCCAGAAATGTCTACTCCTAGGTGGTTTCCTCACAGTTTGCCTGTGTATTTTTCTGAAGCATTCCGGCCCCTTCCTGGCATGTGTTTGCTGTTCTCCTTTCCTCTAGGTCAGTGCCTACATTTTACTGGAGGCTCCATTTAATACTGGTGTCCCTCATGAAGTTATCCCAGATTCACCCAGACTCAGACCAGTTACACCATCTTGCAATCATTTTTACAAAGTGTTAGACAGCCCGAATTAGTGAGTCATGGTGGGGCACATAAGAGAAAAAAGGAAGCAAGAAGGAAGAATCATTTTAGGGAGAGCATGATACATTTCGTTTGGGATCTGTTGAATCTGGAGTATTCATCCTTGGGCTGTTGGGAATGTGGGCCCAGAACTGAAATGTTGAATTGGGAATCATCTGTAGAGACATGTATGTATGTATATATATATATACACAACAATAAGTAAAAAAAAAAAAACAAAAAAAAACCATAGGGTTCTAATTCGTACATGCCCAGCTTTATTCCAAACAAAGTATTTTTAAACTTGTTTCTGCTATCAGTGGATGGCTGAAGACAAGTTCTCAGTAATATATTTGTCTTAGTCCCCTTGTTCTTGTTGCTAATGCTGTTGAGTCAGTTCTGACTCATAGTTATGCTGTATATGGCTTCTGAAGTGAGCAGCTGGTAGATTTGAACTACTGAACTTGTGGTTCCCAGTCCACTGCTTATCCTAAAGGGTCACACCAGGAGTCCTTGTGGTGTTGGTGGTGTGCTATGGAGTCGGTTCTGACTCATAGCAACCCTCTACAGGGTTTCCAAGGCTGTAAATCTTTTTAAGTGGAAAAAATCACATCTTTCTCCCGTGGAACAGCTGGTAGTTTCAAACTGCTGACCTTAAGGTTCACAGCCCGATTCGTAACCACTTTGTTGTTGTTGTTACATGCCGTGGAGTCGGTTCCGACTCATAGCGACCCTGTACAGGGTTTCCGAGGCTGTAAATCTTTACGGGAGCAGAAAGCCTCATCTTTCTCACACGGAACCGCTGGTAGTTTCGTACTGCTGACCCTGAGGTTCACATCCCGATTTGTAACCACTATGCTACCAGAGCTCCTTTTCGTAACCACTAGGGTGCCTTAAATATATATACTTTTTCTGCCATGAGAATTTGAGGTCAGTCCCAATATAAAAATTTTAATGAAACTTAAGTGGACATTTTCCCAAATCATTGAGGTTTTGCAACAGATTTACAGGAATGCTATCCCACATAAAACAACAGTTTTTTTGATGGATCAAAAGTTCTAAGGAAGGTTGGAAGACCTCAGAGATGAGCCAAGAGAGGTAAGACCATCAGCTTCAATGAAATAAGAAATAAGAAACTGAGGCTGAAGTTAAAAAACTGATGGAAGAAAACCAGAGATTACCAGTGATGCAATAGCTACTGACTTAGGATCTCAAATGGTTTAGCATTTTCAGTTTTAAGCCATCATCTTGGCCTCAGCAAGCTTTCAACTCAGCAGGCACCAAAAGTGTTGATTCAAGATCAGTTAGCTCAAATAGTTGATTTTCCCATTAGTCTTTTAAGAAAGATCAACTTTAATGAAAACAATTTTATGGAACAAATGATAACTGGAAATGAGTCTTGGATTTAACAATGCAAATCAGAGGTCCAAGCAAAACAATGCCTTCAGAAAGAATCTGTTGGGCCAGTTAAATTCAAAGTCAGTTCAGAAGGTTTTGGCAACTGTTTTCTGGGTCTTCAAAGGAGTAATCTTGATAGATTTTCTCAAAGAACACAAGGTAAAATCATGGTGGCTTATTATGAAAAAGTTTTCAGAAAACTGAAAACCGTTTTCATAAAATTGACAACTTGCAATGATAAGAAAAAGGCCAGGAAAGTTGCACTATGACATTTTTCCCCATCATGAATTAAATGTACCAGTTCATTCTTCAAAGGTAACAGAGCTATCCTATGAGAATTTCACTGGGAAACCTTATTCCATCTACCCTACAGCCCTGATCTTGCCCCTTCAGACTTCTTTTAGTCTAAAAATTCAAAGAACATTTAAAAGGAATATGACTGAGTCTCTCAAGGATGCCAAAAAGGGTTAGAGAGATGGAAACACAACCTTCAGAAGTATAGGGATGGAGGAAATGTCAAAAAAAACAACAGCTTCACATTTGGATATTTTAAATAAAAGTTTCTATGATTATTTTTTAGCAATACTTTTTAACTTATACACACATATATGTTGGACTCCTGGTGTGACACTATAGGATAAGCACTGGACTGCTAACCACACAGTCAGTGGTTCAAACCCACCAGCCATTCCTTGAAAACCCTGTACAAGGTTGCTATGAGTTGGTACGGACTCCACAGCACTTAGCAACAACAATAACTATATATATATACACACCCAGACACGCAAACCCATATATATATATATATGCCGTCAAGTTGAATATGACTGTTAGTGACCCTGTACAGGGTTTCTAAGGAACGGCTGGAAGGTATGAACCACTGACCATTCAGTTAACATCTAGTGCTTATCCAACAGCCCCATCAGGACTCCTTTAAATTTATATATATATTTCCTTTCCCTTTTTAACAAATAGTTGCATAGTATATAGTCTGTTTAATGCCTTACTTTAGTTAATAATGTATCATACAGATTATCAGTATATAAAGAGATTTCTTATTCTTTTCTTTGATTGCATGATATTCCGCAGAATGGGTGAACTATAATTTATTTAACTATCCCTTCTTTTCTTGGTGGACATTCAGGATTTTTTTAGGTTTTTTTATTGTGAATTGAGTGATAGTTTACATGGGAGATCATCGGTTTTATATTCATAATTTAATTGCAATGATTACAATCTCCTCCATGAATCATGATTCAACAGTATTTGATTCTATTCCCACTGTGTTTTTTTTTGGGGGGGTGGGATGGGGAGAAGACATACTCAAAAACACTCAGGAATATATAATTATTTAAACAACCAAAGGACACATTCTGCAAGCCTGCCTCCTGGCTGCCAGTACACAGCCTTTCTCTTTCCACGAATCTAGAGTACTCAGCTACTCCCTCTCTCCATGTTCTCATCTCTTCTCTGGATAGGGTCCTGCATTCCGCTAGTGCTCATCTCCCTTGATGGCCCTAGGGTCCTCTGTCCCTGGACTGTAAGATTAACTACTCCCTTCTTTTTGTTACAAAACTTCTACCTTTACAATGTGACAGTCGCAATTAGTCATGATAACAATTTCTCACTATTGAATCATTAAAATCTTATCCTCACCTCTTTTCACCAGCTCCGTCTAGACAAGATGAAAACTGTTCAGTGGGAATTCTACCTTCTCCTGCACACTGTTAAACTAAACTCCCTCTTGAAACCTTGTAAGCCAGTCACTTCCAGCCTTTATCACCCCCTCATGTTAGGTAGCCAATGTCTAAGTTACCTGTCCCTATCTACCCTGTATTTAGAGGGAATAGGATTGATACTTGATGTGAAGACTCCTTCCTTCTCATGGACACTTAGTTTTGTATATGTATTTGTAATTCTGATATTGTTGTTGTTCTGTACTTTTAAATCAATCCCAACTCATAGCGACCTTGTATATAGAGCTTCCGGGGCTATAAATCTTTAAGGAGCAGAATGCTTCATCTTTCTCTAATGGAGGAACGGATAAGTTTGAATTGCTGATTTTTGTGGTTAGCAGTCCAGTGCTTATTCTATAGTGTCACTGTTATTCCTTTGTAATTCTGAGAGGCATTACAAATTCTTTCCCAAAGAGATATAACATTTTATATTCTCACCAATAGTATAAAAGAATTTGGGTAATTTTCAAATTTCTGAACCTCAGTTATCTTACTTGTAAAATAATAAAAACAGCTCCTATTTTTGGAATCACTGTGAATATTAATTGACATGATATTTGTCAAGTACTTGGCACATAGGAGTCTATGCTCTAAAATAAAGGTATCATTTTACTTTGGATTAGTAAAATATTGTCCTTGTTGAGTAAACTAATATAATGGGACCTCTTCACTAGTCTGGTGCTCTCTGATTATCATGAGGGACAGATGCTGCAGGAAATTAGTCACTCAAATCAGAAGAGTTGTGTATCTTGCCCCTACCAGGGGCATCTCTGGAGTTCTCCAACCTCTTCCATGTGGCTCCCACTTCCAGGTCCTACTGGGCTGAAATATCGTCTCGAATGCAGACCAAGTCAATGGGATCAAGGATCTTTTCCTCTGATCATCAATAATCTTCAGATGAGCGACTCAGGGCATTACATCTGTGAAATAGAGAACAAGAAGGAAGAGGTTCAATTGCTGGTATTTAAATGTACGTGGGGAGGGTCTGGGATGAGGAAACCCCTGCCCCATCTCCCTTCCTCCTCTATTCCCATCTCAGGGCCTAAGTTGGTGGCATTTAAACAACCCTGAGATGGTTCAGACTAGCCGCCAAGTTTCCTCAAACCCTCCTCAGGCCTTGAGTCAGACAGGGGAGAGAAAGGGGGCCTAGAGAAGGGGAAAGAGAAAGGCAGAAACCAATGGAAGAAAAGAGGATGGGGAAGGGGAGAGAAGGAGGAAGATGAAGAGGAGAGGGTTGGATTGGGAATGAACAACTGGGTGTTGAGAGGAAAGGAGATGTTAGGCCACAGCTAGAGATGCTCTTGGTTTCTGTTTCTTGGAGTGATATGTGATAGAGAAAGAGAAATAGGTGTCTTACTCTCCCTACAGTGACTGTCCGGCCTGGAGTACGCCTGCTGCAGGGACACAACCTGACCTTGACCTTGGAGGGCCCCTCTGGTAGCAACCCCTCAGTAGAATGGAAGGGTCCATTGGATAAAAGTAAAAATTCGAATAAGAATCTCAAGAGTTTTCCAGTATCCTGGCTGGGGTCCCAGCATAGCGGCACCTGGACATGCACTGTCTCCCTGAACCAGAAGACTCTGGAACTCCGTGTAAACATCTTGGTGCTGGGTAAGAGAAACTCTGCTCCCCCTGCAGTCTCCCTCTAGCTCTGGGGCCTAACAGACCCTCCTGCTCTCACTGCTCTGCTCTGAGGCCTGGTGCTGCGGGGAGGGGTAGGTTCAGGTTCCTGCTAGAGCTGAGGTCTGTCCTTAGGGGCATGCTTGACCCACTCTTCCTCAAGGTGCCCACCAACAGCCACCCTTGGAGTGGTGGGCATGGAGAAAGAAAGGGAGGAAGATGTAAAGATGAGGGACCCCAGAAGTCCCTGGAGGAGGTCCCAATGGAAGTGTCATGGTTGTCTCATTTCTTCATTGCCTTAATTCCCCACCACTCACAATTTGGCACATTTTCTTACTCAGGGTCACTAACACCAGCAAGAAAGCCCTGATGAAATTCCACATTGCACCTGGAGAGCTGTGCGCTAGGCACTGAGGGAAAGACAAAAAACCAGGCATGCAGATCCCACCCTAACTTGAGCTTCCCAGGTGTTCATGTGGTATAAGAAGTCCAGGTGTGGCGCCATAGGATAAGCACTTGACCACAGGTCAGTTTGAACTGCAAGGTTGGTGGTTCAAACTCACCAGCTCCTCCTTGGAAACCCTATACAGGGTTGCTATAAGTCGGAACCAACTCGAGGGCACTTAACAACAACAATATGTGACATAAGGTCATGGAGTATGTTTCGTGCTTGGACTCTAATTTAAGTTTGGGCTCTTCTACTGACAGCCATTTGAAGTTGGGTACTGAGCCTCTCTGTGCCTTGGTTTCTGCATCTGTAAAATGGGGATGATACTGTGATAGTACCCATATTGTGGTGTTATGGCAAGAAATAAATGAGTAATAAATACATAGATATGTAACACACTTAGAATAGTGCCTGGCACACAGCTAGTGCTATTTAAGTGCTTGCTCTTATTTTGTGAAGGATGGCACATTATATACCTAAGATGTTGTTGTTAGGTGCCCTTGAGTTGATTCTGACTCAGTGATCCCATGTGACAGAGAAGAACTGCATCAGAGGGTTTTGCTGTAACCGTTCTCCCATGGAGTCACTAGGTGGGTTCAAACCACCAACGTTTTGGTTAGCAGCTAAGTACATAACTGTTACATCATCAATGCTTCTTATAAGGAATGCAAGTCAAATGTCCTCTGTGTTTCTGGGATTCTGAGGAAGGAGAGGTCCCCCTATAATTGGGCTGCTCTGTGAGGCTTCCTGGAGGAGGGAGACTGCGCTGGGAACATGTTGAGTTGGAAAGACAGGAAAGAAGATTGAAGAGAACCTGAAATGCTAACCGAAAAAGTGTTTGGGCTTATCCTGGTCTCCCTTTCACCTCTGCTACCCCCACTACATAACTCCCCACCCTGCCTTGCCTCATCTTCCTGCCTCTATCTGAATAAGGTTTTCTTTCTCTCTCCCCTCCCACCTCCAGCTTTCCAGAAGGCCGTTAACACAGTCTATAAGAAACATGGAGAGCAGGTGCAATTCTCCTTCCCACTTAACTTCCAAGATGAAGATCTGAATGGAGAGCTGAGGTGGCAGGAAAGGGGGACTTCTTCCCTCAAGCCCTGGATCATCTTCTCCGTGAAGGAAAAGAAGGTGTCTGTGGCATCAGTTATAGATAAGTTCAAGATGAATGAGATGTTGCCGCTCATCTTGACCCTGCCTCAGGCCTTGCCTCAATATGCTGGTTCTGGAAACCTGATCCTGAATCTTGCCATGGGAACGATACAGCAGAAAGTGAACCTTGTAGTGATGAGCGGTGAGGAGCCCAGCAGAGACAGGGAGGGAAGAAAAGGGAGGTGACTGGGCCTGGTCCACAGCTCCACTGAGGCAGTAGAGACTATAGAAGAGTCTGACATTGGTTAGGAGTCCTCGGGTAGTCATATGGTTGACATGCTCAGCTGTTAGCCAAAAGGTTGGTGGTTCAAATGCACTCAGAGGCACCTTAAAAGAAAGGACTGGCAATCTAGTTCCCCCAAAAAACCAGACACTGAGAACCCTATCGAGTAGGAGTTGGAATTGACTTGACTGGCATTGGACCCTGGGAGTCTGATAAGTTGATCAAGAGTCCTCTGGATTTGGGAATGATTCTGAATTTAGACATGCCCTTCCCAGATACCCCTGAGTCAACCTGGGGCTGTTTCCACTGAGAACCAGGGTTTTAGGTCTATCTCTACCCAGCTCATCCTCTGTGATCCTGAGTAAACTCTACTCATTGTGGGCCTGCTTTCTCACCTGCCAAATGAAGATAACACAATCAGCTCTTGTTAACATAGTAATGATGATGGCACATGTCAAGCCCTAGGGTGAGCTCTTCACATCCTTACCTCCTCAATTATCACAACAACTCCAGAAAAAACAATGGCTAACATTGATGCTCTGTACATGCCAGGCATTTTAAGTGGAATCATTATTGTCTGAAACTCAGAGTTAAGTAACTTGCCCAGGAACACACAGCTAGTCAGCAATAGAGCTGAGATTCAAACCCCAAACCACTGGGTTCCACAAGTTGTTCTTTTTCTATTACAATAGTATGAAAGTGTTCTCTGATAGGTTAAGAGAAGGGTATCCATGTATAAAGCATAATTTTTATTGTTCTACTGATAATTTGGAAGTGTGGGAAACCCAGAGGTCCAGGCTCCCAGTCTCAGCCTCTCACCCCTCTGCAGTGACTCAGCCCCAAAACAATTTGGTCTGTGAGATTCTGGGACCCATCTCTTCCACGATGACCCTGAGTCTGCAATTGGAGAACAAGACGGCAAAGATCTCGAAACCGCAGAATATGGTGCAGGTGTTGGACCCTGAGGCAGGGACATGGTTGTGTCTGCTGAGTGACAAGGACAAGATCCTGCTGGAATCCAAGACTGAGGGTAAGAATGCAGCTCCCATGACCTAATCCCAAGCCTCTGCCTCCTCAGCCATAGGAAGCTTCCTAAGCCTGGCTGAGGACATTTCCCAATTCCTCTGAGATGGCTAAACTATACATATGTGGCCCAAGACCCAGAGTTTTCAACTCCCTAAGGTCTACAACAACAAGGTCTACAAGCCAGGTGTGGGGCTTGTAGACCAAGAGCTACCTTCTCTGGCTCCCCTCCACACACACACACACACACACACACACACACACCACACACACACACACAGTCTGAACCATTGCTTTCCAGAGCACCTAGTAGTCTCTAAAATATAAACTCTTTCCCTAGCTCTGTCCCTTCCAACCCCCGTGAGGTCGTTAGAACCCCTCTCTTCTAGACCAAGGACAGGCTGGGCAAGCCCTCCTTCCACCCTCCAGAGTGTGCTGTGCCTCTGTTGAAGAGTACTGACCTGAACATGCCTCTTTCTCTTGCAGTTTTGTCCAAAGACAAGTTCCTCGAGTCCTTCGTGGTGCTTCTGGCTACAGGGCTGGGCCTTGGCCTTCTGTTTTCCCTTGGGTTGTGCATAGTCTGCTATGTCAGGTGCCGGCACCGGCGGGTGAGTGAGTCTCCCCAGGCCCTCCAACATGGGCAACTACATCCTTACCCCCACAGGACCCTCAAGTACCTGAGACCTGAACAAGTCAATTCCAACTCATAGCGACCCTGTATAATGTTTCTGAGGCTGAAATCTTTACAGGGGCAGAAAGCCTCATCTTTCTTCCATGCAGTGACTAGTAGATTTGAACTGCTGACCTTGTGGTTAGCAGTCCAACTCGTAACCAACTGCAACAACAAGGGTATCGTGTATACATGATCTACTTCTGGTCCTGTTCTCTCTGCCCAGACTTTCCTCATTGGAGACAGGGCCCTGTCCCAAATGCCGAGTACAGGCAGGAAGGATCAGAAAGCTAATTATGGGACAGATGGCTTCAGCTATAGTAACTGCTTCTCCTCTCCCAGCTTCCCCCTCTCCCCCCTCCAAGGGGCACCTCCCTCCTGGAGGCCTGGGACCCTCACGACTTCCCTCCTTCTCCCTGGACAGCGCCAGGCACAGCGGATGTCTCAGATCAAGAGGCTCCTCAGTGAGAAGAAGACTTGCCAGTGTCCCCAGTAAGGAACTGGGAGGGAAGACAAGGGAATGGAGGGAGGGGAGGGAAAAAGAATGAGAGGGAAGAAGAAAGGAGGGATGGGAAGAAGAGGAAAGGGGAAGGTGAGGAGGGAGGGGTGAAGAGAGAAGGGAAGGCAGGAGAAAAGAGAGATAGAGGTGAGAAGATGGAACACTAAGTGGAAGGGATGGCTGAGGAGGAAGGAAAGGGTCAGCCCTGGAGTGGAGGTACAGCAGGCCTGGGCTGTTTCTGGATGTGGCACTGTAGCTGTGGTCTAAAGACCACACTGCACTGGAAGAGAAAAGCAGTCTGGGAGTCATGGAGGTCTCAGAGACAAAGGGATTGCAGGGAAATAGACTTGATCTCTTTATTCTTTGTTCCTCCAGCCGGTTCCAGAAGACACGTAGTCTCATTTGAGGCACCAGGCCAGAGGGAGGTTCCCACTCACAGCCTCCCCAGTTGTCCACCCCTGTGTCTCCTGCTGTGCTCTAGGGGGTTGCGGACCAGATGAATGTAGCCTATCCCAGCGCCTCTCTGACCATCTCCTTGTCTCCTCATCTACAAGTTACTTCTGTTTCTCCTCTTCCGTCCCTAAGACTTTTGATTAGACCCCAACCCAATTGGTTGGGTCTTTCTCATAGCCTTTCAGAGGCTTAGTCATGCCATTAGTCCCCCATCTCCTTTTCTCTCAAGCCCTAGCCCACCTTTGATAATTTCTTCTTGACCCTCTCCCCCACTTGGCCCCCGAGGAGCACATAAGACCAGTCCTACCAGGCATGGAGTGCAAGACTGGGTATCTGGAATGGGTATCTGGAAGCAGGAAAGCACCAGAATGTCCTTTCACTAGAAAGGACCCTGAGACCAGAGAAGGAAAGGATTCACCCAAAATCACATAGCCAGTCAAGACACATCTAGAACCAAAGGCTTATGACTGCTATCTGCCACTGTGTTGGCAGTGCCATGGACTCACATCCAGACTTGTACATAAACACACATCCCTGGACACATACCCCATGTATACAGCCACACAGTTGTACTCAATTCCTTATTACCCAGGCAGCACATCTCAGTTTAAAAGCCAGTTTTGAACCCATTGTCTATGTGACCCTTATGAAAATCCCAAAATCTTTACAGTGACAGGATGTGTCCAGTTTATAGATCAGAAATGGAACTCAAAAAGGTTAGCTAATTGTCCAAGGTCATACAGTAAGTGCTGGAGTTGAGAATAACCAGGTCTCTTGATCCCTAATCTAGTCCCACTGCTATTTCTTGAACACGGGGACAAATACCACACAGAGCTCTGCAGCTTTGGGTCACAGACACTCACCACCCATAAGGAGGGCCTGCCTCAGAATTCAAGAGTATGAAGGAAGGCCTTCCTGCCTAAAATCCCTCCTTTAATACCTGCTGGTGGCAGAATCCTGTTACTAGAGGGAAAAGTCTTTAGTTCTCCTAGAGAACAAGTTGAGAGCACAGGCCATGTGAGAGCTTGTGCCCAGTGACCTGCCACTCACCAGGTATAGAACCTTCTGGAAAGTGAGCTTTGTTAGGGGTAGCCTGAGAGTAAAGGCCTGAGGGGATTCTTTGTGAAGATGTGATAGCCCTGGGGCTCATTGTGACTTCCTCTCCAGAACACTCCTTGATGACCCTCAACCATAACCTATACAAGAATCATGGGATTAGAAGTGTTCTTCTTTCTCTTCTTGATCCATTTCTCACAAGATTCCCCAGCCTTCTCTGCCTTTCTCTTACCTCCCTTCCTCAATGCCCCTCCCCCCAGTACCATGCTTCCTTTTTTCCTCTTTCTGTCCAGCTTGCCTCTTACAGGAAAGTCACCTAATTAGTTGCCAGGGATACCCCATTGCCTACCTTGAATCCTTACCCACCGCCCATCCCTCCCTCCCTGAGCTGACATAAAAATGCAATAAACTTACCATAAAGAAGATGCTCCACATTCTGGTGGTGGTAGTGGTGAAGTCCCATGGACTTAGAGGTATAGGGTTTCTAAGAAGTAGTTGGTGGATTTGAACTGTAGACCTTGCAGTTAGCCGTCCAGTGCTTATCACAGCACCACACCAGAACTACGTTCCACATTTTAATACTGTTTAACTCTACCAGGGCCCAAACTCTCTGAAAAATGGGATTAGTTCTGTGCATACTGTCTGTGTGTGTGAAAGAGAGACAGAGGAAGTGGAGAAAGGAGCAAGCAAGACCAAGTGAGAGGAAAAGACAAACAGATCATGCCATCCAATCAGAAGAACACTACTGTGGACACCAGGAACCTGATCATCATAATCAGATCCACAAGAGAGGTTACAGGCCTGTCCCAGGAGGAGAAGAAGTTGCCTTGGGGAGGAAAAATTCCCTGGAGGCTGATTCTCTACCTACCCACCCTAAAAGGTTGTGTGTGTGTGTGTGTGTGTGTGTGTGCAAAGCTGAGTTTGTAAATAACGTGTTTGTGATATACTGGGAGAGAGAATGTAGGGGTTGTGTGTGCATTATACTGTGTATGTGTGTGATGGGGAGAAAGGACTTTGAGAAACTGTGTGAATTCAAATTGTGCATCCCCAGTATAAGTGTGAGTCTGTATTCCAGGAGGAGGAAGCAGTAGTGTGTGTGTGTGCACAGGAGCGCCCACATGCCCACATCCTTTTAGACTCGTGCACACACACCCCCACTCCGCATGCAGTCCCAGCAACATCATAACAGCCCCTCACTCCCAACACGCTTCCAGCACCTGCCCCTCTGGGTTCTACCCAAGGCACAGACAGCCCTCACACAGATACACACAGTGACACACAGTGACACACGTTTCCTCCTCCCTGAACAGCTAGCTCCTCAGTACCGAACAACACCAGCTGCCTCTTTGAGTTTGTGTTCGTGTTGAAAAAACGGGATGGGGTGGGGGCAGGACACGACCATCTCACCATGAAGCCAGTTCCCCGCCATCCTCGGAGCCTTTCTTGCCCCTCCCCCTCCAAGTCACCACCGTCCAGTTCCCCGCCCTATGCCCCTCCCCCGCCTCCCCCCAAAAGCTTTGTTTCTGCGCCCCTAACTAGGGCTACCAGTTGGGATGACCCTGGCAGAGAGGGGCCTGGAGAGATCTAGAGGGGCAGAGACCGAGTGAGATGGGACCAAGACAGAGACGTTGGGACTGAGGGGGGAGGAGGGAGGCCCAAAGGGAGGGAGGGAGGGAGGAGAGGAGGGAGGACGACGCTCTGGAGCCGGCAGGCGGCGGGAGCCCGAGCAAGCCGCCTCGGGAGTGCGGTCTCCCTGGCAGTGCTGGGCGCAGCCAGAGGTAAGACGACCCCTGCCCCGGCCCCCGCCCTACTCCCCACCAGCTGCCTCCTCTCCCCTCTGGTCGGCCCCTCCTCCCAGCCACCTGCTGTTTCTGCCCCGGAGAACACGGTGGGTGGCGGGAGGGAGGAGCCACCTGACCTTAACCCTTCACCCCGAAGGGCGAAGGACCCTCGGTCTGTCCTGGAACCCCCATCCCAAATTCTTCCTCCCACCTTCCTCTGATCTCTCTGTCCTTCATCTCCTTCTCTCTGTCCTTCACATCCTTCTTGCCTGCCTGTCTCCCTCCCTCTCGGACTCCTCATCTCTTTCTTCCTGAGCCCACCGGCTGAGCCTGGGTGGGGATGGGTGGGAAGGGGTCCAAGGCTGTTGGGGAGGGTAGTGGGGGTGGCGCTCCTGACCAATTCCCTCCACCTTTCTCTGACTGGCCATTGCTATGGCAACTAGGGTGTACTGGGCTCCGGAGGATAGACAAAGGTGGGGGGTGAATTAGGACCTCTTGGAGAAGGCAAGGGTCTGAGGTTCTTTCACAGAAAATAGACCCTCCCCCTGCTGCACCCCATTTCCCTCTCACTTATTCCAAGCCATTATGCCCATCCGTACGGCTCCCCGCTCCCCCTCTGTTCTGGGCGTCAGTGGCCCCTTCCCCAGGGCTCACCAAAGCTCAGGACTACCTTCCCTCCCATCATAGAAGAAACTGAGGCTCCAGACCAGGGGAGGAAAACATCGAGGTCCACCAGTGGGGGTCAGCATCTTATTGAACATTTGGCTTTTCTTGTTAGCTTCCCCCATTCCCTGCTCCCTGCCTTCATCTAACTCCTCCTCCCCCTCAAGCCTCCTCTCCAGGGGTCTCTGGGCTTTTCCTTCTATTTTCAGTTACTACCACTTTGCCCCTTCTTTTTTTTCTTTTTCTGCTCAAATTCTCCCCCTTCTTCCTCGTTCCCCCTCTTTCCATTTCTGGATGCTTCTGATGTCAGTGGTTTCCCCGCCTTCGGGTTCCCTAGTCCCCCCTTCGGCCCCAGCCTCCTCTCCCATCTTACCAGATAGCTGGGTAGATGGAGGGTGATCATCCCTGGCTTCTGGAAATGGGGCTGACCACTAAAATCATTGGCCAAGGAGACTGGGAGGTTGAAGAGGGTCATGATACTGTATCCCAGTTTACTGTGAACCTTCAAAAAGAAACAAGTCATTTGTGAAGGGAGATTTCACAGGGGCATGAAGGGGTTCCCAGGTAGTACTGAGCAAGAAGAACACTGGGAGTGCCAGAGGGAGAAGAAAGAACTGAAAAAGAGTGGAGACAAGGGGGCATGGAGGTCTGAAGAGCAGGGGCTCTTATCTGTGTGAAGTAAACTGCGTGGCCATCTGACTGATTTACAGGCAGGGGAATGCTCTGAATGATCCCATGGCCCCCTCATAATCTGTCATTTCTATAGTTTCAAGAGAAGGGAGAGGTCACAAGAAGCCAGTTGGAGACCAGTCTAAGCCCTACCTTTGCCTTCCTGCTCCCATATCTCATCTCTCCATTGCAGTTTGTCCAGGTGGCTGAGTTCCACCCTCAGAACCCCTTGGGGCATCCAGAAGATCTCCGATTAGGGGCATCCAGAAGAGCCCCGATTGGTCAAGAGCCAGAGGAAGAAGAGACCTGGAAGTCCTGGCATGTCCCCCTAACCAATCTCATAGTTGGAAAAGCAACCAGCTTGCCCCCTCATCAACCACAGGGGATAGTTAAAGGGCTTGACCCAATATGGAGGCTGAGGACTGCCTCTGCTGACCCTCAACTGCCTCCCCTGCCCTTCACACCTGACTTCGGCTGGGTCAGTCATGCAATGCTGAACAGAGGGGTGGGCCTGGGGACAGCCTGCCTCATAACAGGGCAAGGATTGTGGGCATCATGGGTCTGTGTGTGAATGAGGCTCCTGGGTGAGACCTAGCCCCCGCCCCCAGGAGTTCAAGGGGGTGGGGGTGGGGGGCCAAGAATAGGATGGCGCGGAGCGGGGTGGGGGCAGAGGAGGCCTCTCTGCGTTCCAACGCGTTATCTTGGCTGGCCTGTGGGCTGCTGGCTCTGCTGGCCAATGCCTGGATCATCCTCAGCATCTCAGCCAAACAGCAGAAGCACAAGCCGTTGGAGTTGCTGCTCTGCTTCCTAGCGGGCACACACATACTCATGGCGGCTGTACCCCTCACCACCTTTGCTGTGGTGCAGCTGCGGCGCCAGGCTTCCTCCGACTATGACTGGAACGAGAGTATCTGCAAGGTCTTTGTGTCCACTTACTACACACTGGCCCTTGCCACTTGCTTCACAGTCGCCTCACTCTCCTACCATCGCATGTGGATGGTGCGTTGGCCCGTCAACTACCGTCTCAGCAACGCCAAGAAGCAGGCGCTGCATGCAGTCATGGGCATCTGGATGGTCAGCTTCATCTTGTCCACACTACCCTCCATCGGCTGGCACAATAATGGCGAGCGCTACTATGCCCGTGGCTGCCAATTCATAGTCTCCAAGATTGGCCTTGGCTTTGGTGTCTGCTTCAGCCTCTTGCTACTTGGGGGCATTGTCATGGGGCTGGTCTGTGTGGCCATCACCTTCTACCAGACGCTGTGGGCCAGGCCCCGGAGGGCTCGGCAGGCCCGGAGAGCAGGGGGTGTTGGTGGGATCAAGGGGGGCGGGCCAGTGGGCTTGGGTACCCGACCAGCCTTTGATGTACCAGCCATTGTGGTGGAGGATGCACGAGGGAAGCGGCGATCCTCACTGGACGGCTCTGAGTCTGCCAAGACATCCCTGCAGGTCACCAACTTAGTCAGCGCCATCGTCTTTCTCTATGACTCACTCACAGGGGTACCCATCTTGGTGAGATCAGGGTTCCTCTGCCTCTCCTTATCTCCCTAATATACAGACCCCAGTACCATCACCTGATCTTCAACTTCATCAGCCATATAGTATCTCCTTCATCTTTTCTCTAGTTCCATCATCTATCTTCCTCTCCTCTAGCCATCCACAGTCACTTCTAAGCCCCCATCTTTATCATCTAGTTTCTGTTTTCTTGTCCTACTATTCCATCACTCAGCTCCATCATATGTTTTCTTGTTCCACTACTCAACTTTATCATCCATCCTTCAGTTTCACTAGCTGTCCTCCAGCCCCAGCATCCATCCTTCAATTCCACTATCTACCCTCTAGCTCCACTCTCCATTTCCTAATTACCTCTGGTGCCACACAATCTCTGAGCAGTCCTGGGTAGAAAGCCCACTACCCCAGCTTTTTGCATCCTCATTTAGTCCCTATTCCTGGATTTCTCAAAGTTTCTGGCACCACCTCTGTTCTTTGACCCCTAACCCCAGGGCTTTGTCTTCAGGACTCTCCTCTGATCTTCCTCTGAGTCAGAGTCAGTCAATCCTTTCACTCTGTTCACCTGTCTCCACCTCCAACTTTGGCTCTGTAGCATCTTGTCTGATCCAAGAGGCACCCTGCCTGACTTCATGCCCACCAGTAGCGTTACCCAGGATAGGAGGCTTCCTGGCTCTGGGCCCTGACCCTGCACCATTCCTCATTCTTCCACTAGGTGGTGAGCTTCTTCTCCCTTAAATCGGACTCGGCTCCACCGTGGATGGTGCTGGCAGTGCTGTGGTGCTCCATGGCACAGACGCTGCTACTACCCTCCTTCATCTGGTCCTGTGAGCGGTACCGTGCCGACGTGCGCACCGTGTGGGAGCAGTGCGTGGCTATCATGTCTGAGGAGGATGGTGATGACGGTCAGAGGAGGGACCAGGGGTTTGCTTTCCTGGGCATTGACTGTCCCCTTCTCTGCGCAGGGAAGGGCTGCTCTGGAGTGGCCCCTGCTGGACAAAACCTGTACCACCCTGGGCTGACTCGGGACTCCCCTTTCTTAAGCAACATTTTCCTTGATGTATCCACTGCTTCCTTTCACTAAGGGCTCCCTTTACTGGGCCTTAGTGTCCCTATAGAAGTCCATACTGTCACAGGTCTGGCCCCACCGGGCAGAGTACCTGAGAAACAGTCCTAACACAAGCATAAAGGAAGGCTGTGACACCAAGGGCGGACTAGGTTTCATGAGGAAGACCCCCATCTATAGGGAGGGCTTGAGAGAAGGAGTGGTAGTTGTTTCAAAAAATGTCTACATTATGAAGCACCAGAGATTCAACACTGAACACAACAGACGCTAGCCACTCTCAAAGTTCAATTGGAACTTACAGATATATAGTGGGAACAAAAGGGTTCTCCCTGAATTTACAAAAGGAGTTGGCTATTTCCTGCCTATAACCACCTCACTTTGCCCCCTTTCTCTCCTAGAAGGGGGCTGTGATGACTATGCAGATGGCCGAGTGTGCAAAGTTCGCTTTGATGCTAATGGGGCCACAGGACCAGGCTGCCGGGACCCCACCCAGGTGAAGCTGCTGCCTGGAAGGCATATGCTCTTTCCCCCTCTTGAGCGGGTCCACTACTTACAGGTATGGACTGAGGACTACGTCTCCTACCCTGGGCATTTGCTCACCATTTTGCTGCAGGTTCTGTTAGCCATCCTCAGGGCACCAAAGGGGTGGGTGAAAGAAATGCATGCAAAGAGAATCTCCCCTTCAGACCCCACAGAACCAGGTTTGCGAACTGCAAGATGCTTTGCAAAAGTTCATGGAAATAGAACCACCTTGCATAGTCCCCACTTTGGTTCCCACCTTTGCCCCCTTGCTCCTCGCCCCAGGTCCCTCTGTCCCGTCGTCTGTCCCATGATGAGACCAACATCTTCTCTACCCCTCGGGCACCAGGCTCCTTCCTACACAAGTGGTCATCCTCTGATGACATCCGGGTCCTCCCAGCTCAGAGCCAGGCCCTGGGGGCCCCTCCTGAGTATTTGGGACACCACCGCAGGCTGGAGGATGAGGAGGATGAGGAAGCTGAAAGTGGGGGACTGGCTAGCCTCCGACAATTCCTGGAGGGTGGAATTCTGGGGGCAGGTGGGGGGCCCCCACGGGGCCCTGGCTTCTTCCGGGAAGAGATCACCACCTTCATTGATGAGACACCTCTGCCTTCTCCAACTGCCTCACCAGGCCCTTCTCCTCGCCGGCCCAGGCCACTGGGATTGTCACCCCGCAGACTTTCCCTTGGGTCCCCAGATAGTAGAGCCATTGGACTTCCTTTGGGGTTAAGTGCAGGGAGACGCTGCTCTTTGACAGGGGGAGAGGGGAGTACAAGAGCTTGGGGAGGATCCTGGGGCCCAGGTAACCCCATATTCTCCCAGCTGACCCTATGAGCCCAAGTGGGCCTGCTGAACTCAGAGGAAGAGCATAGGTAGGTAACATCTCATTATGGCCCTGAGCCTAGGGCAGATGCCTCCAGACTCTTGGGTGATGGGCACTGGGTATGGAGACCTGGGTCCCTGTTGATTCCCATTCAAGTGACCAGATGTCCTACTCACCTTTTATCACCCCTAGCAAAATGTATTAAAGTCTGAAGTATTACCATGGAAACCTGTGTCCAGTGTACTATGGTGGCAAAGGGTATGGTCAGAGGCACAGAGGGTGGAGTGACTTATAGAAGGAAAAATGGATCAGGGGCAATGGAAAGAGTTTACAATGCAGTGAATTACTCAATAGGTTTTTGTGACCCTCACAGAAGGATTGGTGGGTAGGATTATGCAAATAAGGTGCATAGAACCCTTGTAGGGAGTGGAGCCATGCAAATAAGTTATATGGAACCCTAATGAGGGGATTGGTCAGTTTTATCATCCTATTATGATTAAAATGTGCCATCATTAAAAAATAATGGTCCATTTAATAATAATAATTTTAATAATAATGAGGCAGGGGAGGGGGACCACAACGACCAAAAAGTAGAGACAAGAGTGCAGCTCATTATTTGAAGCTGGGATCCCTGTGCTGAGAACATTCAAGATCCAGGAGCCAGAGAGAGATGGCATGAGACAACAGGAAGCAGAACGTGCAGCAGAAAACTCGCAGAAGCAAAACCAAGAGATCTGCAAGAGACAGTGTAGTGGGATAAGGAAGAAAGCCGAGTGCTTTCAAACAGGAGACTTGGTGGCAGAGTGGTGTAATTCTGGGTACTTGGTGGAGCTAGGTTCACTGACCCTGTGTAGCTAGGGATCAAAGCACCTTTGGGTGAAAGCTTTCTGGCAGACTGAGGTGTCTCTGGGCACTTATTGCTGGAGCTAAAGAGTTTTGCGACTTGCCCAAGCAGGGAAAAGACACTCAGAGAGGCAAAGGACCAAGAGATGCCTCCCTGAGAGCACAGCTGAGAAGAGGCTATCCTTGTTGAAGTACTGTATCTTTATTATTTCCTGATCCTGAATTACAACCTGTTAATTCCCTAATAAACTCCATCATCATGAGTATTGTTTGTGAGTTCTGTGTGCGCATTGCCATAGATTAGTGAACCTAGCAGAGGTGTGGATAGTGTGTGGGACAGGTGTTATGCTGTGGTTGTTGTACAGGAGGAGCAACTGGTAGGTTTTGAACTGCCAGTTTTTGAGTTAGCAGTCCAGTACTTATCCTACAGCTCTAGGCTAGGACTCCCTAGGTGCTATGTTGTTGTTAAGTGCCGTGAACCCTGAACAGGGTTTCTGAGGCTGTAAATCTTTACGGAGCTACTCAGTAAGCCTCATCTTTCTCCTGCAGAACAGCTGGTGATTTCGAACTGCTGATCTTGCGGTTTGCAGCCCAATTTATAACCACTACGCTAACAGAGCTCCTTCCCTAGGTATAGGAATTAGTAAACAGGCTGGCGATAGATAGGAGGCATGTATGTCTGACCTCTGCTTCATAGGAATAAGTTTTGAGCTGTTGATTCGAAAAGATTGTTCTTCCCTTGTGAAGTAGGAAGAGGCCAGACATCCCCACCACACCATTTTTAGAGGCACAGAAAGGCACATGAAGAAATGATTACACAAACTGAAACCTATAGACATACAGTTATAGGCTTATAAGAACATATGCTGACGGAGGGGGCCATGGGGAGATGCTTAAGTTTGCTGGTTTGGGGTTTGAGGGACATTTGTTCAGATCTGTGGAGGTGGATTTAGTGTGCGGCTTATTCCCAAAGCCCTAAATGTCTCCCATCCCCCGAATCCATCCAAGAGCTCACTTTCTGGGATGGGGTTTGAGCCATACTTGGTGCCAGGGGACTGGAGTTTCCCAATTCCATGCCGCATTCTAAAGCGAGTTCTTTCTCTTAACAGTGTGTGTAGGGGAGGGGTGGCATCCCCCGCCCCCTTTTCCTGAGACCAACAGTTTAGGGAAGCTTAGCCCCAGTAGTTACATCCACACCACCGCACCAAGAGCTTCTGGCTGCAGTCAAAGATTCCAAGCACGATCCTCACTCCGCCCTCCAGGGCTCCAGGCCTGCTCCAGTTCCTCACTTTTTGCTAGTCGCTCTCCACTTTCTGTTTCCCGTTTCATACTACACCCACTTATCTTAAAAACCACTTTCCCCACTCGGCGCCGGCAAGGGCCCCGGCACCGAGGCTCCCTCGGATTCTCTCTCTTCTCACATCGGCCTCTCCCAGGGTTCAGTAACGGCCTCATCTGTCGCTTTGGTCTCCTTGATTCCCTCTCTTCCTCTCCCTCCTCCCCTCCATCTCGTCTTCCTTTTCCCTCCCTCCCTCCCCTTTTCCCCCTTTCCTCCTTTCCTCGTTTCCTCTCCCTCCACTCTCCGTATTTTCTTTCGGCTGCCGGCCGGGGGCTCTGGCACCATGCTCCGGCTTCTCCGGTTGCTACTGCTGCTGCTGCTGCCACCCCCAGGATCTCCTGAGCCCCCGGGGCCCCCTGAGCTCCTAGGTCTGGCCCCGCTGTCCCCGGGGGCACCCCCGCAGGCACCGGACTTGCTCTACGCGGATGGGTTGCGCGCCTACGCGGCCGGGGCTTGGGCGCCCGCGGTGGCGCTACTGCGGGAGGCGATGCGAAGCCAGAAGGAGCTGGGCCGCACGCGGCAGGACTGCGGGGCGCGATGCGCGGCCGAGCCGGGGGCCGCGCTCCCTGAGGTGTTTTTCGACATCCCAGGGTCCGAGTCCGGACCCCGGCAGGCGTCCGGCTTTTGGGAGCGGCTGCTCCTCCGCGCCGCGCTTCGCCGAGCCGAGTGCCTGACCCAGTGCGCTGCGCGGAGGCTCGGCCCCGGGGGTGCGGCTCAGCTCCGCGTGGGGAACGCACTCCGGGACGCCTTCCGCCGCCGGGAGCCCTACAACTACCTACAGAGAGCCTATTACCAGGTGCGGGCCCATTGGGGTGGTTTCGGGGTTCCCAGCATAATCCAACTCCCTGCCCTACTTGGAGCTCACCACGAGAGGGCAGAATGCTGGTATCAGGGACTGGGGTGGGGTGGTGGGGGCGTACGCGGCCCTCTACAGTGAATAAGTCCTCTGTAGACCAAGCCGAGAATCTCTGGAGATGAAGGCAAAGGGAAAGCCTAAGGAGGGTGTGAGCAAAGCTAGAACGGGAGAACTCACGGGCGGGGCGGAATAGACGGCCCTTAAATATCATTTTAATCAACGTGGAGGTGACTAAAATGCAGCGGAGAGACGAGGGCGAAACCTGCCAGAGGACTGGAAGTTTAAGGGAGATGGTTTGAATTAGCCTTTTCTTGGGGACTGCGTGAACCCTTTAAGATTATAAAAGAAAAAAGCGCTAGGCTGAAGGCTCCCAGAGGCTGGCTTTTCTAGGGATGAGGGGGTACACGCTGCTCAGTTACTGGTATTAGTTGCTGCTGCCTACGTGGCTGGAGGTGGGGATGGGAGGGCACTGGTTCCACATACCTCAGTTCAGGGTCCTAGAGATCTGCGAGTTTTGCTCGTCGCTCAGGTCTCCCCCACTTATCCATCACTTTCACCTTGTCTTCCAAACTGAGACCATGAGGCTCCTCTGCCCCTTGCACTCTGGTCTTCAGGCCCCCATTCCTTAGATACCAGATTCCTGAGAGTCCTAGCATGCTGGTTTCTAAGGGGTCTGGAGGATGAAGGGTGGGGCCATTCTGACTGATGAGTCTTACAGAGGCGCCAGTGACTGTCCCAGAGTGTCTGGTCTGGGAAGGCTGGTAGCAGGGCAGAGGTCTGACACCCCTACCTCAGGGTACTGACTCCATCATCCCTTCACTCAGATGAAGAAGTTGGACCTGGCAGCTGCTGCAGCACACACCTTTTTTGTAGCCAACCCAACACACATACAGATGCGAGAGGACATGGCTAAGTACCGCCGAATGTCTGGAGTTCATCCCCAGAGCTTCCGTGACCTGGAGACGCCCCCACACTGGGTGAGAGCCTCAGCCCTAGTTCTGCCTGCCCCTAGCCTTAGGCTGGCTAGATTCACTGGCCTCACATGATGGTGGCCCTGTACAGCTTGGGTATCAGTAGACTTGGGTTCAGGTCTTTGGTGACCTTGGATGGAGAGTCCCACTCCAGGGCTCAGTTTCCTTCCTAGATGGTTACTAATGCTGGGTGTTCTCAGATACTGATTCATTTTGATTTTTTTATTAGTATTATTATGCCCACCCCTGCCTTCCCTAAGGTGAAGAGGGGCATGATTGATTCCATGCCCCAAATGAGACCAACACTGCACTCCCCTTCTATTTCACAACCATGTATGTTACCCCCAGGATCTCAGGTGATTGATCACCCCTCCCCAACAGGCAGCCTATGACGCAGGCCTGGAGCTTCTGGGGCGTCAGGAGGCAGGACTGGCACTGCCCAGACTGGAGGAGGCCCTGCAGGAGAGCCTGGTCCAGCTGGAATGCTGCAGGGCTGGCTGTGAGAGCCCTGAAGAGCAGCAAGGAGAGGAAATTGAAGAGAAAGAAGGCACCGGGAACCAGGGGGGCCTCTATGAGGCCATTGCAGGTAAGGGGCTAGGAGTGTGTAGAGATTCCAAATTCCAAGGGGAGGATCACACACAAGTGTAATGGCTCATATATGTCCTTTGCAGGGCATTGGATTCGGATCCTACAGTGCCGCCAGCGCTGTGTGGAGGACATGGCCACACGTCCTGGTCGAAGCTCACCTGTCCCCGACTTCCTTCCCAGTCAGCTGAGATGGCTGCATGAGGCCTATGCTCAGGGTCAGTTGTAGAAGGGTGTGCTCTTGAGGTGACTGGGATTGAAAATGGTGGGGGAGGGGGTAATGCCGATCTGCCCCTGATGTCATCCTGAGCCTCCTGTCTCCACCCCTCCCATCTGTCTCAGGATCTGTAGTTTTACTGTCAGGGTTCCATGGGGACCATCACTTCAGGAAGACTCTAATTGCTCTCCTTCTTTGGTGCCGTTGTGAAACATTCAGGAGGGCTCCTTCTACCCTTCCTTTATTTTCTCCTCTTCTTCCTCTTTGAACTCTACCCAGCGAAGGTATGTTTGAGTAAGCTATTGAAAGAAGCAATGGATGAGCATGTCTGCCAGGTGGGAAGGGGGCTGTTAGAATTGGTTGGCATTGGGAGACCATCTTCTACAGCTCTGCCTCTGTCCACCTGTCTCTGCCTCTACCCAAAAATCACTGCCATCCCCCAATCCCACCCCATTACTCCATCTTCAGTAGGGAATCTGTCCCAGGCTATGGAAAATGTCCTGAGTGTCCTGCTCTTCTACC
Organism: Chrysochloris asiatica; assembly: GCF_000296735.1. Lineage (NCBI taxonomy): Eukaryota > Metazoa > Chordata > Mammalia > Afrosoricida > Chrysochloridae > Chrysochloris > Chrysochloris asiatica. Next base: position 757,274 of record NW_006408568.1, on the reverse strand, counting down.
CGGAGGATGAGTCTGCAAAGAATTCTCTGAACCGGTACCAGGCCCAGCTGGGAGAGCCAAGACCAGGACTTGGACCAAGAGAGGTGACCCTTCTCCCCATGTGCCCCATTGGAAGTAACCCTAAATCAAACAAATTTACTTGAGAAATAACCTGGACCTGGACACCCCCTTCTCCTTCTGTCCCCTCCCCCCTCCCCCCCCACCCCATTCTGGTCTATCTGAGTTACCTGGTGATGCTGTTACACAAATGGGTAACTTTAAAGAGTAGAACTACTTTCTCAGAATTCCAGAGGGTAAAAGTCCAAAACAGGGTCTCAGCCATGTTGGTTCCTTGCTTAACACCATACCTTAGTTTCTTGAATTAGATCCTCACATGGAATCTCTCTTTCCAACCATGAGTGCATGCCTCTATGTCTAATCTGCTCTTTTTGTAACTCAGAAGTGATTAGGTTTAGTAACCACTGTACACCGACATGATCTAAACTTTTTTATTACATTACATTATGGAAAGTGATTACATTTTATTACATTAGATGTAAGGTAAGTACATTACATTAAATGACATCAACAGATACAGGGATTAGGATTCCAACACATATTTTGGGAGACACATTTAATTTATAACATGATCTCTTACCAGAATATTCCAGTCCCTAATCCCACATCTGACTTCTGTCTCAACTCCTTGCTCCCCATTTCAGACTGTACTTTCGAGTCCATCCCCAACCCCAGTCCTCTCCTGCTTGTCCACTTTCTGCTCCTTCTCATACCCATGCATACACAGCAAGTACTCACACACATACATACCTGCCTCCACCCATGTGAACCCAGACACTGCAACTATTGAAGAAGGAAGGTTGAATGGAGAGGCACAGTGAGGGTTTAGGGGCAGGCAGTCTCTAAAAACCTGGGGCTGCCCGGCTGTCCTCCAGCTTTAACTACCCTGCCCCACTTAACATCTTGTCTCATATCTTCTTCCTACTATCCTGCCCCCCTGCTCAGGACATCCAGCGTTTCATCCTGCGATCCCTAGGGGAGAAGAGGCAGCTCTACTATGCCATGGAGCACCTGGGGACCAGCTTCAAGGATCCTGTGAGTAACCCCCATTTTCTCCCATTACACCTTCCCACCCCTGAATGCTCCCAAGATAATAGGGATGCCGTAGGAACCCTGGTGACACTTTAGGATAAACGCTGGACTACTGAACTGCTAATCACAAGGTCAGCAGTTCAAGTTCACCAGCTGCTTCTTAGGAGAAAGATGAGGCTTGGAAACCCTAAAAAGGGTTTCTATGAATTGGAATTGACTCAATGGCAGTGGGATTTTTTTTTGGGGGGGTGTGGTGGGGGATGGTTTACATTTATATCCACCACTCATCTGTCAGTTTGTGGTGGTGACTTTCATGTAACTGTGATAGTGGGAGCTATGCCACTGGTATTTTAAATACCAGCAGGGTCACCTAATAGTACACAGGTTTCAGTGACTCTTCCAGACTAAGACAGACTAGGAAGAAAGAGAGGCTGACCCCTTCTGAATGGTTAGCCGCTGAAATGACTAGCAGTGGAACATTATCAGAAATAGTACCAGAAGATGAAAACTTTATGAATAGTAGTGGAGCTCTGTCAGATATAGTGTTGGAATATGAGCCCCTCAAGTTGGAAGGCACTCAAAATCTCACTGGAGAAGAGCTGCTTTATCAAAGTAGAATTGACCATAATGACTTGAATGGAGCAAAGCTTTAGGGACCTTCATTTTCTGATGAAGTAGAACTCAAAATGAGGAGAAACAGTTGCAAACATTCATTAATAATCAGAACTAGAATGTACGAAGTATGAATCTAGGAAAATTGGAAGTTGTTAAAAATAAAATGGAACACTTAAAGATCAATAACCCAGACATTAGTGAGCTGAAAAGGACTGGTATTGGCCATTTTGAATCAGACAATCGTATGGGTTAGTATGCCAGGAACATCAAATTGAAGAGGAATAGTATTGCAGTAATCTTCAAAAAGAACATTTCAAGTTCTATCTTGAAGTACAATGCTATCTATGATAGGAAAATATCCATATGCCTACAAGGAAGATCGGACTCATGGTATGGCACTGTAGGATCAGCACTGGACTTAGAACCACAAGGTCAGCAGTTCTAACCCACCAACTGCTCCTCAGAAACCCTATACAGGGTCACTATGAGTTGGAACTGACTCGATGACACTTAACAACAAGGAAGACTAGTTCATATCACTATTATTGAAATTTATGCACCAACCACTAAAGCCGGTGATGATGAAATTGAAGGGTTCTACTGGTAGCGTAGTGGTTACGTATCGGGTTGCTAACCTCAAGGTCAGCAGTTCGAAACTACCAGCCGTTCCGCGGGAGAAAGATGAGGCCTTCTACTCTCGTAAAGATTTACAGCCTCGGAAGCCCTGTGCAGGGTCACTATGAGTTAGAACCGACTCCACGGTACTTAACAACAACAACAACCAACTTTTTTAGTCAGAAATTGATCAAGCACGCAGTCAAGATGCATTGTGATTAATTACTAGTGATTGGAATGCAAAAGCTGAAAACAAAGAGGAAGAATTAATAGTTGGAAAGTATGGCCTTGGTGCTAGAAGTGATACTAGAGATTGTGTGATAGAATTTTTGCAAGGCCAACAATTTGTTCATTGCAAACACCTTTTTAAAACAATATAGAAGGCAATTATAACACTTGGACCTCACCAGATGGAAGACACAATAATCAAATTGACTGCATCTGTGAGAAAAGATGGTAAAAAAGCTCCATATCATCAGCCAAAACCAGGCCAGGGACTGACTGTGGAGCAGACCTTGCGTTGCTCATTTGCAAGTTAGGTTGAAGTTGAAGAAAATTAAGACAAGTCCATGAGAGCCAAAATATGACCTTGAATACATCCCACCTGAATTTAGAGACCATCCCAAGAACAGATTTGATGCATTAGACACTAAAGACTGCAAACCAGAAGAAACATTAAAAACATCATACAGCAAGAAAGGGAAAGGTCTTTAAAAAGATAAGAAAGAAAGAAAATACAAAAATGGATGTTAGAAGAGACTCTGAAACTTTCTTGTTAGCATAGAGAAGCTAAAGCTAGTGGAAAAAATGAATAAGTCAAAGAGGTGAACAAAAAATTTCAAAGGATAGCCTGTGAAGACAAAGTAATATAATGAAAATTTGCAAAGACCGGGTGTTAGAAAACCGAAAGGGAAGAACATGCCTAGCAGAAAGAACTGAAGAAATGCAAGCTTCAACTTACAATGTTAAATGACTCCATAGGCAAAATACTGAATGAAACAGAAAGAATCAAAAGAAGATGGAAGGAATACACAGTCACTGCACCAAAAAGAAATGGTTAGTGTTCAACCATTTCCAGAGCTGACATATGATCAAGAACCGACGGAACTAAAGGAAGAAGTCCAAGCTACACTGAAGGCATTAGCGAAAAACATGGTTCCAGGAACTGACAGAACACAAATAGAAATCTTTCAACAAACTGATGCAGCACTGGAGGCACATCTATGTCAAGAAATTTGAAAGACAGCTACCTGGCCAACCGATTGGAAGAAATCCATATTTGTGCCTGTTTCAAAGAAAGGTGACCCAGCAGAATGTGGAAATCATCAAACAATATGATTGTTATCACTAGCAAGTAAAATTTCGCTGAAGATAATTTAAAAATGGATGCAACAGGAAACAGGAAATTGTGAGAAATTCAAGTTGAATTCATAAGAGGGCATGAAAGGACTGGTAATGTGCTGACATCAGATGGATCTTGACTGAAAGCAGAGAATACCAGAAATATGTTTTTTGTGTGCTTTATTGACTATACAAAGACTTTCAACTGGTCATGACAAACTATGGATAACATTGCAAAGAATGGGAATTCCAGAAAACTTAACTGTGCTCATGAGAACCTGCAAATAGACCAAGCGGCATGGAGATACTGAATGAATGAGAATCAGGAAAGGTGTACACTAGGGTTGTATCCTTTCACCATACCTATTCAGTCATTCGCCGAGCACATAATCTGAGAAGCTGGATTATATGAAGAACGCGGCATCAGGATTGGAGGGAAACTCATGAACAACCTGCGATATGCAGATGATACAACCTTGCTACATACTAATGAAGATCAAAGACTACAGTCTTCAGAATTTCGGTTTGCACCTCAAAAATGTAAAGGAAACAAAAATCCTTACAACTGTACCAATAAATAACATCATGATAAATGGAGAAAAGATTGAAGTTGTCAAAGTCTTCATTTTGCTTGGTTCAACAATCAACACTCACAAAAAAAGCAAATGACTTATTGCATTAGGCACATTTGCTACATAAGACCTCTATAAAGGGTTAAAGAGCAGAGATACCAGTTTGAGGACTAAGGTGTGCCTGACCCAAGTCATGGTATGTATTTTCAGTATCTCATATGCATGTGAAAGTTGGGACAATGAATAAGGAATACCATAGAAGAACTGATGCATTTGAACTCTGGTGTTGAAAAAGAAAAAAGTCCCATGGACTGCCAGAAGCACAAGTCTGTCTTAGAAGAAGAGCAGCCAGAATTCTCCTTAGAAGCCAGTATGGTGAGACTTCATCTCTCAGACTTCCGACATGTTATCAGGAAGGCCCAGTCCCTGGAAAGGACTGGTAATGTGTAAAGTCAACAAAAAAGAGGAAGACTCCCAGTTAAATGGATCGACACATGGCAGCAGCAGTGGGCTTAAATATAATCATAGTTGTAAGGATGGCACAGGACCAGGCCATGTTTGGTTCTGCTGTGCATAGGACTTGACTCAATGGCATGATGGCAGTGGGTTTGGTTTTGTGAGGGTTAGAGGGAGTCTGTCATCCAGTTTTATAGACATGGTCATGTAGGACTGAATGCCAGTCACTACTCTGCCATTGATAAGCTCTGGACCGTAACATTCCCTAACCTCTATTTCCTTACTTGACTCCTGGTGTGGCACTCTGGGATCAGCACTGAACTGTGAACCACAGGGTCAGCAGTTCAAACCCACCAGCTGCTCCTCAGAAACCCTATACAGGGTCACTGTGAGTTGGAACCGACTCGATGGCACTTAACAACAAACTTAGAATACCTATCACATATGGCCATTGAAACTCTGTCATTTGATGTAAAGTATGGAAGGCTCAAGAAACCCTGTTGGTACAACAGTTAACTTAAAGGTTCAAACCTATCCAGCTGTTCCACGGGAGAAAGACCTGCCGATCTACTCCTGTAAAGAATATAGAAAATCCTCTGGGGCAATTTTGCTCTGTCACGTGGGGTAACTATGAGTCAGAATCGACTTGATGCCATCTAACAACAACATGGAAGGCTCTTCTGCTTTTATTACTCCTGTTGTCACAAGAGGAAACTAAAGGGCAGAGGTTATCTATAGCATACAGCAAGGTTTCTGTACACTGTTGACATTTTGGGCCAAATAACTGTTTGTTGGTGGTTGGGGGTGGAGGATTTTGGTGGTTGTCTTATGCAAGGTAGGATGGTTAGCAGCATCCCTGGCCTCTATCTGGTAGATGTCAACAGCACCACTTACATCGTGACAATCAAAACTGTTTCTAAACATTGCCTAATGTCCTCTGTTGTTAAACAACTCATAGATACCCTGTAGTGGGTTTCCCAGGAGCAGCTGGTGAGCTTGAACCGATGATCTTGTGGTCAAATCCACCTTGCAGTACAGCACACTAACTGACGTTACACCAGGACTTCTCTCGGGGTGGCAAAATCACCTTGGTTGAGAACCACTGGTTGAGAGTATGGATTCTGAAGCCAGTTCAAATTCCATTTGTGTCACTTACTAGCCATGTGATCTGACAGTCCTTCGTTTTATTTATTTATTTAACGTTTTATTATGAATTGAGTGAAGGCTTACAGACAAGATCATCAGATTTACATTCAACAAATTATACGCTTTGTTGCATCTCAATGATTACAATCCCCTTTCTGCAACAACAGTTCCTCTCTGTGGCTTCCGTTTTACATATTATATTTCACAAATGAACAAAGCAAAAATATTTGATATTCACATACAAAACAAAAAATACATATTCATTTAAATGTTCAGAGTCCTTCATTTTAAAATGGGCGCATTAATACTACTTATTTCATAGGACTGGTTTGACTATTGAATGGTAATTCTATTTCTTTATGTAAGTTCTTAGGAGGGTGGTGGTGGTTATGTGTCATGGAGTTGGTTCCGACTCAGAGACCCTATACAGGGTTTCCAAGGCTGTAAATCTTTATGGGAGCAGAAAGCCTCGTCTTTCTCCCGAGGAATGGCTGGTAGTTTCAAACAACTAACCTTGAGGTTAGCAGCTGATTTGTAACCACTATGCTACCAGAGCTCTTTAAATTCCTAGAATTCCTAGAATTGTTGTTGTTGTTAAATGCTTTCAAGTCGATAGCGACCCTGTATAGGGTTTCCAAGGAGCAGCTGGTGAGCTTGAACCACCAACCTTGAGGTTCAAACGGCTTTGCAGTCTGGCGCATTAACCCACAACACCACACCAGGACTTCAGAATTGTTAGAATAGCACCAGGCAAATAATGAAAACTATGTTAAGTTGTTTTGTTGTTGTTGTTATGATAACGATCCAGAGCCCAGAACCCTGATAGTGAGTCCAGGCCTTTCCCACCACTCCCTTTCCCCCTGGATGAAAGAGGACCTTCATGTGATAGTACAGAGTCAATGTCAAGGAGCCCAGGGGCTAGACGTGGGTGGTAGGTGATGGAGTTTTTCCTGACTGTCCCAGGACCCCTGGACCCCAAAGGCTTTCATCCCTGAGGCATTTAGAGAGAAGCTCAGGTAGGAGATGCTCTGTGGTGGGAGGGGCCTGGTCTGAGCTGGAAAGTGGGGGAAAGGGTTGCTGGCATGTTGGTTCTGGGGAAGATGGATCTATCTATACTGCCCTGTGCATCCACTGAGCATGTCTCTCACCCCTGAGAGAGGATCTGGAGAAGAGGCCTTGGGACGATGAGCCTCTACAACCAAAGCCCCTGATCCACTGGAAGGGTGAGTTTCTAGAGGAATCTGAGGGCCTGGGGGCTGCCAGGTACTGCTGAGCCTGCCTTCAGGGGATGTCCAACCACCTCCTTCCTGTCCCTCTCTTCAGATGTCCTTCTCCTTGAGGGAGTGACCCTGACCCAGGATTCAAGGCAGCTGAATGGCTCAGAGCGAGCAGTGTTGGATGGACTGCTCACCCCAGCCGAGTGTGGGGTGCTGCTGCAGCTGGCCAAGGTAAGAAGACTAGTGAGTAGATGGACCTTCATCTGTAGGGACCCTCAGACACAGCTGCCACTCCCTGGCTCCTGACCAAGTTGCCCCCTGTTCGGCACTGTGCTAACTCTCACTAGGACTGAACTGACCATGAAGTGGATGTTTTTTACAAAGAAGTGTTGTTACAAAGTGATTGTTATTGTTAAGTGACGTTGAGTCGGTTCTGACTCATAGCGACCCTATATAGGGTTTCCAAGGAAAAGCTGGTGGGTTTGAACTGCTAACCTAGTGGTTAGTAATCTAATGTTTATCCTACAGTGCCACTCCAGGACTCCTAGAAAGTGACAGGGGTAAAACAAAACAAAAAAATACGAAGGCATGAAAAATGGTGAATTTCCTTGGGGAGCACAATGGCTCTGTAGGATGAGCACTGGACTGTGAGCCCAACAACTGCTCCACGGGAGAAAAAGGAGACTTTCTGCATCTACAAAGATTTACAGCCTCAGAAACCCTATACAGTAGGGGTTGTTGTTGTTGTTGTTAAGTGCTGTCAAGTCAGTTCCGACCCTGTATAGGGTTTCCGAGGAGCAGCTGGTAGGGAACCTTTTTTCTGCCAAAATTTATAACATCATTCATGGGTCATACAAGATTATCAACTTTAAAATTAACTTACTATATTTGCTTATTTAATTAACTCACCCCTAATGTGATAGCTAAGGCGCTCTGGTAGCGTAGTGGTTACGAATCAGGCTGTGAACCGCAAGGTCAGCAGTTTGAAACTACCAGCTGTTCCGTGGGAGAAAGATGAGGCTTTCTGCTCCCGTAAAGATTTATAGCCTTGGAAACGCTGTACAGGGTCTCTATGAGTCGGAACCAACTCCACAGCACATAACAACAACAGATGTGATAGTTGGAACTGCAGTTGCCTTGGCAGGGCCAGACCAAATGATTTTGCAGGCCTTAATATGGTCTGAGGGCCAAGTGTTCCCCATCCCTGTCAGGGTCGCTATGAGTCAGAACTGAGTTGATGACACTTAACAATAACAACAGTCCTCGGTTAGCTGAAAGTTTAGTTATTTCTTAGTCTCTATGACGTCTTGATGTCCACTGTAGGATAAGCAATACTGGACTGCTAAAAGCAAAGTCAGTGGTTCAAACCCACCAGCCTCTTCTTGGAAACCCTACACAGGGTCACTGTGAGTTGGAATCAACTTGATGACACTTAGCAGCAGCAACAACTAAGTTCTGGCCAGTGTACTATTGCTATTGTTGTTAAGTGCGATCAGGTCAGTTCTAACTCATAGTCACCTGTATAGGGTTTCCAAGGAGCAGCTAGTGGGTTTGAACTGCCAACGTTGTGGTTCAAACCAACCATGTAGTCCAGTGCTTATCCTACAGTACCACACCAGGACTCTCAATGTACTATAATAAACACTAATGTGTGGCAGCTTCCTATAAATATCTTTATAAGATAGTTTTCAAGTATCTTTGTCCCCTGCTTCTTGTCCCTGTTTTCTTTCTGTTAGTTAGAATGTGAATATGATGACACTTGAGCAGCCACTTTGGACTGTAAGACAGAAATCATATGCAGCAGACAACAGAGTAGTAAATCCAAAATCTGTGTCCCTGACACTATGCATAACTGTTTTAGCCTTAGGCTGCCTACTGCTAGGCTCTTCTATTTGAAAGAAAAGTGAATTTCTCTTTATCTTAAGAATAAAAAACGAAAGAAGAATATGATGCATTATAGGAACTGTAATTGAATGTAGGGATTAAGAGCATGGGCCAACTCTAGTCATTATCACCTTTGTGACCTTGGGCAATTTGTTTTAAGTTCTCTGAACCTACTTTCCTCATCTGTAAAATAAAAAGTTGGAGCTCTGGTAGCGTAGGGGTTATGAATCGAACTGTGAACCTCAGGATCAGCAGTTTGAAACTACCAGCTGTTCCACAGGAGAAAGATGAGGAATTCTGCTCCTGTAAAGATTTATAGCCTCGGAAACCCTGTACAGGGCCACTATGAGTTGAAACCGACTCCACAGCACCACCACCAAAATAGAGGCAATAATAGTGTTTTTGTCATGACTTTTGTGAATGTTAAATTAATTAGTTAGTACATAGTAAAACTCTTAGGAAAACATAGTGCTCAGCAAGTGTTAGGTCTCCCTTTACCATCAGGCTGCATTAGAGAGATGGTGAAGAACCTTCTGTAGACACCAAGGAGCTGGGCTTCATTTGTAAATGGTGGACAACTATTGAAGGAGCCCTGTGGCATGAGGTTAAAATGCTTGACTGGCCAGCTCAAATTCATTCTCGGTGCCCCAGGAGAAAGATGTGGCAGTGTGCTCCTATACAGATTTACAGCTTTGGAAATGCTATGGTTGCTCTAAACCAAAAAGGACTCAATGGCAGTTTGGACAGCTATTGAAGGATTTAAGGAGGAGTTGATTTTTGTGGGAGCCTTGGTGGCATAATGTGTTAAGCATTGGACTGCTAAGTGCAAGGTCTGTTCAAATCCATCAGTAGTTCTGTGGGTGAAAGATGAGGTGAAAGATTTACAGTCTCTGAAATCCTAAGAAACAGTTCTTGTTATGAGTTGGAATGACTTGATGACAGCAGATATAGAATACAATGGGAGAGGAAAGACTAGAAGCAGAGGAAACTTGGGGAGAGGTCAGAGCAGCACTGTCTCATTTCAAGAAGATGGAGAGAAGCGAACAAGTGAGAAATGCTTAGAAGATCAAAGATCAATAAATTAAGGGTTAAATCTATGTAAAGGATGATGGGAAGGTGGAGTCAAATATAACTCCCAGATATCAGACTTTCATTCTGTTTCTTGATCATATTAAGATCTAGCCTCAAGGTGTTTACAATTGCTGTTTCATCTGCAAATCTCAGGTGATTCCTTATTATCATTAGGTTTCAGTTGAGATGTCACCTCCCCAATTAGCAGCTCCTTGCCCCTGCCTGAGTACTCTCAAGGTTATAACTCTATTAAAAGTTTCTTCATAGCATTGACCACCATCTGATTTGATTTTTTCATTTACTTATTTACTTAAAAAGATTTTTTTCCAGTGTGAAACAAGATTTATTGCAAGATTGAATACAAATTGAGGTGCAGGATAGAAACTAGTTGAACCACTTGTTTTCTTGTCATGATTCTAACTCAGTGGATTTTAACCCTGGCTGTGGATCAGCGTGATCTGTATAGTTGTTGATTTTCACAAAAATATTCTGTCTAGGATAGACTAAGTCCAGTTGGTCTTCCATGTGTACTTTTTCTTTTTCTTTTTTTTTAAGTTTTTATTGTGAATTGAGTGAAAGTTTACAGGGCAGATCACCAGTTTTGCATTTAACAAATCATGTATCTTGTTTCATTACAATGATTATAATCCCCTCCATGTACTATCAGATAACAGTATTTCTCTCTATTCACTTTAGCTCTCTCTCTCTTTTTTTTTTTTTTAAAAACACTCAAGCATATATAATAATTTAAATCACCAAAGGGCACATTCTGCAAGTCTACCTCCTGGCCTCCAGCTCTCAGTCCCTCTCTTCCCATGAACCTAGAGTCCTCAGCTGCTCCCTCTATGTCCCCATCTCTGCCTCCATCTCTGGTGTCGCTGCTTCTCTGGATAAGGTCTCGCATTCCACTTGTGATCTTCTCCCTTGATGGTCCTAGGGTCCTTTGTTTCTGGACTGTAAGATTAACTACTCCCCTGTTTTTGATGCAAAACTTCTACCTTTACAATTGTGACAGTCGCAATTAGTCATGATAACAATTACTTACTATTGAATCATAAGAATCTTATCCCCATCTCTTTTCACCAGACCCATCTAGACAAGGTGAAAACTATTCAGTGGGGACTCTTTCTCCCCGACACCCTCTTAAACTAAACTCCCTCTTGAAACCTTGTAAGCCAGTCACTTCATACCTTTATTGCCCCCTCATTTTAGGTAGCCAGTGTCTAAGTTGCCTGTTACTTTTTCAATTTTTATCTCAAAATATAAGCTCCATGAGAGCAGGGACTTTTGTCTTGTTCACAGTTCTATCCCCAGTGCATAGAACAGTGCCTGGCTCGTAGTAGGCACTCAGTACAAATTTGTTGAATGAATGAATAGAATAGAAGATCAGATGACTAGGTGGTCTCTCAAAGATGAGTTTTTTGAGATTGTGATACCTTAACTAGGTAGTGATACTTTAACTGAGATTCAAAAAGTCGAATGAAGAATATGGAAGGGAACGACCCTAGTTCTAGACATCCAAATAGTGGGAAGCACTCAAGTGGTGAGGGTTCTTTATGTGGTTGTATATTTGGGACTCAGTATCAACAAGTTGAAGCATGGGCTCTGTAGGTTTACCAAGAGAATGTCAAGTGAGAAGAGGCCAGAATGATACTCTGACAGATGCTGTTTGCCTAACTTCCAGCCTGGACCTGGCCTGATGTCAAATCCCTGTTGAGGGTCTGTTTCTAGAGAGAGTCTTCTCTTCTTAGCTCATTTGTGAATCAGGGATGAATGGTTGGTCAAGGTCTTCCTGCCTCATCCCCAGTTGTCCTTACCCTGCCCAAGCTCCCTCCCCAGTGTGGAAAGCTCTGTCCTCAGTCCCCTTGGTGAGTAAATTTCAAACCTTTACCAGAGTGACAATACAGACTGCCATGGAGGTAGTCGTTCTAGGGGGAAGGGCAGGAACTCAGGAAAAGGAGTCACAGGAGGGCTGTGAGGGCTCATGGTCACTTCCAGGGAGTGGGAGGGCCAGGAAGAAGATCTGATGACCCATGGGCAGTGAAGTGGGCTGGGTGAGTGACTCTGAAGTAAATTCTTTCCGTTTAGGATGCAGCTGGAGCCAGGTCTGGCCATCGTGGCCGCCGCTCCCCTCATACCCGCCATGAACGCTTTGAGGGGCTCACAGTACTCAAGGCTGCACAGGTAAGAGGAGGCACCTGTGTCCTGGTCTGCTGTGCATACCTGAGGAAGAGTGTGTGCAGGAGGCTGGGCACCAGGGCCTGGGCCTCCTTGTGGAGGAGTTCCTAGGACTGAGTAGTATCTGAGCTGTTAGTCCAGCCCTGGGGAAGGGGTGTTGTCCTAAGGTGAGGGAGGGATCTGTTTGGACTGAGGGAGAGAGCTGGTTGATGAGAGTCTCCAAACCCATTGTGGAAAACAGTGGAAATAGGGCAGGGGCTAGGACTGGGACACCCCGAGCCCACCCCCGCCATTATCACATGCCTGTCCTGCCCTTCCTTTTGCCCTCTGCAGTTGGCCCAGGCTGGGACTGTGGGCAGGCAGGGTGCTAAGCTGCTTCTGGAAGTGAGTGAGCGTGTTCGGACCTTGACGGAGGCCTACTTCTCTCCAGAGCGGCCCCTGCACCTGTCCTTCACACACCTGGTATGCCGCAGCGCCATAGAAGGTAACTGCCAGGGACCCCAGCTGCTCCTCCCTAACTTCACACCCCTGTCTGGCACTGCACACCCTCAGCACCCCAACTAGGGTGGGCTTCTGCCCTAACTCCAGGAAGACCCTAACTCCTTTGTTCAATTGAGAGCCTGGCTTATTCAACAGCTGTGACCCAGGAAGCTGCCATGTTTGTGGGCCCACAGAGCAGCCGTTGGGTGTGCATGGGGCACGGAGGCATTAATCAGGCCCCTTTGCATCTAGGCGAGCAAGAGCAGCGCATGGACCTGAGTCACCCAGTGCACGCAGACAACTGTGTTCTGGACCCTGACACCGGAGAGTGCTGGCGGGAGCCCCCAGCCTACACCTATCGTGACTACAGGTGGGTGGCCTCTCCCGGAACCAGCAGGGAGAAGTTTCCCATAAAGCAGGCCCATGCTAGGGTCTCACTGCCTCCTGTCTTCCTCCCTGCGCAGTGGAATCCTCTACCTCAACGATGACTTCCAGGGTGGGGACCTGTTCTTCACAGAGCCCAACGCCCTCACTGTCACGGTATGTGGGCGGAGTTGGGGGGTGGGGTGACAGGTAGTCAGCTCTAGGGTCAGGATTCAAAACAGAAGCTTCTCAGAGGCAAATGCAGGGAAATGGTTGGGGACACTTTAACCCTTTCCCCTCTGGACCTCCAGCCTTCCTTGTAACTTCTCTGTGATCAGGACCTGAGGCATTTGGGAAGATTGAAAATACTCCTTCCTCCTCAAAGCAAGATGAACATTGTAGTTGACAGTCAACTGCTGGGTCATCTAGACCTGAGTTCAGATTTGGGTTCCTAACCTTTCTGAGGTTCAGATTCCTAAATGGAATGATAATAATAGTACCTATTTTAAAGGGCTATTAGTGAAAGAAGTGAAGTAGATAATACAGCTCAAAGAATGAATAATTTATTGTTCCAAATTGCCCCATAATTTATTCATATCGAGTCAGTTCCAATTCATAGTGATCCTGTATAGGGTTTCTTGAGTAGCTGGTGGGTTTGAACCGCCAACCTTGTAGTTAGCAGTCCAGTGCTTATCCTCCAATGCCACACCAAGAGTCCAATAATAGACAGTTTATAAATTAGGTGCCATTATTACTTTCTCCCTACTCCTGGATTGTGGAGAGTAGCAGGTAGAAACCAGGGACTAGAATTGAGTAGGTAAAGAGAGGCAGTAACTTCTAATGGCCTAATGTTCTGACTAGCATCTTGGTATGGCGCTGCAGGATAATGAGCTGGACTGCAAGATTGGCTTGAACCACAAAGTTGGCGGTTCAAGCTCACCAGCTGCCTCTTGGAAACCCTATACAAGGTTGCTATGGGTTTGAACCAACTCGACGACACTTAACAACAATGCTCTGACTGGATGCATTGGCTCTGTAAGATAAGAACTTGTCTGTAAACCTTAAGGTCAACATTTCAGGCCCACCAGCTTTCTGCTCCCGCAAAGGTTTACAGTCTCAGAAACTCTATACAAGGTTGCTGAGTTGGAAGCAACTCCACAGCACTTCACAACAATACTTTGTCTTATTCATTTATCTCCTCCTTTGTCAAAGATTTATTTCTGGGTTCTCAATTTTGTTCCATTGATTTCTATATCTATCACTGTACCAGTACCAGGCTGTTTTGACCACTGTGGCTGTGTAGTAAATTTTGAGATCAGTAAGTGAGAGGTCTCCCACTTTGTTCTTCTTAAGTAATGCTTTATTTATCCAAGGTCTCTTTCCGTATAACGTTAGTAATCAGTTTTTCCATCTCCTTAAAGAAAGATGTTGGAATCTGGATTGGGATTGCATTATATCCACAGATTACTTTGGGTTGTTGTTGTTGTTGTTAAGTGCCATCGAGTTGGTACCGACTCATAGCGACCTTATGCACAACACAATGAAACATTGCCTGGTCCTGGGCCAACCTCACTAGTTGCCACACTTGAGTCCATCAACGCTGCCACTTTGCCAATCCATCTCGTTGGGGATCTTCCTCTTTTTCTCTGACCCTCCACCTTACCAAACATGACATCTTTCTACAGTGACTGGTCCCTCCTGACAATATGTCCGAAGCATGAGAGACGAAGTTTGGCCATCCTGGCCTCAAGGAGCACTCTGGCTGCACTTCTTCCAACACAGATCTGTTTGTTCTTTTGGCAGCCCATGGCATTTTCAATACTCTCCTCCAACACCATAACCAAAATCATCAGTTCTTCTATGGTCTTCCTTATTCATTGTCCAGCTTTCACATGCATATGAGAGGCTTGGTTCAGGCACACCTTAGTCCTCAAGCTGACATCTTTGCTCTTCAACACTTTCAAAAGGTCTTGTGCTGCAGATTTGCCTAATACAATACATCGTTTCGTTTCTTGACTGCTACTTCCATGAGTATTGATAGTTGATCCAAGAAGAATGAAGTCCTTGACAACTTCAATCTTTTGTCCATTGATAAGAATGTTGTTTATTGGTCCAGTGCTGAGGATTTTTGTTTTCTTTACATTGAGATGTAATCCATACCAAAGGCTGTGCTCTTTGATCTTCATCAGTAAATGTTTCAAGTCCTCTTCACTTTCAGCAAGCAAGGTTGTATCATCTTCATATCACAGGTTCTTAATGAGTCTTCCTATAATCCTGATATCACGTTTTTCTTCATAGAACCCAGCTTCTCTGATGATTTGCTCAGCATACAGGTTGAATAAGTATGGTGAAAGAATACAACCCTGTCGCACACCTTTCTTAATTTTAAACCATCCAGTGTTCCCCTGTTCTGTTTGAACTACTGCCTCTTGGTCCAAGTACAGATTCCTCATGAGCACAATTAAGTGTTCCGGAATACTCATACTTTGCAATGTTGTCCATAGCTTTTCATGATCCACACAATCGAAAGCCTTTGCATAGTCAATAAAGCACAGGTAAACGTCTTTCTGATATTCTCTGCTTTCAGTCAAGATCCATGGGACATCAGCAATGATATCCCTTGTTCCACGGCCTCTTCTGAATCCAGCTTGAACCTCTGTAAGTTCTCCTGTCAATGTATGCTTGCAGATGTTTCTATATTATCTTTAGTAAAACTTTACATGGGGAAGAGATTGTCTGATGATTTCCACATTCCTTTGGGTCACCTCTATTTGGAATGGGCACAAATACAGATCTCTTCCAATTAGAGGGCCAGATAGTTGTCATCCAAATTTCTTGGCAGAGATGAGTGAGTGCCTCCCGTGCCACCTCACTTTCTTGAAAGATTTCAATTTTTATTCCATCAATTCCCGGTGCCTTGTTCTTTGCCAGTTCCTTCAATGCACCTTGGACTTCCTCCTTCAGTATCATTGGCTCTGGATCATAAGCTACCTCTTGAAACGGTTGAACATGAACCAGTTCCTTTTGGTACAGCAACTGTGTATTTCTTCCATCTTCTCTCTTTTTTTTTTTTAAGTATTGAATTATTTAGTCATATTTTAATCATGGTGATTCCAAATCAGTTTCACTAATTTCTTTAAATATTTCACTATAAAATATATGCTTTTGGAGATACTTAATTTACCAAATACTTATTTATTTTCAGTGTTCCAAACTACCCTGTCTTATAGGGTTGCTCTGAGTTGGAATTGACTAGTTGTCAATGGATTTTTTTTTTTAAATGTTTTATTGTGAATTATGTGATTGTTTACATGGGAGAACATTAGTTTTACATTCATTCTATCATACATCGTTTCATTGCCATGGTTACAATCCCCTCCATGCATCATTAACCAATCAAACGGTTTACACTACAAGCCTGCACCCTGGTCATCAGCACACAGCACCTCTCCCTCTCTGGGCCTAAAGTCCCCAGCTGCTCCATCTCTCCACCTCATCATCTCTGCCTCCATCTCTGGCATCACTGCTTCTCTGGGTAGGGTCCCATTCTCCGCTCTTCTCCATTGTAGGTCCCAGGGACCTCCGCTCCTAGACCGAAAAGTTAATCACTCCCCTCCTTGCATTTCCAACCCTCACAATCAGTCCTGATAACAATTATTCACTATTGTATCACAAGAGACCTATCCTCATTTCCTTTCATCAGCCCTGCTTAGGCAGATAGGATACTACTCAGTGCTTCCATCTTCTCTTGATACTTTCTGCATCATTTGCCCAGAGAATCTTTCAATAACGAAAAGCAAGGCATGAATTTTTTCTTCAGTACCCACAGCTTGAGAAATGCTGAGCGTGTTCTTCCTTTTTGGTTTTCTGATTCCAGATCTTTGCACATTTTGTTGTAATATTTGGCTTTATCTTCTTGAGCTGATCTTTGAAATTTTCTGTTCAGCTCTTGGGCCTCCTCTTTTCTTCCATTTGCTTTAACATCTCTATGCTGGAGAGCAAGTTTCAGTGTCTCTTCTGACATCCATTTTGACCTTTTCCTTCTTTCTTGTCTTCTTAATGACTTTTTGCTTTATGTATGATGTTCTTGATGTCATCCACAACTCTTCTGATCTTCGTTCTTTAGTGTTTAATGTATCAAATCTGTTCTTCAGATGATCTCTAAATTCAGGTGGGATATATTCAAGCTCTCATGGACTTGTTTTCATTCTCTTCAGCTTCAGTTTGAATTTGCATATGAGTAATTGATGGTCTGTTCCATAGTCTGCACCTGGCCTTGTTTGCACTGATGATATGGAGCTTTTCCCTCGTCTCTTTCCACAGATGTAGTCAATTTGATTTCTATGTATTCCATCTGGTGTGGTCAATGTGTATAGTCATCTCTTATGCTGTCTAAAAAAGGTATTTGAAATGAACAAATCATTGATTTTGCAGAATTCTATCATGCAATCTCCAGCATCATTTCTATCACCCAGGCCATATTTTCCAACTACTGATCCTTCCTCTTGCTCCCAACCTTTGCATTCCAATCACCAATAATGATCAATACATCTTGATTGTATGTTTGATTGATTTCAGATTGAAGAAGTTGGTAGAATTCTTCTATTTCATCCTCACAGGCTTTAGTGGTTGGTGCATAAATTTGAATAATAGTAGTATTAACTCGTTCTCCCTGTAGGCACATGGATATTATCCTATAACAGACAGCGTTGTACCTCATGACTGATCTGGAGTATGTTCTTTTTGACAATGAATGCAACACCATTCCTCTTCAATTTGTCATTCCCGGCATAGTAAACCATGTGGTCCTCAGATTCAAAATGGCCAATACCAGTCCATTTCAGCTCACTAATGCCTAAGATATTGATGTTTATGCATTCCATTTCATTTTTGACAACTTCCAATTTTCCCAGATTCATAATTCATACATTCCATGTTCCAATTTTCAATGGATGTTTATAGCTGTATCTCTTCATTTTGAGTTGTGCCCCATCAGTAAATGAAGGTCCCGCGGGCTTTACTCCATTTGCGTCATCACAGTCAACTCTACTTTGAGGAGGCGTCTCTTCCCCGGTCGCATTTTGAGTGACTTCCAACCTGAGGGGCTCATTTTCCAGCATTATATCTGACAATATTTCCCTGTTGTTCATAAGGTTTTCAGTGACTAAATATTCGGAAGTAGTTCATCACTCCTTCTTCTTAGTCTCTTTTCGTCTGGAAGCTCATCTGAAACCTGTCCACCATGGGTGACCCTGCTGGTATTTAAAATACTGGTGGCATAGCTTTCAGAATTACAGCAACTCATAAGCCACCACAGTACGACAAACTGACAGACAAGTGGTGGTTACTTTGGGTAGTGTTGACATTTTCACAATGTTAAGTCTTCTTATCCATGAGCATGGTATATTATTCTATTTTTGTAAATCTATTTTGGTTTCTTGTCGTAGTGTTTTGAACTTTTCTTTGTATAGGTCTTCTGTTTCCTTGGTTAGATTTATATTCCTAAGTATTTCATCTTTTGGATGGCTATTGTAAATGGTATTGTTTTCCTGGTTTCCTTTTCAAAGCTGTCTTTATTAGTGTAAAGGAATCTGACTGATTCCTCTTCATTTTTACTGACCTTCCTCTTTATCAAGCATGATGTCCTTCTCCAGGGACTGGTCCCTCCTGACAACTAGTTCAAAGATCCAGAAACCAAGTCTAGCCATGCTGGCTTCCAATTAGCATTCTGGCTATGCTGTGGTTCTTTCAAGACAGATTTGTTCTTCTGGCAGCTCATGGTACGTTGGATATTTTTCTCCAACACCATAATTCAAAAGTATTGATTCTTCTATAGTCTTCCTTATTTGTTGTGCATTCTTCACATGCATATGAGATGATTGAAAGTGCCGTGATATAGGTCAGGCACACCTTGGTCCTCAAGGTGACATGTTTGCTTCTGAACACTTTGGGGAGGTCTTGTGCAGCAGATTTGTTTGATTCAGTGTATTGTTTGGTTTCTTGACTGCTGCGTCCATGAGTGTTCATTGTGGATGTAGGCAGAGTGGGGTCTTGACATCTTTAATCTTTTCTCTGTTTCTCTTACCAGGGCCATGTTCCCCAGCTACTGATCCATCCTCTTTGTTTCCAACTTTCAAATTCCAGTCGCCAGTGGTTACCAGTGCATCTTCATTGCATGTTTGATTGGTTTCAGGCTGGAGGGGTTGGTGGAGTCTTTAATTTTATCATCACTGGCTTTGGTGGTTGGTGTGTAAATTTACATAATGTTGGTGTTGACTGGTCTTCCTTTTGGGTGTATGGATATGGTCCTATCACAAACAGCATTGTACTTCAATGCTTTTTGACAATGGATATGATGACATTCTTTTTCAATTTTTTGTTTCTGGCGTGGTGAACCATACCAGTCCATTTCAGCTCATTAATGCTAAGGATGGAGCTTTAATGTAATGATCATTAAAGCCAACTCTACTTTGAAGAAGCAGCTCTTCCCCAATTGTATTTTAAGTGCCTTCCAACCTGTTGTATTTATCTTCTAGCAATGTATCAGATAATGTTCTGTTGTTATTCATAAAAATTTCATGGCCAACTTTAAAAAAAAAAAAGTTTTCAACTCAGAACAATCCAGCTACTGATAATCCAGGTCCTCCTTAGGGTGGAAAATGTCTCCAAGAATCCTATCCTCTTCTGCCCAGGGTCTGGCTGCACCCACACCCTCAGATTTCTTCCCATTCTGGTTCAAAAGGTTGAAAATTCAGGGCACCCAGGGCAGAAGGGAGGGGGAGATCAACAGAAGACCCTTGGTGGAGGCCCCTTCCCCCCTAAACTCCCTCTGGCATTTTTTATCTCCAGATTGAGGCTGGTTTCCCGTTTGCCCAAGCTGGTGCCTGAATTAAGGAATGGCGAGTGATGGGCAAGAGAGTAGACCCTCTCTGTGCCCCCTCACTTCCATCCCACCCTAAGAGGGCCCACGCCTCCTAGAGCTAAACCTGCCCTCACCATCCCCAGGCTCAGGTTCGTCCTCGCTGCGGACGCCTCGTGGCCTTCAGCTCCGGTGGGGAGAATCCCCATGGTGTGTGGGCTGTGACAAGGGGACAGCGCTGCGCCTTGGCACTGTGGCACACGTGGGCACCTGAGCACAGGGAACAGGTGAGGGTTTTCAGGGATAGGAAGGGGTGTGGGTTCTCCTGGGGGTGAAGGGTGGATGAGCAACTATTGAGAAAGTCCACAAGTGAGGGGCAAAGGCTGGCATACCCCAGGGAGGGTGTTTGGGATGGGATCGACTGTAGGAAATTGGACTAGACTCTCCCACCACCCTTAGGAGTGGGCAGAGGCCAAGGAGCTACTACAGGAGCCAGAGGAGACTGAGGAAGAGGAGGAGGAAGAAATGTCCAGCAGAGACCCGGCCCCAGAACCCCCCAACCGCAGGCTTCAGCGGGTCCAAGACAAGTCCGGGAAGCCGCCTCGGGTCCGGGAGGAGCTGTGAGGGGCTGTGCTGGCTCCTTGAGGAAGTGGCCGTGACCTGTGAAGGGCTACCTCAATACCAAGACCAACTGGAAGCCCATGTGACATTCAGAGCAGAACAAAGAGTTCTGTCTGCACACCCACCTTCTTGGGATCCACAAGGGTCATCCCAACCTAGGCTTCAGAGGACACTGCATAGACTAGCCCAGAGCTCACCAGGCCTGGCCCCAGCTGATCAATCTGCAGCCTTGGGACAGAGAGAGGACACTACAGAAATGGCAAAGAGCAGGGGACTGACTGACTGCTTTCAATGAGGAGAGGGGGATGGGAAGGATAAGCCTGTTCCCCTCCCAACCTGTGCAATAAAGAACAAGTAGATCCCTCAGCCGGGGCCCAGTTGGGTGTATCACGATTTCTAGGGTTGTTGGAGGTGGGGGTGGCTGTGGCTGTGGCTAGTCTGGGAGGAGACAGGTGTCTTTGAGGCCTCCCAGAGGCAGGTCCACTCAAGCCTGAGATTTGTCAGGGAAATCTCAGCCACCTGCTCCCCTCATGCAAATGCACCCAAGCCCCTGACAGCTGCTCTGTGGGTCTCCAAATCTAAGCCCTGCCTTCCCTCTCAGAGCTTGTGCAAGGCAGCCGTGCCTTCACAGCCCCATCAGGACCTGGTGAGTTTTGGGAGGCAGAGATCAGGTTCTCTAGACTGGAAGCAGGGGATGGCATTAGCCTCTACTTGTACTTCTTTCTCCCTGCACAGCAGGGACTGGCCCTACTACCCTTCTCTCTGGATCCCCTGTACTCACCCCACCCTACTAGAGAGTAGATCTAAGGGCAGCTGGTTGGGGTTTGTTGAGGAGGATTATCCAGATGAGTCCCTCCTAATCTCAACTCCTGCCTGCACCCTCTCTATAGTCACCCCAACCTTTCCCTACCACCCTGAGTTAAGGAACAACATTTGGGTGTTTCCTGGCTCATGTGCTACTTGTTAGGTGGGTCTTGACTGTCAAGATCATCACCAGCAGTGAGGGCTAGGCCTGGGGGGAGCTACTGGAGCTGTGGTTGCTGCTGCCCCTTTGCACCCCTTCCAAACCCCAACCTTAAATCCTCACAGCTTTGCTCTAATCCCGAGGGCCCTGATGCGCTTATCTGTGCCAGCTGAGAGACTGACCAGGGGAGCGCCTTGTCAACCATCAACCTCTCAGGCTGGTTGTGGGGGCTGCTCCCCTCGATAGCTCCCACCCCTCCCCAGAGACAGGCCCAGGTCTCTTGGAACAATCCTCTCTTCCCCACCCCTGCCAGCTGATTTCATTTGTCTCTGGCCCTACCCCGCCACTGCCACTGCCCCTCCCCAGCTCCCCCTCATCCAAGTGGGGGCCAGGCCAGGCCAGCTTCTCTGGCAGCAGAGTGGGGCAGGTGACATGCAGGCAGGCGTTTGCAGCTAAGAGAGTGAGGAGGTGCCTGGGAACCAGAGCTGAAACCCGGGAGAGATCCAGTCAAAGTTCAAGTAAGAGGGAGCTAGCTGGGCTTGGTGTCCTGGGGCTGGGGCATGGTGGGGGTGGGGGGTGCTAGGCAGAGTTGGGGGTGGATGTAGAGGATTCTAAAATGGAGGACCATAGCAGGGCTGGGTTGTGGGCACCCCAGTCATTTTCCTATTTCTTGGCATGGACTTCACCCTTCATAAGGAGTCCATGATAGGGTGTGAGGGACAAAACATGTCTTGACAGAGGTTCCCCAATACCCACCCCACATTCCTAGCAGGAGCAATTCCTTGACCCATCAGCCATGGGCGAGATGGAGCAACTGAGGCAGGAGGCGGAGCAGCTCAAGAAGCAGATTGCAGTAACCCCAAAGCCCTCCCACTGGAGGACCCCAGAAAACAGAACCAGTGACATGAGGGAGTGGGGCTGGGGGGCTGGGTTTGTTCTTGAGTGACACCTTAGAGACCATTGACATGGAAATGACCAGATTTCCTGAATTTGTAGCTCATATTGGAGACTCCCTCAAACCTCAGAGCCCCAAGTCCTCCTACCTCAGAGGCCCCCCGTTTTGTTCTACCCCCACCACCTTGCCCTTACCCTCCCCTGACATCTGCTTCCCCTCTAGGATGCCAGGAAAGCGTGTGCTGATAGTACTCTGGCAGAGGTAAGACCTCCTGTCCCCCTGAGAGCAAAGCATGAACTGTGAGAGTGGACACTCCTTAAGCAGCATAAACCAGGTACCGAAGTTTAGGTACAGCATGTCCTCAGAATGAGGAACCACATTCATCCATTCACTCACCAAGCATTTAGTGAGAACTGCTCTGGGCTAGACACTGTATTAGATACTAAAGTTACCAAGACTCAGACACTGTCCCTATTCTTGTCCATAAACCGAGTGAGTACACCTCCCTGGCAGGATCTTGAAGATGAAGAGAGTGATGAACGTACTTTGTAATCACAAAGCCCTCCAGCCACTGGTGCTAACAGTTGTCTGATGTATTACTGCAGCCCATTTTCCACATTCTGATACAAGATGCATCTAACAATGGATGATGCCTTGAGTATGTTGTTGTTGTTAAGTGCTGTCGAGTCAATTCCGACCCATAGCGGCCCTGTATAGGGTTTCCAAGGAGCAGCTGGTAAGCTTGAACCACTGACCTTGCAGTTCAAATGACTTTGTAGTCTGATGCATTAAGCCTACAGCGCCACACCAGGACTCCTTGAGTATAGTTGGTAGCATATGCTCTTCTTGTTAAGTGCTGTGGAGTCAGTTCTGACTCATAGTGATGCTATATAGGGTTTCCAAGGGGCGGCTAGTGGGTTTGAACCGGTGACCTTGTGCTTCTTAGAGTTGATGGTATCTTCATAGTAACAGGAGCACACATTTACTAAACAGGTACCTTGAACCAGACACTAAAGGCATTTAATTTTCATGGTGACCCTGGGAAGTAGGTGCTAGGATAAGTCTCATTTTGCAGATGGGGAAACAGGTTAAGTAACTTGCCCAAGATCACAAAGCAAGTAAATGCAAGTTAAGTCTGCTGACTCTGGTGCCCCAGCTGAAGTCTAAAAACTGGTTAGTGTTCACAGGGCAAAGGACCACAAGTTACCTGGGGACTCAGTTAAAGAATTGGCCCTGTTGCAGTGGGGAGCTTCTGAGAGCCCACTATGTGTATCTCTTTCTGAATCCATAGTTAGTGACCTTATTTTAGCAGCTTGAGACTGGCCAAGCTGGGAGTCTTTATGTCATGAAAAGTATCCATTCAACTCTCCTCGCTCTTCCCCCACCCCCTGCTGGAGAGGTGGTGGTTCACCATTTACCAACTCATCACTGGTAATCTCAGGGACTCCTTTCTCTAAGGTTGGGGGCCTGACCATGAGTACACAGCAGCGACTTGTATAGATCAGTGGCTATGACACAGACTTGGGGATATCCCCTGCTCACCTGATTTCTAATAGCGCTTTCTCTGTAGCTGGTGTCTGGCCTAGAAGTCGTGGGACGAGTCCAGATGCGGACTCGGCGGACGCTAAGGGGACACCTGGCCAAGATCTATGCTATGCACTGGGCCACTGACTCCAAGTGAGGCTTGAGAGGGCACAGAGGGGGAAGAAAGGTAGGAAGGAGATGCTTGGGTGACCCAGGTACCCTTTCCCTAGGCTGCTGGTAAGTGCTTCACAAGACGGAAAGCTGATTGTTTGGGATACCTACACCACCAATAAGGTACCAGACCTGCCACCCTGACCACCTTCTTGGAAGCGCTGTTTCTACCCTTCTTTCCTCCTGCCCACTTGGAAACTCACCTCAGAGGGCCTTTTCTGCCCAAACCTAACCTCCCCGCAGGTGCACGCCATTCCACTGCGCTCCTCCTGGGTCATGACCTGTGCCTATGCCCCATCAGGGAATTTTGTGGCATGTGGGGGACTGGACAACATGTGCTCCATCTACAGCCTTAAATCCCATGAGGGCAACGTCAAGGTCAGCCGGGAGCTTTCTGCTCACACAGGTAAGCAGACCCTCTCTTCCAGTCCTGAGGGGTCCAGGGAGTCCCAGGTCCCCTGCGGATTACGTACGGCTCTGCAACCAGGGGCCTGTCCTTCAAAACAGGTTATCTCTCCTGCTGTCGCTTCCTAGATGACAACAACATTGTGACCAGCTCTGGAGACACCACGTGGTGAGGACTGACACTGGGAGGCAGTCCTGTCCCAGGGCCAGTGTGGCCTTTTTTCTGTGACATCCTACCTTCTTCTCTGTCACAGTGCTCTGTGGGATATTGAGACCGGGCAGCAGAAGACTGTGTTTGTGGGACACACCGGTGACTGTATGAGCCTGGCTGTCTCTCCTGACTTCCAGCTCTTCATTTCGGGGGCTTGTGATGCCAGCGCCAAACTCTGGGATGTGCGGGAGGGGACCTGCCGTCAGACTTTCACAGGCCATGAGTCGGATATCAATGCCATCTGCGTGAGCCCCCTTCCATGCTCCTGGGACCCCCTTGCCCCACACAGCTTCTTCCCCTCAAACCCAGTGTCATCATGTTGATTCAACTCATAGTGAACCATAGAAAACCTGTATAGGGTTTCTGTTGCTATAATTCTTTACAAGAGCAGAAAGCCCCATATGTCTCCTGAGGAGCGACTGGTAGGTTTGAACTGCTGACCTTGAGGTTAACAGTCCATTGCTTATCCTACAGTGCTACCAGGGCTCCACACAGCTTCCCTAGCCTTTTTAGTCTGAAATAATTTCACATTACAAATAAGAACTCCATATGCCCTTGGCCCACACTTAAAATTCACTAACAGTTAACATTGATCACTTTGTCTTCTCACCCTCTCTACTTAGAGAGCTAGATAGATATATACATAAAGTCTAACCCAAACCCACGCCATTGAGTTGATTGAGATTCTCCTTTAGGAGAGAGTAGAACAGCCCCATAGGGCTTCCGAGACTTACAGGAACAGACAACTTCATCTTTCTCCTGAGATGTAGATAGTTTCTTTCTTTGTTTTTTTTCACCCCTAGGCCTTTTGAGAGTAAATTGTAGATACCATGCCTATTTACCCTTTTAATATTTTGGTATCATTTCCTAAATAACACACAGTATAATTCTTTTTTTTTTTAAGTTTTTATTGTGAATTGAGTGAAAGTTTACAGGGCAGATCATCAGTTTTACAATCAACAAATTATATATTTTGTTTCAATACAATGATTATAATACCCTCCATGTACCATCAGTTAGGCACATTCTGCAAGCATGAACTCCTGGTTGCCAGCTGTCAGTCCCTCTCTTCCCATGAGTCTTCAGCTGCTCCCTCTCTCCATATCCCCATCTCTGGTATCACTGCTTCTCTGGATAAGGTCCCGCATTCCACTTGTGCTCTTTTTCCTTGATAGTCCTAGGGTCCTCTGTTTCTGGACTGTAAGATTAACTACTCCCCCGTTTTTGTTACAAAACTTCTACCTTTACAATTATGACAGTTGCAATTAGTCATAATAACAATTACTCACTATTGAATCACAAGGTGAAAACTATTCAATAGGGACTCTATCTTCCCACACACACTCTTAAACTAAATTCCCTCTTGAAACCTTGTAAGCCAGTCATTTCATGCCTTTATCCCCCCTTATTTTAGGTAGCCAATGTCTAAGTTGCCCCTCTCTATCTACCCTGTATACAGAGGAGATAGTATTGATACTTGGTGTGAAGACTCCTTCCCTCTCTGTTGGTATTTTGAGCTACTACCTCCATGAGTATAGGTCAAGTTCATCAAATTATAGCAATTTACCCTCGTTTATCAGAAATTGTTTTTTGTTTTTTTTTTAATCTTCCTCTAGTCGAGTTCTGCTTATCAGGTCATCAAGGTTAGGTCAAATGGGTACTATCTGCAAGTTTGGATATTCTTGTGCATCTCCCCTCACTTCATATCAGCTGGATGCTTCACTCTCAGCTCTAGCCTTCTGCAGCTATGTCCTTGTCCATGGGCTCAGGTGTCCCCAGGTCTCACCACACTTTGGACCAACCTGTCCTTCCTCTTCTCTCTCTCATTTCTAGGTCCACGGGAGTCTATGGAACGTGGCTGAACTCAGCCCTTTTCTTCATTGCTGCCTTTCTCCCTCTTCCATTAACCAGTAGACCAATGTGGTCGCCAGCATGCCTGCTCATGTGTTCCCTTTGAGTTTCAGTCTTAGAGGGGGATTTGTCCTGAAGGGACTTGATTGCTTGCCTTGATGGCTTCCCAGTGAACAACTTGCTATTCTTGTAGTAGCCAATCATACTGCCATTTTGTTTTGGATTTTTCCTGCTGATCTTTCTTTGAAGATGTATCTTCTGTCACTCTAGCTGTTTCAGGCTGGTCTGCTTGTCCTTTCTAGTGGGAATGTCCCACCTCAGAAGGTTCTGGATGGGACTCAGGATTCCATCTAAAGTCCTATACACTGCAAAGGCTCTGCAGGAGGCCTATTTCATTGGACAAGTTCTAGAACCCCTTTTAGGTATTCCAATAAGTTATAGGAGTGTAATTCTTAAAAGTAGGAAATTTAACATTGATATTATATGAGTACTACAATCAAGAGTCAATATTAAAAATTCACCCATTATCTCAATAACATTGCCTTTTTTTTTTTTTTTTTTCCTGTCCAGGATCTAATAACACGTATCGCATTTCCTTACAGTTATCTCTTTAAACAACAAAACAACCAAACTACTGCCATTGAGTTGATTCTGACTCATAGTGGCCATAGGGTTTCCAAAACTATAAATTTTCACCTGGCCCTGATCTACACCCTGATAGAGCCCCACTTGTGAAGTTGTAGGAGCCCAGTGGCTGGCCCTGGGTAAGCTGCCAAGCTTGCTCTCAATTGCTACCTGGAAATGATGCCTACCTGCCTGCCATGTTGTTGTGAGGAGCAAATGAGGGAGTGTAGGGGAAGCCATGGGCATGCAGCTGACGTGTGAGAAATGTTAGCGTTAGCGGTGAATGATGATGTGAAGTGGTGGCTGCTTCTCATCCTGTGTTGGGGAAGGGACAGGCAGAGGGGCAAAGGAAAGCAATTTGTGTAGGGTGGGAGTTAGGGAGTGGGTAGGAGCTCTGAGCTCCCATCCACCTCTGACCCCTTAGTTCTTCCCCAATGGAGAGGCCATCTGCACAGGCTCAGACGACGCCTCCTGCCGCCTCTTTGATCTGCGGGCTGACCAGGAGCTGATTGCCTATTCCCAGGAGAGCATCATCTGTGGCATCACATCTGTGGCCTTCTCCCTCAGTGGCCGCCTGCTCTTAGCAGGCTATGACGACTTCAACTGCAATGTCTGGGACTCCATGAAGGGCGAGCGTGTGGGTAAGGGCCAGTCCCACCTACTGCCATCTCAGTTGGAAGAACTCTCCCCTTTCTGTACCCTCATACCAGCCCCTTATTAGAACCTGCTTACTGCTCTCCTTAATGACTGGGTAACACTGAAACCTAACCCTAGAATCCAGTAGCCCTTGGCTCCCAAACCAACCAGCTTTCCTTAAAGAACAGTTGCTCTAAGCAGCCCACTGCCATCGCTGCCCCTGCAAAGCTGTCAGCCACAGTGGTGAACTTTGACTGTACTGTCAGTTCTGGGTTCTTGATGTTTCAGAGATTGGGAGTGACCTGCAGGCCCAGATCCCAACCTAGGGGCATACATAGGCTCAGCCTACATTAGGTAGTATAAATGCTTCTCTTGGGAGAGGCTAGGTGCTGAATGAAGATAACCCTGGCCGAGTCAGGGTCCAAATCCTAATTCTGCTGTTTAATTTCTGAGTGTCCTGGAATGAGTTTCTGGATGTCAAGTTTCTTCATCTGGAAACAAGGGGATAGGATTCTTTGAGGTGTGGAAATAACACCCTGCCCCCTTGCTTTGCTCATAGCACACCTGTACTTCCACCCTTTCTCTGCCCCTCCTTGCCACCAGCCTTTCCCCCATCCCATCCATCTGGAGTTCTTGAGAGATTTGCCTCAAATGAAATCCCTTTTCTCAGGGTGATCCTCTTCAGTCTTCTCCAGGTGTTAAAGAGCTCATTGCCCAGCTTACCTACCTGGGATTCCTATACACACACACACACACACTCTTTCTTCGACAGCAGTGTGGGTAACAGGCTGACCCCCTCTCCTCTTCCTCAGGCATCCTCTCTGGACACAACAACAGGGTCAGCTGCCTGGGGCTCACAGCTGATGGAATGGCTATGGCCACTGGTTCCTGGGACAGCTTCCTCAAGATTTGGAACTGAGGAGAGCGCAAAAGGAGGTGGAAGGCCAGGCACCCAGCTGTAACCCCCTTAAGGGATTTCTCTCTCATATCCCAGCTACTATTCCCATCATGCTGTCTCTCTTGAGGGCTGTAGGGAGTATGACTTTGGAAGGCAGCATCAGGGACAAAGAGGTGGCTCCCCCCATGGCCTCCCCTCCCCATGGTCCGACAGCCTCCCCTTACTGAGCAAGGACAACTGACCCGCTCCAGTCCTTTGCAGAGCAGCAGGTCCACTCAAGGCCCTCGCCCTAGAATTCCTCTCCCACAGCCACTGCCTATGCTAGGTGTACAGGTTGTTCAACCCTGTGACTACAGCTCTGACACCACTAGGGGCCTGACCCCTTTCTCTTTTAGGCTGTCTACTTTTTCTACTATTTTTTTTTCCCTCTCTCCTAAAGCACTTGCAATAAAGTGTAACAATGTGGTATGTCTGTCTACTTTTTCTACTATTTTTTTTTTTTCTTCCTCTCTCTTAAAGCACTTGCAATAAAGTGTAACACTGTGGTAAGTCTGTCTACTTTTTCTACTATTTTTTTTTTCTTCCTCTCTCCTAAAGCACTTGCAATAAAGTGTAACACTGTGGTATGTCTGTAATGTTTGGCTCCATCCTCCTTTTCCCCAAACACCTGAATCCCATTTCCTCCTCTTCACCCTCCTGGTTCTTTACTCTTAATGGGAGGCAGCCCCTCTCTTTTCACCAAGGATGCTCAGGGGCCTGAGTTTGAAGGCTCCCCTTTCCATAGAGACTAAGATTTGGAAGCAGAACTCTAGGGGATCCTATTGCAATTCTGGAGTTACTTAGAGAAAACACCTGGAAGGGACAGGGTCCTTTCTCCCTAAAGTGTGAGGAAACTTGGGTAGTAACCATTTGTTGTACTTGTCTGCAGATAAATCTGAGTCAAGACAGCGATAAATAACAGGGTTGGGGCCATGGGGCATAATGGGTTAGCAAAGCAATTCTCAATAGTAGTATAATCATGGGAGGGTAGAAAAGAAATGGACTTGATCTCTAGCACAAGTCTAGAACTGAGAGTCCACTTAGTCTATAACAGCTATGTGTCGTGTCGTGTCTGTCAATGGGAGGCACCATGGGAGGTCTTCAAGGAGCTAGAGGAGACACCAAATTGGCAATGAGGTGCAACAAAGGGTTGTAAGTGTAATGAAAAAGGCTGGTACTGGGCAGCGGATGGCTGGAAAGGAGGTGGGAGGGAAAAGGCAAGCCTCAAATGGAGGGAAGCCTGAGATGAATCAGGGGCAGGTGGTACTCACTTGGTGGCTGCAACAGGTCATTACAGCCTGCTTGTGATTTGTGTGTGTGGTTGTACTTAGTTGAGCAGGAGTCAGATTGTAAAAGGTTTTAAATGCCAGATTAAGGAGTCTGTACATAACTGTCACCACCACCTAAGGGCAAACATTGAAAGAGTTCTGAGCAAAGTAGTACTATGACAGTTACATTGATCATGAAAGTTCTACTCAGAGAGATAGCTCTAGAAGCAGTGTAGGCTGATGAAATGAAGGGAGGAGATTCTGGAACCAAGGTACGGAGCAGGCAACCAAAATGCAAAAGTGAGTTTAAAAGAAGTTAAAATGGCATACTTCTTGTTATTATGTTTGTTGTTGTTAGGTGCTGTCAAGTTAGCAACCCTGCACAGGGTTTCAGAGGAGCAGCTGGTGGGTTTGAACCGGCGACCTTGTGATTTGCAGTCCAGTGCTTATACTATAGCACCACACCAGGAGTCCATATATACTTATATATATTACATATATACTCAACCTAGTTTAAAAAAAAACAAGGTTGCAAGACGCCATTCAAAGTACAATTAGTCCCTCTTCACCTGACCAATAGAGGAAAGAGAATCAGAAATATAAGGAGTATACGAAATAAGTGTCTAATACCCTTTTTCATGAGACCAGATGGTCTCATGGCTACCTGGCTACCATTACTGAAAGTTTTGAGGAAAGATTCTCTGGAAGAATCCTGATCAAAAGTGGGAAATATATAGAAGAGTTTCAAATTCTTATGGACTCCAGACTTTCCAGAGCTATGGGTACTAGATGAACCCCTGAAACTGTTGTCCTAAGATCATCTTTAAAATTTAATTAAAACTATCCCCTGAAGCTTTGAGACAATTCTAGCTAAAGAACGCAGCCCCAAGGATTTCAAATTTAGCTCCTATAATATCCAAGGAGCTCTGGTAGCGTAGTGGTTACGAATCGGGCTGCAAACCTTAAGGTCAGCAGTTTGAAACTACCAGCTGCTCCGCAGGAGAAAGATGA
>NW_006408568.1:725054-725675 GCF_000296735.1 Chrysochloris asiatica | reverse complement strand
GCAGACTGTGGAACAGACCATCAATTACTCATATACAAATTCAAACTGAAGCTGAAGAAAATGAAAACAAGTCTAAGAGAGCCAAAATATGACCTTGAATATATCCCACCTAATTTTAGAGATCATCTGAAGAACATTAAATACTAAAGACTGAAGACCAGAAGAGTTGTGGGATGACATCAAGAACATCATACATAAAGAAAGCAAAAAGTCATTAAGAAGATAAGAAGGAAAAGGTCAAAAAGGATGTCAGAAGAGACACTGAAACTGCTCTCCAGCATAGAGATGTTAAAGCAAATGGAAGAAATGAGGTCTAAGAGCTGAACAGAAAATTTCAAAGATCAGCTCCAGAAGATAAAACCAAATATTACAACAAAATGTGCCAAGATCTGGAGTTACAAACCAAAAAGGAAGAACATGCTTAGCATTTCTCAAGCTGGGGGAACTGAAGAAAAAAATTCAAGCCTCAACTTTCATTATTGAAAGAGTCTCTGGGCCAATATTGAATAATGCAGAAAGCATCAAGAGAATATGGAAGGTAGGCTCACAAAACAGGCTAAATGCTTTAGAGAAAGGAAGACCGCTTAAGGGAAATAAGACCCAATATATCCAGACTACACT
>NW_006408568.1:699061-722849 GCF_000296735.1 Chrysochloris asiatica | reverse complement strand
AGCAAAGATGTCAGCTTGAAGACTAAGGTGTGCCTGACCCAAGCCATAGTATTTTCAATAACCTCATATGCATGTGAAAGCTGGACAGTAAATAAAGAAGACCGTAGAAGAATTGATGCTTTTGAGTTATAGTGTTGGAGGAGAATATTGAAAGTACCGTGGGATGCCAAAAGAACCAACAGATCTGTGTTAGAAGAAGTGCAGCCAGAGTGCTTCTTGGAGGCCACGATGGCCTCATACTTTGGACATATTGTCACAAGGCACCAGTCACTGAAGAAGGATCTCATGTTTGGTAAGGTAGAGGGTTAGAGAAAAAGAGGAAGATCCCCAATGAGATGGATTGGGCAAGTAGCAGCATTGATGGACTCAAGGATGGCAACAATAGTGAGGTTTACCCAGGATCGAGCAGTGTTTTGTTCTGCTATGCATAAGGTCGCTATGGGTCGGTACCGACTCGATCGCACCTAACAACAACAACAATAATGCATTGACATATTTTAAATCCCCAACCCCTCCTTGTCAGGGCTCTTGTGTGGGAAGTTGGGGTAATGGAAGCAGCTTCTGAGGCCCCCCAGGTGGGTGCAGTCTGTGGCTATACTCCCCTGGGATGGTTATGGGAGTCTGCATTACACGCCACCATACAGGTCCTGGGGTCTAGACCCTATGGAAGCAGTCATTCCTTCGCCACAACAGGGCTGGCCTAGAACTAGTATCTGTAGTGGTTATAAGCCAACAATAATAACAGCAATGCTCAAAACATTCAAAGGCAAACACTGACAAATGTTAACATTTGTGAAATTCAACTGGAAGCTTCGTATGTCTGGAATATCTTGAAGAGAATTGTTACTTGTGTAATTAAGTGGAATGTTAAGATGATGACTTACTAGGTTCTTGGTATCAAGCATTATTGATACTAGAGAAGAAATATGGTAAGGTAATTTGTAACATTTAGCTCTTTGGTAGTGCCTACTACATTTCAAAAGATTCCATATATTTAAAACTTGATTATATAATGGACATTTGTCTTTTTATGTTTTCCCAACATTTTAAAATAAAACATTTTGTGTTTCTAAAAAAATTTGTTTAAAATTACCCACTTAAGTCTTCTTAAAACCAAACAATAAAGTTTAACAACTAAAACATGTCTGCTCTTAACATTATGTTGTTTTAAAATCTATCCATATGGGATCAGTATTTCTGGTGTGGTGTTATAAGATCAGCATTGGACATCAAACCACAAGGTTGGCCATTCAAACCCACCAGCTGCTCCTCAGAAACCCTGTTACACAGTGTCGCTGAGTTGGTACCAACTCGACAGTACTTTACAACAACATGGAATCAAACTGACAACAGCCACTCGACAGGTTAGATAGGAACCATGGGAGTAGTGAGTTTATGTCAACAGGGATGAATAACTAGAAAAAAATGCAAACGTGATGGAGACAGAAGGGTAAGGGAGAGGGATGGGAATGAGAGTGCAGATATAAGATCACCGAGATTTAGTGATTGAATGCTAGGGTGTGAGTTATTGAGAGGGTAGGGATGCAAAAGATGGCCAAGGTTTGGGTTTGTATAATGGGTGGATAATTCATGACAACAAAGAGTAGGGGAGAAATAGCTTTGGGGGAAGATCAAATTCAATTTTAGACAAACTGACTTTGAAGTGCTTATAAACTAACTGGATAAAGGTTAAAGTTAGAGAGACCTGGAAGTTACCAGAATATAGATAAGTAGCTAAAGCCATAGAAATGAACACCTGGAGAGAGCAAGAGGAAAACACCAAGGATAGAACCCCGGAGGACATCAGCATTTAAGGGAGGAGATGGAAATGGGGCTTGGAGTTAGCAGTAGGGGACACTCAGGCCAGGGAACACAAGCCTACATACAAAAGATCCAGTATAAGATTTAGGTATAACATTTAAAAACATTTAATATCACTTCCTTTAATATACAAGAAACATACCAAAAAAAAAAAAAAGCCCAAATCAAGCTTTCAGTTCCCGAGTTTGTAGGTTAGGGGGAGTCAAAGAAAACCAGCCTTTTATTAGTAAGCCAGGGAAAGAGAAGGACACTGGACACCACTAGGCCCAGGGCCTAGTTCTCTACCATGGGAAAGTGCTGGTTTTCCTTGTCATGGTCCTGTCCTTGCTCCCATCCTTGTCCTCCAGTTTTCAGAAGTCGTCCAGTTCCCAGGACAGCCCCTTCTTTTCGTTCCCTAACATTTTCACTCAGGGGAGAAGGCCGTTTACCCTGAAAAGGGCAGTGTGTAAGTGGGAAGATCCAGGTAAAAGGCCACCCCCATCCCCCAACTTGGATTTCCTAGTCACCCTCTCTCCCTTTACCTGGCGTGATGTCAGGGTCCCAGGGGAGTTGTCAGCCTGCAGGATGGTGAGGGGGGATCTCCCTAGTACCTTGCCATTTGGCTTCCGTCTATTACGTTTAGAACCTAGGGTGGGTAAGGAGTTAAAGCAAGGACCCCAAGTTAGAGGCTTCCAGTTTACTCCTTCTACACGCATCCTTGGACAAGACTAGCACATACTCCTAGTTTCTCTTCCCTACATCTTAGATTCTGTACCTGAAGATCGGGGAGTTTCAGGATCTATCAAGAGCTTGTCTGAGCCCTGGCTGGCCACAGGGCTTTCTGTGGATTGTCCTGCTTCCTCCTTGGAGAAGACCTCTTTGAAGGGGAGCTCAGTTTGGCTCAGAGGTGGTATCTGGTCCTCAAGGGATAAATGGGTATCCAAAGGCAAGTCCAGTTCACAAGATGAAGGTGTCTCCAAGGGCAGAACAGGCTCTGGGGGAGGATTTGATTTGGGGGCTTCGGTGTCAAATTCTTCACTCAGCTGCTTCACCAGTGGGCTTGGAGGTTCTAAAGGAGAGGAGTGAAGAGGAACAGTGACCCGCTGATACAAATCATTCAGCCCAGGTGGGTGAGGAAGTGGGAAGAGAGAAATCAAGGTGAGAGGGAGCAAATTATTGAGAAAAGATAGAGATGAGTCCAAAGCAGGAGGACAGAGTCCCCTTTGAGAAAGAGTCCTGGGAGGCCCATTCCCTGGGCTAACACCTACCACTGGTGCTGGTCTTCATAGGTGTCCGGGCAATGCCAAGGGTAGGAGAGCGAGGATCTGAGTCCTGGCACTGATTAGGATCCTCCAACTGTTTCTCTGATGATAGGCTTGGCTGTGGAGAGCTCTCCACCTGTTAGGACCACAGGATAGAACAAGTTTGGGCCCTGACTATCTCCTATGCCCAGGTCCCTAGGTCCAGGCCAATATCCCACAAGTCCGCAGACCTTCAGCTTACCCCACACAGCCTAAGGATGTAGAAAAGTTGTCTCAAAGAAGGAATTGTAGAGAGCATGAGGTCTCGTTCAGGACTAAGTGAGGCTGAGGCCAAGAAGACCCTTTCTCTACTCCCCCAACCCCGACCCAGAGTACCTGAATGGGAGTACGCAAGATGCCGGCACTAGGTGAACGAGGGTCTGCTACTCGAGCCAGATGCTTGTTGTGCAGCGGCGGCCGCGCGGGAGTGACTGGGACGCTTTTGGCCAAGCCCATCTTTACCAGGAAAAGTAGGATGGGGCAGGGCCCGGCCCGGGGCGAGGAAGGGATGCCTGCGAAAAGCGACTCAGGTCTCAGCCCTTACCGCGATCATGTCCACCTTTTACCCCAATTCCCCGATCTTCCCAGTTTCCAGCTGAGGAGAACCTCCGGCCGCTATTCCATAGACCTCTGCGGGGATAAGGACTAGTGCATCTGGACCTCTCGGGACCTCTAATTTACTCAAAACACTTACCGGGCCCCAATTCCTCCTTTAGGTCCACAGGAGCTCGAGCCTTAACTCCCGAAGCTGTTTCAAACTTCCCGCCACGCCCCCTGCCTTGCTCCTATTGGCTGAACCTACGTCCGCTCCCATAGGCTCGCTCTGTGAACGTAGGCATTGGGCTGGAAGGTCGTCTATCAAGGAGAACCTGGGACCAATGGGCAGAAGCTTAGCTTGCCCAAGATGACGCCTCCTTGATTAACGGGAATTTTGCTCAGTATGGGGCTGAGAGTTCTTCGTGATATTTTGAGTGCTAGTCTTCGTTTTTGAAACCTTTAGTTTTAAAGACAAACTATTTTATTAACAAAAAATTAATAAACCATTACGCTGTTATGTACAAAACCAGTTGGAGATGGAGTTAATGATGGTTTCTCCTGAGGCGAGAGGGATAGTAATCATTATTGGTAGAAGAAGTTATCAATCAGTTGACACTTTCAAACTCCACCTCATAGGGTAGCCCTTTTTCAAATACTAAGAACACAAGTGCCCTAATATTTTCTGATTGGACAAGTCCCCAAGAAAGTTTCTGAGACTGATTGGTTTAAACGTCCGTCAATTTCTGCTTTGCAATAGAAGACACGCGAAGGCACCATAAGCGTCTCAAGAGACCGAGCAACCAAAACTCCTGGGCCCGCCTGGCTGCTATATGTGTGCATATGCCTTAGAGAAGTGAGATTGGTTCTTTCAACCATCAATGGTGTTAGGAGCACTTCTCATTGGCAGGGCAGAGGGCGGAGCACTAGTGGATAGGCTCCGCCCAACTGCCATTCTCGCGCTGCTTCCCTTGAGCGCATGCACCTAAGGAGTAGTGTTCATTGGACGGGAAGAATAGTGGGTGGGGGACTAGGAACGGTGGGAGCTGCTGGGTGGAAGAGCTGCTGCCGGTGTCATGGCGGAGCTGAGTGAGGCGCTAATGTCAGTATTACCGACGATCCGGGTCCCTAAGGCTGGAGACCGGGTCCACAAAGACGAGTGCGCCTTCTCTTTCGACTCGCCGGTAAGCCCATTCCCCATGCCCGCAGCAAGCACGATTTCCTTCCATCGCCCTGGTCATTCTGCCGGGGCCTGCAAGGCTTGAGCTACCGCCTCCCTTCGGTGCATCATGGGACTTGTAGTCTCCTACTCTCTTCTCTGCCGTTGCTTTTTATTAGCCGGGACTGTCAAGCGACTACCGTCCCCGGAAGCTACTGCCATCACCGAACCCGCTCCCTGAATCGTGGAGCACTGTGGGGATTGTAGTCGATCACTCCCTCTTTGCCATTTGAAACTAGGGACGCAACCCGACCTTCTGACTACATCCCCCGAGTGGCCCTCTGTGAAAGCCTGGGAGTTGGCGGTGTCTATCGCGCTTTGCTCTCCGGGTTTTGTAGTTTCATATGGGAGGGATGGGGGCGACCCCCACTGTTCTGGGCCCGTGTAGAAGGGTAGTGGGTACTGCAGTATCTGGGCGGCTGATACTGTTCAAGGGGTTTGGAAGCAGACCGGTTCTCAGAAGGGCCGAGTTAGGAAGACTCTTTTATCCATGGTTAATATGGACAGGGGACGGTAAGGTGGGTCATTGGTAAATGAAAAGAAAGCACTCGTCATTTTTCCACTGAGGTGATCTGTAACCGCAGCCCCTCCCTTTCCCCTGCCCATCATAAAGAAAAGAGGGAATCTCATTTAAAATATTCCCAGAGAGATGGCTTCTTTCTTGATGGATAGTAAGGACTCTTACCCATCCCGGCGCCCACTCTTGACTAGTTAGAGAAAACCGCCACCTACACCGTGCTTCACCTTTTGCCGGCTCCACCCAGTGGCTCTTTTCCTGCAGTTCTGCCTCCCTCAAGCAAAGTCAGGCCTCTAGCCAGGTCGGAGCCTGAACCGAGAGAACAGCAGTCTGGGATCCGCCCCCCTCACTACCCCTCCCCTCAAGCCACTGCTGAGCCCTGCCCAGGGTGTTCAGCCAGACCAGCTCATGGCCAGAAAACTGCAAGTCAGAGTGGAAAGGCTTCATTAATGCATCTCCAGTGCCGAGTATAGCAACACGGGCTAAGGCCCAGTTCAGGATTACCACTGTGATTTGTGGTTTGCTTGATTTCCTAGGCTTTGATCTGAGCCGCAGACAATGTGCTGCTTCTCTGAAGTCTGGCAAAGGTAAAAGAACTTTTCAGAGCAAAGCTCCAGGGTCCCCAGTCCTTAGTGAAATCAGCAACTTTTAGTTCCAACAGAAGAGTTGAATCACTGCAGAGCTCCCATATTGCTCCCAGTTGATCAAATGCATGGATTGGTGCAGCACCATCTTCCTCAGGAGGGAAAGGTTTTTCTTAATTCTCAACATATGGTACAAGTCAGTGGGTCCCTCCTTATCACTATTTTTAGTCCTTTGTAATCTCTGCTGTCTCTCTTCCTTAGTAACTGCTTTGAATAATCCAAAGACAGTTTTTGTCATCATCTGACACTTCTCTGACTCCAAGTCAAAGGTCTCTGGTGTGACCTAGTTGCCTTATTAACTAGCTTCTGGAATATTTGATGATCTTCAAATTGGGTTCATAGTGGAAAGAGCT
This sequence comes from Chrysochloris asiatica, assembly GCF_000296735.1. Taxonomy (NCBI): domain Eukaryota; kingdom Metazoa; phylum Chordata; class Mammalia; order Afrosoricida; family Chrysochloridae; genus Chrysochloris; species Chrysochloris asiatica. The sequence continues at coordinate 716,481 of NW_006408568.1, read as the reverse complement.
TAGGTGACTTTCTGGTGGTGGTAAATAGTCTATTTGGGAGTGGGACAGAGCAATTTATGGGACCAAGAACCAACCGCCTTAGAGCATGTCCTATTTTGAATATCACAGCAGAAAAAAATTTCAAGGCCACTGAGGCTTTTATTCGAGGAAGAAGATGCCTATTGTTGCTCAGAGCCATGGATCTGAGGGAAGACTTACTGTCTTCAATTTCCTCCTCCAACTTCTCTATCACCCTGTCTTGTGAGCTTTTTCAGCCTTGGGGGAGGCCCATCCTCCCTCCTCAGCTGTGATTTCTTTCCATGTGTTCTTCCTGGGTTGTACATGTTCCAGCTGTCACAGCAAGTGTTGCTAGATTGTTCTAGGAAGGAGATAGATTTGATGTTACAGGTATATAGATGGCTCTTGAATGGGGATCATCCTTATTGATCAGAGTGGATGGGTGGGAGCAGGATGGTGACTGAAGAGTGCTGGACTTGATGTACCAGCCAGACGGTGAGCCCCAAACAAGGCATTGTTCCTTTGGAGCCAGGCTTCAGCAGGAGAGGAAGGAGAAGACTCAGAGCATGTAGTAGAATGTGGTAGAGAAAAGGTCTGGACTTGCTGGAATGCTCTGGAGTTAGGTTTCCTATTTATAAGTGTAGTCTGCTCCACCTAATTATGGAGAGCAGGTAGCATTTGTCTCAGGTGCCCCTGGTTTGGGTTCAGTGCCTGACATGCAGATCTCTTCTCTTCTAAGAAAAAAACTGTTTTCTCTGTGTGTAATCTCTAGCACTGGACGCGCAACATATTTGATCTTCATTTACTGGCTGGGTGAGAAGTGAGCTTTCTACGATTGGAGAGCTCCAATGGCCAAAGAAGGAGAAAAGGGAAAATGGGTGACTGACAGGTGTTACTTGTCTCTTTGGTGTCCTCATTGACGCTTATCAAAGTCAGAGGAGGGAATAGGAGAGACTCTTACTCAGGTATCGGGTCTCAAAGGGTGAAATAACTTCCTGATGGCCACACAGTGTTTGAGAACAGAACCTTCTTTTTGAAAGTCAGGAGTTTCTGACCCCATCCATGTCGTTGGTTTCACTATCCCGCTAGACTTTATCCTCCTGTGACTTCTTCCATTTCCTCCCCTGCCTTTTATCCCACAGGAGTCTGAAGGCGGCCTCTACATCTGCATGAACACATTCCTGGGCTTTGGGAAACAGTATGTGGAGAGGCACTACAACAAGACTGGCCAGCGAGTCTACCTGCATCTTCGACGGACACGGCGCCCGGTAGGGCAGGGGACAGGGCAGGACTACAGCAGACAAACCACAGTAGACTCATTCTGAATCTCTGTGCCATTCTAACCTGTTGGTCTCAGTTTCCCCCTTTTTACCTACTTTTGTTTGTATCATTAAACCTTACCTCAGATGGAAAACTTTGGGAATTAATAAGGGTGCTGGTTGAACAATCTGATGACCATAATTAATATCTCTGAACTGTACATAGGAAGAATCTTGAAATGGCAAATGTTTCACATATATATATGTACGTATATTACATATGTGTATATACACACACACACACATATAGGGGCCCTGAACTGCTTAATGACAAGGCCAGTGGTTCAAACCTACCAGCTGCTCCTTGCAAACCTTATACAAGGTCACTATGAATTGCAACAACATATATAAAAACTATATTGTGATCTGAATGAAAGCTTTCAGTTCATATATACACTTGACAATTCATACACATTTTGTTTCATGACACTGAGTGCAAGCCCCACAATGTAACAGCACTCTTCCCACTTCATCCCTGGGTTTGTCATTTCCATTTGTCCTTACCTACCCAGTCCTGCCTTCTGAGCTTTATCTCTTGACAAATCCTGCCTTTTTGATCTTGGGCAGTTGATTGTTCTGAGGAGTGCGGACTTCCCTGAGTTATCATTCACTTTATAGGCCTGTCTGTTCTTTGGCTGAAAGTTGAGTTGAGCTATGGGGGTGAGTTAATTTCCAGACTTGAAGGGTGACTAAGGGCCATAGTCTGTGGAGTTCCACCAGTCTCTTATCAGACTAGTAAGCCTGTTGTTAGATAAAAATTACATAACACAAACTCAGCATAGATAGGTTTTGGCTACACCCTCTTCCCAGATTAACCCATCCCATCTGTGCTCCCGAGTTTCCTCCTCTGGACTCGAGTGCCCATTGCTGATCCTACTTCCTGCCTCCTTGCAGAAAGAGGAGGACACCACTACAGGCACTGGAGACCCCCCACGCAAGAAGCCCACCCGACTGGCTATTGGTGAGCACCCCCAATGTTTTCCTCACTCCCCAAGCTGTTCTTTCCTATTGTCAGAGGTAACAGGGAATAGGCCTGCTCTGTGGTCCTAGAGCTCTAGAGGGGACAAAGGAAGGGGCTTTTGCAGAGAAGGGACATTTACCTGTGGTGGTTGCTCTGTTCTTCCTTTTCTTCCTTATGCCACCAGGTGTGGAAGGCGGTTTTGACCTCACTGAGGATAAGTTTGAATATGATGAAGATGTAAAGATTATCATTTTGCCTGATTACCTGGAGATTGCCCGGGATGGGTTGGGAGGCCTGCCTGACATGGTCAGAGAACGGGTATGAATACCTTCATGCTCCACCAAAGATTCTGGGGCACATGGGGGCTGGAGTCGTGATGTAGTGGTCAGACACTGACAGCCAAAGTGTATGCGGGAGAGAGGTATATGGAGCTGGGTACTGTTTCTGACCCTCTGCTTCTTCCAGGTGACCAGTGCGGTGGAGGCCCTGCTGTCGGCTGACTCTGCCTCCCGCAAGCAGGAGGTGCAGGCCTGGGATGGGGAGGTGCGGCAGGTGTCAAAGCATGCCTTCAACCTTAAGCAGTTGGACAACCCTGCTCGAATCCCTCCCTGGTGAGACCTGGCCTTTCCTCCCTGGGTTACAACTCTAAGAGCAAGGGCAAACAGGATGCCCTCCTGAGGGATCTGGTGGGAGAGGGCAGGGAGGGACAGGAAGGGAGACTTAGGGGGAGGGGAACAAAGCAGGGCACATCCTGAGGCCAGAGAATGGGAGAGATCTTGGGACTGCTGGGGCCCTGCAGAACCCCCTCCTTGCTATACCCATATGCCCCCAACCTACATTTCCATTAAGTCTCTTTTCCTGTGGTCAGTGGCTGGAAGTGTTCCAAGTGTGACATGAGAGAGAACCTGTGGCTCAACCTAACAGATGGCTCCATCCTTTGTGGCCGACGCTACTTTGATGGCAGTGGGGGCAACAACCATGCCGTGGAACACTATAGGGAGACCGCCTATCCACTGGCTGTCAAGCTGGGCACCATCACACCTGATGGAGCTGGTATGACCCTCTTCTTTCTTCCCCCACTACCCTCATGTTGAAAGTACATTTTCATTTTTATTAACTTTGTATAACATGTATGAATGCATTCTCTTGATAGACTATTACAGGTGAGACTAAATCTTCAATTAAACACCCCCACCCCCACAATCCTAGCCTCTTTCCTAGAGGTAACTACCATTATCTGTTTAGTGAGTGTCCTTCCAAATCCTTCTTTCCCCGAGTCCTTTTCTGGCATGGGTAGAAGCAGTGATCTAACCTTCACTGTTTCACCCCCATCTTCTCTGATAACTAGCCCTAGAAGGGTCTGTGGCCTCACTGGTGTTCAGGAGAGTTACCCTTACAGGCTAGCCCTTCTGTCCCACTGAGGCTCCCTCAGGGCAAGGAGTGGAGTTGATGACCAGAACAGTTGTGAACTACCTACCACCTCTGACACTGCTCCTGCCCCCTGCCCCAGATGTGTACTCATACGATGAAGACGACATGGTCCTGGATCCCAACCTAGCTGAGCATCTGTCCCACTTCGGCATTGACATGCTGAAGATGCAGAAGGTGAGAACCCTTTAACTTCCCTCTCTGACCCGGCCCCTGTGAAGCTTGTTTCCTTGCCTAAGGTGGAGAGTAGGGTTTGGGAAAGAGCTACTTCAATTAACCCAGGAGCCAAGATCTAAGGGGACCTTAAAAAGTGTGGAAAAACCCATTATCTTTTTTTTTCCTTTTTTTAAGTTTTTATTGTGAATTGAGTGGTAGTTTAAATGGGAGAATATCAGTTTTACCCTCATCATTTCAGTGATTACAATCTCCTCTATGCATCATCATTCAACAGTATTTGCTGCCATTCCCTCTGTTATTTTGTGGGGTGGGGTGGGAGGGGTGTACACAAAAACACTCAGGAATATATAATAATTTAAACCACCAAAGGGTACATTCTGTAACCTGCCTCCTGGCCGCCAGCACACAGCCTTTCTCTTTCCAGGAGTATAGAGTCCTCAGCTGCTCCCCTCTCCCCATAGCCTCATATCTGCCTCCATTTCTGGTGTCACTGCCTCTCTGGATAGGGTCCCACTTCCACTCATACTCTTTTCTCTTGATGGTTCTAGGGCCCTAAAATCCATTATCTTTTAATTCTATTTTTTTGTGAACTTTTTGACGCCTTTTCATACTTGGGTTTTCATTGAAAACTCCCCTAGAATCATTTATTCATTCAGTGGATATTTACTGAAATCTGCTTACACAGACAAATTCTGGAGAGAAAGGCTGGTGTTAATTACATTCTCAACCCAAACAACTGAATAATCTCAAACTGATGGGTGCTATGAAAGAGAGGTAGAGGAGGGTGATACAATAGGTTATGAAGCAGGAAAGAAGACCTCATCTAGTCTAGGGGGTTAAGGATATTCCCCTGAGAATGTGATGTTTAAGGAGGAATCTGAAGGCTGAGCAGGAGTCAATTCAGGATAGGAAGAACGTTTCCAGTAGAGGGGGTAGGGCCCATCGCACTCTTTTCATTCCTTCTTTTTTCTTAAATGTTTTATTGAGAATTATGTGATAGTTTACATGGAAGAACATTACCTTTACATTCAGCCTGTTGTATATTGTTTCATTGCCACGGTTACAATCATTCCTTCTTTGAACGGGAGGCTCACAGCCCTCTGAGAGGACTACCTGCGGCCGGGACTGGATGATACTTAAAGTGCCTCCCAAGCTTGAGTCCGTATTTAACAAATTCTAAGCTCCAGCTCTGTATTTATTAAGTAAAGTTCATAAAACATGCAGGGTGTAGTGTCTTACAGTCTAAAGCACCCCTTCCCATGCAGACAGACAAGACGATGACTGAGTTGGAGATCGATATGAACCAGCGGATTGGCGAGTGGGAGCTGATCCAGGAGTCGGGTGGGCCACTTAAGCCCCTGTTCGGGCCTGGCTACACAGGCATCCGGAACCTGGGTAACAGCTGCTACCTCAACTCTGTGGTCCAGGTGCTCTTCAGCATCCCCGACTTCCAGAGGAAGTAAGTGGCGCCCTCTCCCCACTATAGCGCCTTCGCTCTGCCCCCTAGCTCCTCAGCTTTTCTTCTGGTCTTCTCAGGGCATAAGCTTCCTTCACCTGTCTTCCTTGCGTTTGCATTTTATCCCAGTCTCAGAATAGTTTCTATTACACTGTGGCTGGTGTGCTCCTGAAGGGCTCAATTCTATCACCACCACCCAGACGCTCACAGTCCCATTGAGAAAGCAGAACACCAAATCCCAGGACTCTCTGTGCCGTCTGGCTGAGGCAAGGGTTAGTAAGCAGGTGGTCTTATTTTAGGCCAGTGACATCAGATGTACAGCTAACAGGGACAGGCAGCACTTGGAGAGAGAGAGGGTTTTGGAGAAGAAAGGCAGTAGGAATTGTATTTATCCTAATCTCAGTAGACCTTCTCCCTTCCACTGGCTCTAGCTTGGGGAGAAGACAGGGAAAAAATACCTCAGAATATACCGCAACTGGCATAGTTAGAAGGGGAAAAAGAGCAGGTTGCTAGAGAGATGTGGGCTCCAGGTTTAACTACCAGCAACTCTCCACTCTGGGATAAACCTCTTCTCTGATGAGTTGGTAGATTGTTGCTCCCTTCTCTTTTCCTCTGAGCCCAGGCCAAAGCCACTGCAGTGATCTTTCCTTGGTTCTTAGGTATGTGGATAAGCTGGAGAGAATCTTCCAGAATGCCCCATCGGACCCTACCCAGGACTTCAGCACCCAGGTGTAGGTAGCCAGGCCCTCTATACAAGAGTGCCACTCACAGCCCGGGTGTGCTCTTCCTCCTCCATGACCACCTGGGGTAGGAAGCAGTTTGGATGATTGATTTCCTTCTGGGCATGTTTGCCTTGAGCTGGGTTCCTGTGGAACAAAAGGTTTTTCACACTTGGAGAGTTGTCTAAGGTGGGCAGGGTGGAGGAGTTGTGGGGCAGGGAAGGATACAGATAGGTGCCAGAGGGTCATTAGTAGACTGATGTTAAATAGTTCTCTTGGATGTTATCATAGAGCCAAGCTGGGCCATGGCCTTCTCTCCGGAGAGTACTCCAAGCCAGCGCTGGAGTCCAGCGATGGGGAGCAGATGCCAGAACAGAAAGTGAGTCTGGGACTCTACTCCTTTCAGGCTCTGGAATTATGGGGAAACAGGTCTGGGAGTGTAAGAGATAGGGAGTTGTCAATGCTCAGCTGAATCCCTGCACTGGCTCTGCCTAGGAAGTTCAGGATGGCATTGCTCCTCGGATGTTCAAAGCCCTCATTGGCAAGGGCCACCCTGAGTTCTCCACCAACCGGCAGCAGGACGCCCAGGAGTTCTTCCTTCACCTTATCAACATGGTGGAGGTAAAGGACAAAGGGAAGATTGCTTCATACTCCTTCCATGCACCTACACGTCACTGCCTTCTCCCTCCTGCCCATTCTCTCCTGGAAGCCCCAGTCCAGTCCCCCCCTGTCCCCTGGTCAGTAGACTGAGGATTGCATTTGCACCTGAGAATAGTGAGGACAAGCAGCAATCTTCATACTCGATGAGCTTGCAGCCTAATTAAGACATGACCAAAGAGAATGCTTATTTCTCATAAAGAAAAATACAAGCACATGTCTTGGCACAGTCACACAGTGCTCTGATGGGAGCAGAATTGGGCAGAGGGTGTTCAATTAAAGTAATTAACTGAAATTCTACTCAACTCTTGTATCCCCACACCCCTTAATGGCAGTCTCCATGTCACTCCACTCTCTCACTGACCCCCAGTGAACCTCTTCGGTCCCTATTCGATACCTGCCTCTTTCCCATAGAGAAATTGCCGGAGTTCTGAAAACCCTAATGAAGTATTCCGCTTCTTGGTGGAGGAGAAGATCAAGTGCCTGGCTACAGAGAAGGTTAAGTACACCCAGCGAGTTGACTACATCATGCAGTTGCCTGTGCCCATGGATGCAGCCCTGAACAAAGGTAGGCTGCTCTCTCAATGAGGCCTGGAGGCGGTGGGAGGCGTAGTCTAGGAGAAGTGCTTATGCACCTTGGAGGAACAGAGCCTGGCCTTGAGGACCAGCCCGTGGTATGCTCTGCTTCTTGGGCCATTGGGTGGGTAGAATTCACGTTGCTTGTTATGCAAAGCCGTGTTGAGAAAGAGGCAAGATCCTAAGGAAATAGGTATCTAGTGGGCTTTGGGAGTGTTGTAGAGCTGAGATCCTGAGTGGCATGGACACGGAGCTAGCAGGGTGAAGCTAAGGAAGGGAAGCAACAGTGTCCCCTGAAGAATCCACCTGTCAATTCTGTCACCAGAGGAACTTCTGGAGTATGAGGAAAAGAAACGGCAAGCTGAGGAGGAAAAGCTGCCACTGCCAGAACTGGTCCGGGCCCAGGTGCCCTTCAGTTCCTGCCTGGAGGCCTACGGAGCGCCGGAGCAGGTGGATGACTTCTGGAGCACGGCCTTGCAGGCCAAATCGGTCGCTGTTAAGTAAGTCCTGTTGGTCTGGGCCTGTGCAGGGTAATCCTGAAAACTGCTGTCTCCTTTTCCCATTCCTGATGCTCTGTGGCTAGGATCTCAGGGTTCAATCAATTGGAGCTGAGTATCTGACCTTAGGGAACCAGGAAGCTCCATCTGCTGCCTGGTTCTGTCCCTGCACTCCTCTACTCCATGCAGCTTCTCCTCACTCCCTCCCTAATCATGGCACTTAGTGTGGACAGAATGTGGACTTCTAGCAAATGACGTTACTTTAGGCCTAGCCTTGTCATTGGCACAGGCTTGAAATGTGAAGGGAATTCGGCCACCTGCCCCTTGACTACTGCCAACCAGATAGGCACCCTTTAGGAGTCTGCTGCTCTTGTCTGCAGAGACACCACCGTGGTCTGCCCAGGGGAAGAGTGTGGAGGATCTTCTGGGCTGTCATGTCTTCTACTCCAGACACGCTAAGCCCCAGGGTGGGGCTGTCAGGAGAGAAGAGCCTTGGGATTCTCTGGGTACCAGAACATTCTGTCTTCCATAGGACAACACGATTTGCCTCATTCCCTGACTACCTGGTCATCCAGATCAAGAAGTTCACCTTCGGCTTAGACTGGGTGCCCAAGAAACTGGGTATGGTGACTGGGACGAGGGAGGTTAAGCAGATAGTGCTCGAACCAGAGGGGCCTTAACACATGTAAATCTGTGCTGCTTAGATTTTACTTGAAAGTAGGGGAAAAATGATCTTAGTTGTTTCCAAACATGTTTGAAAAACATGGACTAAAAATATTAAAAAACTTCTTTGATTTGCAATTAGATTTGCAGCCAATGATTTCTAGTTTTTTAAAACATTTTCCTTTTGACAACCTTGAGAAGTTAATTCCCATTACTCTTACAGACCCCTGATGAATAAGAACTATTTGAAAACTTTCTAGACAAAGGAAGTTGAGACCCACAGAAGTGAAGAATCAATCAGTTGCACAAATTGGGGGGCCCTTCCTTGTCTGTAGCTCATTGTTCTAGATCTAGAGTCCAGGGATCTTGACTCCTGGGCCCACTATTCTTTGCATTACAGTGGGACCGCTCTGAGATTGGCCCTGGTCCTGGTAGTAGCTCCTTGTTACAAAGAAGTTCCAACTATGAAATCTTTCAGAGTGACTCCAAGAGGGCCTCAGAGAGCTGCTGAGGTGACCCTTTTCCTCCATTCCCACTGCAGACGTGTCCATTGAGATGCCAGAGGAGTTAGACATCTCCCAGTTGAGGGGTACAGGGCTGCAGCCTGGAGAGGAGGAGCTGCCTGACATTGCCCCTCCCCTGGTCACTCCGGATGAGCCCAAAGGTAGCCTTGGTTTCTATGGCAACGAAGACGAAGACTCCTTCTGCTCCCCTCACTTCTCCTCTCCAACATGTTAGTGACTCTTCCTGTCTGTCTCTCTCCTTGCTGATGGTGGGGCTTCTCTACTTTACCTCCCCGTGACTGTGTTCTTTGTGTTTCTCCTGTCTTCCCTTTCAAACTTCCTCTGTCCTTTTGATGGACCTGGGGACTGACTAGAACACTCTCAGCCACATTCTCCATGTGGATAACAATAGCCCTGGCTAATTGCCTCTGAACTCTGTTTGCCTCCATGTTTGGGTGTTGTGGGGAGTATCCCGCTCCAGAAACTGGGCTATTCCTTGAAAACGGGACAGGAAAGGGGGTAAATAGGGGATCTTTAGCCTCCATGTAGTGCCTTTACAATATTGGACCCATGTTATGTTGGTCACTTTAATTCTGGGATAAGGCTGAGGGAAATGCATGGCCTGGGTAGTTGGGAAAGGGCTGGTGGGTATACTGTTGGAGGGAGAAGGGGCAAGTGTTGTCCCAATGCCCCAGTGGTCACTGTGCCCACAATTTCTCCCTCCCACAGCACCAATGCTGGATGAATCGGTCATTATCCAGCTGGTGGAGATGGGTTTCCCTATGGATGCCTGCCGCAAGGCTGTCTACTACACAGGCAACAGTGGGGCCGAGGCTGCCATGAACTGGGTCATGTCGCACATGGATGATCCAGGTAGGCGGCTTCTAGCAGCAGGGAGGGGCGGGGCCCCCATCCCCCTGGAAACACACTTCAACCCTCCACATCCTGACAGATTTTGCAAACCCCCTCATCCTGCCTGGCTCCAGTGGACCTGGCTCCACCAGTGCAGCAGCTGACCCCCCGCCAGAGGACTGTGTGACCACCATTGTCTCCATGGGCTTCTCCCAGGACCAGGCCCTGAAAGCTCTACGGGCCACGGTATGAGATGCCACAGCAAAGGGTTTGGGGTCTGTGTGGGAAAAAAGGGGTCAGAGTAAGATTTTGTCCTTCAAGAGTAAGACCAAGGACAATGGGAATGGCATGGCCAAGGCTAGGACTCCACCTCTCTGAAGGAGCTGAACTTTCACTGATGGTTTTCTTGCCCCAGAGCTTGTTCAGAAAAGTAACAGTTCTTTCCTCTCCAAGAACAATAGTTTAGAACGGGCTGTGGACTGGATCTTCAGTCACATTGATGACCTGGATGCTGAAGCTGCCATGGACATCTCCGAGGGCCGCTCAGCTGCCGATTCCATCTCTGAGTCTGTGCCAGTTGGACCTAAAGTCCGGGATGGTCCTGGAAGTGAGTGTTCCCGGGAAACAGGACAGAACTGGAGACTTTAGCCAGTCTGCTACTCCAGATCCCTCATTGGAAGGCCGCTGTGCTATATTTTCCTCCAGTGTCAGGGAGGGTCAGAAACGACCTTCCACTAACAACGTCTTGAGAGTGGGAGTCTTGGAGGCTGAAAGCCTTTTGGCCCAATACATGCCCCACATTCCCTGAAACCCATGTCCTCACTGTGAGCAGCTTGATGTGTCTCTGGAATGGCACTCGAGAATTTCTCGCCCATTTTCTTTGCCCTCTTTCTCGCCCTTTCCCTAGAGTATCAGCTCTTTGCCTTCATTAGTCACATGGGCACCTCTACCATGTGTGGTCACTACGTCTGTCACATCAAGAAGGAGGGCAGGTGAGGGACTGGCAGTGTGCACTTTGAATGGGGAAGTGGTGGTGGGAATGAGCATTCTGGAAGAAGTCCTTAGAATATTTGTGATGAAGGGCCCAAACACACCAGAGATTAGAAAAATGCCTTATAGCAGGGATTGGCAAAATCTAGCCCAAGGGCTAATAAAGTTTTACTGGAGTGTAGCCACAGTATTGTTAAGTGCCATCAAGTCAGTTCTGATTCATAGCGACCCTGTATAGGGTTTCCAAGGAGCAGCTGGTGACCTTGTGGTTAGCAGTCTAGCACTGATCCTATAGCACCGTACCAGGAAACCCCATTAGTCATTGTATACTGTCTGTGGCTCTTTTCATGCTGCAACAGGACAGCTGAGTAGCTGTAAGAGACTGGGTGACCTGCAAAGCCTCAAACATTTACTACTAGACTTTACAGGACAAGTTTGCTAACCCCCAGCCTTACAGTAACGGTTGGGGGGTGTTAAAGATACTGGAGGATCTCAAGATAACAAATAGGAGAAAAGATCCTTGTGGGATTGGGAAGCTTCCTTCAGACAGAGAGCAGGTGGGCTGTAGGTTTGGGGACCCAGAAAAACAATGTTGGGAACCTTTACCCCCAGAATCACCAGGAACAACTGTAGGAGTTCTTGGGACTTAGAAATTAAATTGATAAACTTTAGAATGTTGATCATTTTCTGTCTCTTCCCCAGATGGGTGATCTACAATGACCAGAAAGTGTGTGCCTCTGAGAAACCACCCAAGGACCTGGGCTACATTTACTTCTATCAGAGAGTGGCCAGCTAAGAGCCCCTCCTCACCCCTTACACTGGGGCCAGGGGACAAACCACCCGGCATGTGGGATAGGGGCTGAAGAATGGACCTCAGCCCCCCTGCTCTATACCCTTTTTCTTTTTGTCCCCAGCAGGGAAGAAGCTGGAGGCCATAGGAGAATGGCCAAGCAAAGGGCAGGGGTCACTCTATAGACTTTGGGGATCGAGTGGGAAGGGGAAGGGAGGGGGCCAGCCTGTCTATAAAGAGACTTTGTTGCTTCCCCTGCCCCTTAAATCCACAGTGCTCTGCTTCTCTGTGTTCTCTTGCCCAGCCCCCTGGTATGGAGTCAGGGGAGGGTGTCTCATTTGTGTGTGTGCCTGGGTGTAGCTTTGTGCATCCTCTTCTAGGGGAGGAAGCGCCTGTGCTTCCCCTCACCCTTTGTGTTTGCTCCATGTGTGGTTGGGCAAGGAGGAGTATGAGGGAAATGGGGACGCCCCCACCCTCCTGCCTCATTCTTTTCCCTACCCTGTCTTTTCCCCATTCTTTCTGAAAATGCCAAAATACATGATGTGAATAAAAGTACAATGGCTAACTTGTGTCCTGTCCTGTTTTGCTACCTTGGCAGGGATGTCTCTTTCCTAGAACTAGTAGGAGGGCCCTTTCAGAACACTCCTAGCCCCTCTGCCACTCTCCTGCCCCATCCATATTGCTATCCCTTTAATTTTCACCAGTCCTAGAACTTTTGGAAAATTGCATATGAAAAGGACAGATCAGAGGTTGTCACTGAAACAGTAGAAGAGCAGCAAGTGACTGCTAGTTGGGGCTGTCACATCAGGGAAGTGGAGTAACCTAAACAAAGCCACAGAGTAGGAGGGCACAAGAGAGCTTCCTTCCAATAGTCTCAGGAAGGGACTAAGTAAGTACCAAATGCCCATCGTGGCTGGGGGGCTCTCAGCCTGAGTCCCAGACCCTTCAGTCTCTTGTGATGTCTTGACCAACTGGAGTAAAGAGGGGGCTGTGGACTTCTGGACGGTGGCGCAGTAACTAGTTAGCCAATGTGGGTTCTTTCCCCCTGTAAACACTCATTTGTCCAACAACTGTTGTTGGTGTTATGTGCCGTGGAGTCGGTTCCGACTCATAGCGACCCTGTACAGGGTTTCCAAAGCTGTAAATCTTTACAGGAGCAGAAAGCCTCATCTTTCTCCCGCGGAACAGCTGGTAGTTTCGAACTGCTGACCTTGCGGTTTGCAGCCCGATTCGTAACCACTACGCTACCAACCAGAGCTCCAACAACTAGGGAGCTAGAAATTTTGCAGGGTAGGCCAAGGGTGCTAAAGCAGGAAGGGATATAGCTTTTCCAATGTAGAAAGGGGTTCTCTCTGCCTGAGTTGGAACAATGCCCTCAGTGCTCCCTCAGCCTTAGTGACCAATTCGGCCTAAGGCCAAGCAGTGGAGTGGTCTAGCCTGCCAACAAAACTCCATTTACAGCCACCTCTCTGGCCCTCTGTGGCGCTGTAGTCTTGAACTCGGGGGTTCCCCTGAGCACAAACGATAATTCTTGCCCTCCCGCATAGCCAGGCAGTGGAGGCTAAAGTAACTACGTTCCCCCAATGTCCCTAGAACGTTGCTACAAGAAAGGAGGGAATGTCAGAACCTTGCAACAGCGGGCGACCGGCGGGACTAGGGGGAAGGACTTCCAGGCAGGGGGCGGGCTCACCATGGCAGAGGAGGAGGCGGAGTTCTGCCTCACCGCGCTCTATATAAGTGGGCAGTGGCAGCGGCTGCGCGGTGGGACTGACCTTCAGTGTCTCGGCACCAACGCAATGGCGCCTTCCAGAAAGTTCTTCGTGGGGGGGAACTGGAAAATGAACGGGCGAAAGAAGGCTTTAGGGGAACTCATCACCACTCTGAACGCGGCCAAGGTGCCGACCGATACCGGTAAGCCCTCACCGAGAAGAGGCTGGGGCTGGGAAGGGGGACGGGCGTGGCTCCGAGTCGGATGACCGCAAGGACCTGGATGCATGACCGGTGGAAAAGGGCCGTTGGGTGCTCGGACATCGATCTAACAGTGCAGTGACCTCGCAGTTGCAGTCGCGAGGGTGTGTCGAGGGGGAAAAGCGGAGCTCCATTTAATGGTGTCCTCTGACTCGGGGCGGGAAAGGACTTGGGTCACCGGGAGGAAGGACATGGACTGGGGCTGCAGCAGCCTGGAGCCGAGGGGTAGGGCTGGAGCCCGAGGGCGACCGGCAGAGGCTAGCGTTGCCCTCGACTGTGGGGGCGGAGTATGAGAGTGCATGAGGGCTCCAGGCTACCTGCCCCTCGGCGCGGAGGGCCCTGGCTCCGTGCGTCGTCGCACGTAGCCAGACTCCTCCCCACGCTTGGCCGGGCTCGCTCAGGCTCCCAAACGCCTAGGCACCGGCTCGGAACCTTTCCCTTCGGCAACCTAGGGCAACTCCTGCATTGCACGGAAGAGCCGAGCAGATGTCAAACAGGCTAAGCCTTTTGGGAATGAGGAGCGACCGTACAGCATTCCCCAACCTGGAAGCGGGAAAGCCCAAGGCCTCTATGAGCTAGTAACAGCCTACCACACACGGGCAAAGAACTCTGCCCTCAGCCCTTTCCCTCCCATCTCACTAAAGCTTAGAACCAGCAGTCCTGATCACAAGCAGTATTCCCTTCTGGTTTATTCCCCCAAAGACCACAATAGAACCCCAGGAGCTGGCCCCTTTTCCTTTGCTAAAAATCCTTGCCTTGATGGAGGAGCTGGAGATGGGCTATTTTAGAAGGGAGGCAGACTTGGCCCCCAGAGAATGCTGAATCTGGGAGGTACTCATGCTCAGAATAGCCCTGGGAAACCTGAGCCACAGCTGTTAAAAGGGCAGAGGGCAGGACTAGGGCCATGGCTTCTCAGGAAGGCTGTAGGCTGTAGGAGTTGGGTGCAGGGCCAGCCTGGGCTGGGGAGTGGACAAAGGTCATCTTGCTTGGGTGAAAAGGGGAGGAAAAGAGAACTAAGGAAGAGAGTAAAGGCTGGGGTAGAGGTGGGGACTCCAGAGCACTGGATGGAGAGTGTGGAGAATGCAGGTGTCTTAGGATCTTATCTTCCTGTGCCTCCTCATTCTCAGAGGTTGTCTGTGCACCTCCTTCTGCCTACATCGACTTCGCCAGGCAGAAGCTAGATCCAAAGATTGCTGTGGCTGCTCAGAACTGCTACAAAGTAACTAATGGGGCCTTCACGGGTGAGATCAGGTAAGATGCAGACAAATAAGGGGTATATGGAGACCATTCCCTCACTCTCCTTGGTTGAGGGAAAAGCCACAGGGTGGGCTCCCTCTTGATCCATAGTTTCCTCTCTTCCTTTAGCCCTGGCATGATCAAAGACTGTGGAGCCACCTGGGTAGTCCTGGGGCACTCGGAAAGAAGGCATGTCTTTGGAGAGTCAGATGAGGTTGGTAACCAGGAGGGGAGGGGAGAGATGCCTTATTCCAAGAGGGATGTCTCACCAAGTCTGTTCCCCAACAGCTGATTGGGCAGAAAGTGGCCCACGCCCTGGCAGAGGGACTCGGAGTAATCGCCTGCATTGGGGAGAAGCTAGATGAGAGGGAAGCTGGCATCACTGAAAAGGTCGTTTTCGAGCAAACCAAGGTCATCGCAGGTATATCTGGAAAAAGGACTTTTGTTCTTAGCCAGGGCTACAGAGGGTGAGGTCAGATGCTCTGTAGCCTGACTTGGATCCTGATCCCCATGATGATACCACAAAGGGAGAGTGGGAGTCCTTGCATCCTTCCTCACTTGTTCCCTGATACCTGGGGTTCCTTCAGTAGCCACCAGAGGGCAGCAGTGGGCCACCACCATTCTAAATGCCCTGCAGCAGGTGGCTAGATAGCTCCTTACTGTTCATGCTGCCCTCCATGTGTGATCTCTGCCCTGCAGATAATGTGACTGACTGGAGCAAGGTCGTCTTGGCTTATGAGCCTGTGTGGGCCATTGGTACTGGCAAGACGGCAACACCCCAACAGGTGAGCTAGCCCAGGAGGCCTGCCCTCATCTATTCCTGCCTTGGTAGAACTCGATTGTCCCAGAGACCATCCGGTCCAACCTCTCGTGTTACAGACAAGGAGTCCCCAAGTCTAAAGAGAGAATGACTTGTCCAAGGCCATCCACTCTGGAGCCTGGCTGGGATTGAAGTCTCGATGCTCTGAGATTGCACTGCCTCTCCATGGGTAGCCAGTGTTTTTCCCCTTTGAGTGGAAGGTAGTAGAAAGGGCTTTACTGAGTCTGCTCTTATTCTAGGCTCAGGAAGTACATGAAAAGCTCAGGGGGTGGCTCAAGTCCAATGTCTCTGATGCAGTGGCTCAAAGTACTCGTATCATTTATGGAGGTGAGTGGGTCTGGCCTCAGCCTGAGGTGGGGTGGGCTGAGAATTAGACTGAGTCCTCCTTAGGCAGGAGGATGGTGCCCATCTCACCCCTGATTTCTAACCACCTCTCTACCCTACCAGGTTCTGTGACCGGAGCCACCTGCAAGGAACTGGCAAGCCAACCTGATGTGGATGGCTTCCTGGTGGGTGGTGCATCCCTCAAGCCCGAATTTGTGGACATCATCAATGCCAAACAATAAGCCCCATCCATCTCCTGACCCCTTCCTCCTGAGCCAGAGACTAGGCAGCCCAGAAGCCTACAACTGCCCCCACCACCACCACTACCACATGCTTCTGATGGTGTCACCTGCCCCTTCTCCTGGCCTAATCCAAACTGTACCTTCCTTTACTGTTTACACCTTCCCTTGTAATGGTTGGGACCAGGCCAATCACTTCTCCACTTACTGATAATGGTTGGAACTAAACATGTCACCTAGGTGGCTTCTCATTGGCTGAGAGGTGGAAGGGGTGGAGCTTGTCCATTGATTCCCCCTAAGTCCCCAGTGAGGATGGGAGAAAAAGCATCCTTCTCTTCCCCTCTCACACCAGAGATTAGGGGTGGTACCCTCTCCTGTGATTCCAGCGCCTGTGTGTGTTGTTTGTGTGAGCTGTCCCATGTGTGGAGGAAATAAACATTGGGCACTAATTGTGGTTTGTCATTTTTCACTATACTTGCCTGTACAATGTCCATTTTCCTTTTTGAGGCAACTACAGGCCCCTATTCCATGTGCAAAAAATAAACATAAAATAGCATGAACAGGTTTCTAGAGAACAAACAAGATGGCGGATCGGGTGGATGTGTAGCAAAGAGCTCCGCCAACAACACAGAATACCCAACCAGGCAGGCTCAGGGGATGGTCCCAGAACTCTGAACATATAAAGGAATACTTAGAAGGTTGGAAGGCTCACAGTTGGGGGAATTTGTGGCAGAAGCAAGAAATCTATTGCTTTCTAGTCCGGGACGCTCAGCTGTTCCAGGAGCCGCCATCTTGAGTGAGACCACACGGGGGAAGGATCGGAGCGGCCCCAGACGCCTGGCAGAACCGCTGAGATAAAGGTGTGCACATTCTTTTCTTTTGGTATCTGTTCATTGGTCCCTTACTGCCTGTGCATCTCCATTCTGGTGATTATAGGGGTGCCTGAACTAGTGGGCCCCACCCTTGGAGGGTTCTACTATGCATGCGCACAGATCTCGAAATTTAAAGAGACAGTTTCCAATTAAAACCAAATGGCCACAGCCGGCCCTGAACTGTTGCCAACTAGAAAAAAGGCCTGAATGGGGATTGTGGAGCAGGACAAGCAGACAAAAGAGGAACTAGGCCGAAAATTAAATCCTAAGTTACGTCAAAACAACCAACAGTGGTATCTTGAAACTTCTCAGGAAGAAGAGTGAAAAGGGAAGCCCATTTCCTGATCACATCTACCGGAGGCATTCAGAAAGCATA
>NW_006408568.1:684475-697871 GCF_000296735.1 Chrysochloris asiatica | reverse complement strand
GAAGTTCAGTTAGATAATTGGATAAAATAGACTATCTTAAATGGAGGGAAGAACTAATGGAATACAAAGTAACCACAATGGGGTTGGGGTGGGGGGTTTATTTTGGATGTTCGGGAGGGCAATACAAGAAGCGGGGAGGAGGCAGAAGAACAAGATAGATAAGGGAACACTGAAACAGGTTTGCATGGCCTAGTAGGATAGAGGTAAATAGTGATGCATACTCAACCTTGGAACAACAGGGCTCTGGGATAGAGAGGGATCTAGGTATAGCTTGAAGAGGGTAAATAATACCAAAATCCTTGACTGCCTTATGAATATTAGTTTCCCTTGCCTACTATTGTAAAATAGACACTTGAGTGGGATCGAAAGGAATGTTGGGAAACATGATTAGAGAAAACTTGTAAGCCCGCCTTCAGCCTATAACTGATTAGAATACCTCAAAGGGGTTCTACAACATGAGGGGGCAATAAAGGCATGAGATACCTAGCTTACAAGGTTTCAAGAGGGCGCTTAGTTTAAGAGTCTGTATGGGGGGAGAAAGAGTCCCCACTGAGAATACCTGTCATCTTGTCTAGAAGGGTCTGGTGAAAGGAGAGGGGGATAAGATTCGTAAGATTCAATAGTGAATAACTTATTATAACTAATCGCTGTCACAATTGTAAAGGTAGAAGTTTTGTAACAAAAAAAGGGGAGTGGTTAATCTTGCAGTCCAGAAACAAAGGACCCTAGGACCATCAAGAGAGGAACGCACAAATAGAATGTGGGACCTTATCCAGAGAAGCAGCAGTGCCAGAGATGGGGGCAGAGATGGGGGCATGGAGAAGGGGAATGGCTGAGGACTCTAGATTCATCAACTAAGAAGAGAAGGACTAAGAACTGGTGGCCAGGAGCAGACTTGTAGAATGTGCCCTTTGGAGATGTAAATTATTATATATGCCTGAGTGGGTTTTTTTTGTTTGTGTGGGTTTTTTTTTAAAAAAAAGCTAAAGTGGATAGAGGGAAATGCTTGACTGATGGAGGGGATTGTAATCAATGTGGTGAAACAATTTATATGAGTTGTTGAATGTGAAACTGATGATGTGCCCTGTAAACTTTCACTCAATCCACAATAAAAACCTTAAATTAAAAAATAAAAAAAGCATGAGCAGGTTTCTATAACAACATATCTCTTACTATTTTTACTGAAAAAATGTTTTGTGTGCCACAGCCTTGGATAAGTTTCCTCCCTTCTACCCACTTCTGGGTGCCTTGAGGACTGTTGAGCTCTCCAGAATGTTGGGGGTAGGAGCCCAGCCTTACCCTTCCCCCCAGGTCTTACTGGCTTCAAGTAGCTGGTATAGGCCAGCAATGCTTGGCTCCCAGTCCTGGGCAAGGTGAGGCATTAGCAAGGCTTCCCCTGCACTGTCTGGTAGACAGGGGTCACTGGTAGAGCAGGTAGCGCTTCATGGCAGCGGGTAGAGGCAGAGCAGATACCTGGCCAAGCCGAGTATCCCCCAGAGCTTGGCGCACGCACAGGCGGCTCAGGTGCAGAAGGGAGTGAGGCTCCGCTGGGAGAGAGAAGGAGATAAGGGTAAGTAGGGATGCAACACCAGCCAGAAATCTTCAAGCTAAAGGGATGCGCCCATGTTCCCTCCTGCTTTCTAGCTCTAATCCTGCCCCTGCCTTGGTTGAGAAGGGAGCACTAAAGCACTTCAACGTTCTGTATCTATCCTTTCAGTGAAAGCATCACTGCTAGATTTCACACAGCCTCAGTCAAGGCTAGGACGATAGCTCTAGCAATGGTGGTGCTGCAGGATAAGCACCAAACAGCTAACCACAACGTCAGCAGTTCAAGTCCACCAGAGAAAGATGAGGCAGACTGCTCCCTTAAAGATTTATAGCCTCGGAAATATTATAAAGAGTCACTATGAATCGGAATTTACTGGAAAGGCATGTAACAACAACAAGGCCCTCTAACAGGCACAGCTGACTGGACTGAGGTACCTCAGAACCGGGCTGCATAAGAAGAATGATCCTTCATCTTCTAATGCCTCACCATCAGTGGTGGGAGAAGAGGCACCCACCTTCTGGAAGCTGCAATAGCAGACAAAGGCTACATTCACCCAGGCCCAAGTCCGGGTCTCAATTGGTTCCCCAAAGAAGCTCCCCCCCAAGGCCCACCTTCTCCGCTTTCCTTCCTGGTACCCAGGGTCCCACAGCCCCATCTAGTGGGTTTGACTGAGATGAGGGAAAAGCTATGGGTCGGAGCTCCGAGAATCTGTACACACCCAGGATGCATAGAACTGCCAACCTTCTCTTCCTTTATACCTTGTCCAGCCTCCATTTAATCCTTGCATCTTTTGCTCGAGGGGCTGATACCTCAAGTAAAGTCCTAATCCGTGGAGTACCTCCCTCCATTCCGAGGGTTACTAGCCAAGAGAACTAGAGGATGTTACTTTTCCAAGCCTCAGTTTTACTCTGTCGGGAGAATCAATTATACAACACCATTTTAGCCATGCCGAGTACTGCTGTAGCGCTGTGGGTAAATGCGCCAGACTGCAAAGTCATTTGAACTGCAAGGTCGGTGGTTCAAGCTCACTAGCTGCTCTTCGGAAACCCTATAGAGAGTTGCTATGGGTCAGAACCGACTCGACGGCACTTAACAACAATAAAGTCCTGGTTCAGCGCTGTGGGTTAATTTGCTGGACTGCAAAGTCGGTTTGAACCGCAAGGTCTGTGGTTCAAGCTCACCAGCCTCTCTTTGGAAACCCTATGCAGGGTCGCTATGGGTCGGAACCAAGTCGACGGCACACAACAAGAAGCACTGAATAAGGGGTAGGAGGCAGACCAGATGAAGGTCTACTTAACTCTTGTCAGATGTTAAGCTTCTATCCAATTCACTGCTACCAGTGGTAGAACCCCTTCCCAGCACCTGCCCCAGGCCTCACCTCTCCTCTCCCCCAGGTAGCGGATGCGAACTTGGCATTGGCCCCAGACAGCGCTTACTGCTGGATAGAGGGTCTTGTCTTTCAGTCCACGGAAGGCTGGCCCCAGGTAGGTGCCCCCAATAGAGTAGCCCAGAGTTCCCTCCTCCATGTCCAGAACCACCAGCAGCCTCTCTGGCACCTCCAACTGTTCACCCTGCGGTCCGGCTGGATACTGAGGGGCCCCTGGCCCTTTGCTCTGATGGTACAGCTTTCCGCGCCCAATGTCCCAGCCCCATGACTCGCTGTTACTGCCCAGCAGCGCCGCATAGTGGTCAGTCTGCAGCGGGGCAAGGGCCGTGGCCACGCCCACCACAGCATGGGTACCCCTCTGCTCTGGGGGCCAGCTGATCTCCCAGGCGTGCAGCCCCCTGGAGTAGCCTCTCTTACCCCGAACCCCATCAGTGCTCTGGGCTACAGGCCGCCGCTCAAAGCACAACCCCCCTTCATTGACCTCGATGTTTTCTGAACAGTCCTTAGGGTTCCAGCCGTGGAGCCGTTGGGCCCCCAGGTCTGGAGGGGGCGCAGACAGCAGCTCCTCCAAACCCTCAGGACAAGAGAGATCAGGATACAAGGTCTGTGGGGTGGGGGTGCTGCTGCTGCCCCCTGCCAGGGCCGTCTGGCCCATGAAGGTAAGAAGTTGTAAGACTCCTGAGTCTTGCTGGGGTGTCTCTCTTCTCAAAGTTCAGCTTCAATTCCGGACTGACCTGGATCGGAGCCGGGAGAGAAAGGGATGTGAGCCACGGTATTCTGGCGGGGCAGCTCACTTCACTCAGGCATCTTATCCTATCATTCGCCTTCTTTTGGCCCAATGTTTGCCCACTGTCCTGCGCTTCCTTCTCCGCTGCCCCAGGGCTCCCAAGCCATTCTTCACCTTGCCCTCATTCCATCTGTCCCGAGGCACTCGTCAGGTCAGTTTACTTCCTTTGGGTCTCTCCATAGGCATTCCCTCCCACATCCCGGTCACCGCCCCCGAACCTTGGTCAGATACCCAGCCCCGTAAGTAGCTGGCTGTCTGAGAAGCAGACCCCAGGCGAGCAGAGACTAGCCAGGCTCAGACCGCCGGCCGCTTCCGCCTCCAGCACCGCCTCCCGCCCCGAGGCCCCGCCCCTCAGGGGGGCCCTGAGACGCGGTTAACCCTCTCGTCGCCGCGCCCCAGCCGATGCACTGCATCTGCTGGGAATCCTTCCGCAGCGGTTAACTCTACGGTCGCAAACTTGGAGGACAAGTCAAGTCCGAGACTCGGTTCCCGCAGGGTTTTCTCCAAGACGGTTAGCCCTCTGATCAGCGCCCCAGATTGAACCACATCCCTTGGCCCTGCCGCCGTGGAGAAACACTTCCGGGAAGTTAACCTTCCCCTTTCCTGTGGAGTCCGCGTTGGAGTCGTTCAATCGCAAAATTAACCGTTTGATGTGCTCTTTACCGTGAGAACCCTTGGGGGCGGGGGGGGGGGCGAGAATCTGTGCTCTAAGACATTTGAACCCCCTCCGGGCAGCTAACTCCTGCGCCCCTAAGGACTAGGAGCATGGGTCAAGAAGGGGTTTCCAGTGTGTTTCACATCAGTTTTTATTTCCCTGAGATTCTGGATCACTGTTTTCTTCTGGGCTGGTCTGATTATACCCGGGGTTATGGTCAGTCTATGTCTGAGGTTCTGAATTCTATGATTTAGGCTGTAATCTGCAGGTGTTGTCTGTCCTCCAAGCAGTTCCTGTCTTTAAACTGTGCGTCATTCCATTACTGAGATGCTGGTCTCATTCGATAATAGTGTAGAGCATGGTTTGAGTGAAGCCATTTGGAGTCCTGGTGTGGCCTTGTAGATAAAGCACGGGACAAGGTCGGCTTGAACCACAATGTCGGCGGTTCAAACTCACCAGCCTCTCCTAGGAAACCCTATATAGGGTCACTATGACTCGGAATGGAGTTGGAGTACTGGAGTCCTGGTGTGGCGCTGTAGGATAAGCACTGTACTGCTAACTGCAAGGTCCAGTTCAAACCACCCACCAGCCGCTCCTCAGAAACCCTATATAGTGTCACTATGAGTCATAGCCAACTTGACAACACTTAACAGTCTAATACATATAACCTTGGGCAAATTACTTAACTTCCTGGTACCTGTTTTCCTCCTCTGTAAAACAAAGATACTATTAGTATGTGCTTATAGGGTGGTGGTGTGTGCCATCAAGCTGATTCTGACTCATAGTGACCCCATAACAGAATAGATTTGCCCCCACAGGGTTTCCTAGACTGTAATATTTACAAGAATAAATTGCTATCAGGCTTTTTCTCCCACAGAGCCCTTGGCATTTTGGTTAGCAACTGAGCGCTTTACCACTGTGCCACCAAGACTCCTTTTTATAAGGGTGTTGTTGTTAAGTGCCCCCACCCAGTCAGTTTTGACTCATAGTGTCCCTGTATAGGGTTTATGTGGAGCGGCTGGCTGGTGGGTTTGAACCACTAACTTGCAGTTAGCAGTCCAGTGCTTACCCTAAAGTGCCACACTACACGTACATAACTTCATTTAATCCTCACCACGGAGCTGTAGGATTAAATGAAGTTGTATTGTAGTATAAGCACTCAACCATAAGGTCAGTTTGAACTATAGGGTCAGTGGTTCAAACTCACCAACCACTCTTTGGATATCCTATACAGGGTCGCTATGAGTCAGAATTGAGTCCGTGGCACTTAACAACAACAATACATGTATATAGGGCAGTGGTTACTCGGTGGTACAATTCTTGTCTTTCATGTGCAAGATTCGCTTCAATCACTGGACAATTGATATGCTTCAGCATAACCACTACCCATTTGTTAATAGACTTCTGCATGTTACTATGATGCTGAACAGTTTCAGGAAGCTTTCTGAATCGACAGACTAAGAAGAAAGGCCTGGCGATGTACTTCTGAAAAATTCTTTACTTCACAAAAAATCCTGTGGATCACAAGTGTCCAGTCGTGCTGTGCATGGGAATTGCCATCAGTTGGGGGCTTACTTGATAGCAGCTAACAGTAACAATACCAGGGGGCTTCAAAAGGTTTGTGGAAAAATTCAGTTAAAAGATCATGAAATTTTTCCATGAACTTTGAAAAACCCCTCATATATATCAAACTTGTTTAAAACAATTTCTGGTTCAAATTAATATTTTATGCTAAGCATCCTAAAGGTTACAGGGACATTTATAAAAATGTCTTAGAAGAGATGACATCTGGCCTAAATCTTTTTTATTTTTTTTAACTTCTTTTGTGAATTGGGTGAATGTTTATAGGTAAGATCATCTGCTTTACATTCAACAAATCATACACTTTGTTTCATCGCAATGATAACAATCCCTTCCCTGCAACAACAGTTATGGTACTTCTTCCCTGTGGTTCCCATTTACATCTTATATTTCACAAATGAACAAAGCAAAAATATTTGATGCACACATACAAAACAAAAAATATATATTCATTTAATATGCCCATTCTGCAAGCCAGCTTCCTGTCCGCAGGCACACAGCCTTATTCAGTCCATGGGCCTAAAGCCTGCAGCTGCTCAGTCTCTCCATGACACCACCTCTGCCACCACCTCTGCTGTCGCCACTTTTCTAGGTAGAAATCTCACACTCCACTCATGTTCTTCCTTATTGATGGTCCTGGGATCATCTGTTCCTGAAGTGAAAGATTTAACTACTCCTTCCTTTTAGTTACGTATCTTCTACAATTTCACTTTTGACAGTGACAATTAATTCTGCTAGCAGTTACTCACAAGTGAACCATAAAACCCTATCAGCATCATCCCCCATGCCCTTTCACCAGACCCATCTGGAAAAGAGGAAAACTATTCAACCTTATCTGCCTCATTCTGAAACTAAGTACACCAAGAAAGCTTATAAGTCAGCTGCCTTTATAGGCCCCCATTTTTGTTAGCCAATGTCTAAATTGCCTATCCCAATAAACCCAGCACAAAGAGTAAATAAGTATGTTCCATGATATGAAAATCTTCCATTCTGGTTGGAATTGTAAGCAACTGCATCCATAAGCAAAACTCCAGTTCACAAATTGTAGCACTTTACAATTGCTCACAGTATCAAACTTCTTTATCTTCATCTGGTCAGGTTCTGATCAGATCAACCCTAGCCATCAAAGCTAGGTCAAATAGGTACCAGCTGTGAGTTTGGGAGTTCATGAACATCTCCCTGCATTTCACACCAGCTGGCCCCTTCACTCTCAGCTCTAGCTCCCGAGGGCTAGGTCAGTTGGGCTAAATCTTAAAGGCTGACCAAGAATTGGCCCAAGAGGTGATTCTGTAGTAGGGGATCCAGTTAGGGTTGCTGTCTGTGTAAGGTATTCTAGACAGAATGTCAGCATGAAAAAGGCAAGAGATAGCAGGTGAGTTTGGGGAAGTCGGAAGCCTTCCCCAAAGTTGTTGCTGTAATAAGAAAAGCATGAAGGACAGGGCTAGAGAATTAGTTGCCAGTTTATGGATTCCAGATGAAGACCCTAAGAATGTCAATGTTATATATACTGTAAGATAGGCCAATGATGGGAGTTCACTGTAGGAAAGGAGCATGATCAGATCTGTACTTCAGAAAGACCAACCTGGCCACAACATAGAGGAGGTTATAAGGGAAATGGGGCTGGAACAAAGCAGTCCAGTTCCAGAAGCCCAGGTGACAAATGTTAAGAGCTGAAACTAGAGTGGCAGAAATAAGGATTAAAAGAATTCAAGAAATATTGATGAAATTTTAGTCACTGGTTAGATGTTGAGGTCAGAGAAAGGGAAGAGAAAAAGGAAGGTTTCTAGCATAAAAATTTTGATTAGAAGGTGGTACCACCAATCATAATGGAGATGACGGCAAAAGGGGTAATTGGGGGCAGAGTTTGGTATGGGGAGAGAAAATTTGTGGAGGTCCGTTTGGGATATGTTTTGAGGTACCTGATCAACAACCAGATGGCATGGTCCAGACCACATTGGGAAAATGGCAGATCTGGAGTCAGAATTTAGTGGTCTGGATTCGAGATAAAAAGTTGGCAGGTATCTCAGTAATCTAATACTGCCATAATAGAAATAGCACAAATGGATTGTTGTAACAAAAATTTTTATTTTCTCAAGTGGCAACAGCAGAGATGGTGCAGAGGTGATAGCATGGCGATACAGAGCAGCTGCAGGCTTTGAGTCCATGAATGGAGTAAGGCTGTGTGCCTGTGAGCAGGAGGTTGGCTTGCAGAATGTGCCCGTTGGACATTTAAATGAATATATATTAGTGAATATATATTTTTTGCTTTGTATGTCTACATCAAGTATTTTTGCTTTCTTCATTTGTGAATGGTGTAAATGGGAACCACAGGGAAGAAGTAGGAGAACTGTTGTTGCAGGGAGGGGATTGTAATCATTGCGATGGAAACAAAGTGTATGATTTGTTGAATGTAAAGCTGATGTCTTGTTTGTAGACCTTCATCCGATTCACAATAAAAAGTTTAAAATAAAATAATTTATTTTCTCAAATTTAGGAGGCCAGAAGTTGGAATTCAGGGTGCTGGTTCTGTGGAAAAGACGACCTCTGTCAGCTCTGAAGAAAGGTCCTTGTCTCTTTTCAGTTTCTGCTCTTGGACAATCTGCATGTGGCTTGGCATCCCTCTTCCCCTACCTCTGCTTTCTAGTTTGCTCCTTTAATCTCCCATCTCAATAGAGATTGACTCATGTTAAGATGCTTGGCTGTCTGTTGAATCTTGGTTTCCCTGGCATACCATTATAAAATAGACACTTGAGGGGGAGAGAAAGGAATAGCCAGAAATATCACCATAGAAAGCTTGTTAGTCCATCTTCTGCCTATAACTGATTGGAATACATAAAATGGGGCTACAATGTGCCCAGTGAAAGAGGCTTCCTGCGGAGCCTCTGCATTACATAAGACCATAGGTGGAATCCTGAAATACATCCAGAATCTTCTGAGGTGGGAAATTTCCACTTGAAAGGACAAGCAGACCAGCCTAGAGTGGCTAGACAAACAGAAGATACTTCTTGAAAGAAAGACCACCGACAAGAAAAATACAAAACAGTAACAGCAGTCCAACTGATTACTACAAGAACAAGCAAGTTGCTCGCCCAGGAGACATCAAGGCAAGTGGTTGGGTTCCCTCAGAGCAAACCCCCTTCCAAGACTAAGACTTAATGGGAATACATGCTCTGATTGGTGACCACGTTCATCACCGATAAGGGGAAGTGAGGGAAAAACAGCAATGAAGCTGCGAGCTAAGCCCTACAACGTTCAATAGACTCCTGTGAACCCAGGTGGAGACCTGGTTGGCCAGCAGTGTGGCAAGACCTGGGGACTCTTGAGTCCAGAGTCAGTGACACAGTCACAGGGGACTAGTGTGGAGAGTGAAGTGTCCAGCTTATAAGAAGAGAAGGCATATGCATAAGAACACCCACACTTGCAGATAATACCCACTTGACCTGGCTTCAATGATTGGATGATCAGAGCCCAACTAGAAGAGGAAAAAAAGAGTAATCTGATACAATTTGATGAACTTGATCTACACCTATGGATGCAGTAGCTCAAAAGAGGGAACAAATCTTTACACTGAGGATCATTCCCACCCCCTCCATACACAGAGTAGACAGCGGGATGGGCAACTTGGACATTGGCTACCCAAAATGGGGGGGCTACAAAGGCAAGAAGTGCCTGCCTGGTTTACAAGCTTTCAAGACAGAGCCTAGGTCCAGAGGACATGGAGGAAGGTAGAATCTCCACTGAGTAGTATCCAATCTGTCTGGGCAGGGCTGATGAAAGGAGATGTGGCTAGGTCTCTTGTGATACAATAGTGAATAATTGTTATCAGGACTGATTGTGAGGGTTGGAAATGTAAAGGTAGATGTTTTGTAGCACAAGGAGGGGAGTGATTGACTTTGCAGTCTAGGAGCGGAGGTCCCTGGGACCATCAAAGGAGAAGAGCAGAGAGTGGGACCCTACCCAAAGAAGCAGTAACACCAGAGATAGAGGCAGAGATGATGACGATGACGTGGAGATGATGTGGAGAGATGGAACAGCTGGGGACTTTAGACCCAGAGAGGGAGAGGGGCTGTGTGCTGATGACTAGGGGCAGGCTTGCAGGGTAGACCATTTGGTTGATTGATGATGCAGGGAGGGGATTGTAACCATGACAATGAAATAATATACAATAGGATGAATGTAAAGCTAATGTTCTCCTATGTAAACTATCATATAATTTACAATAAAACATTAAAAAAAGAGAGATTGACTGGAGATATCTCTATTTAACAACCTGCCTTCTTAACATAACAAAGATCACCCACTCCCAAAAGGAATTATAACCACAGGCATAGAGGTTAGGATTTACAACACATTCTGGAGACACAATTCAATCTATAACATTCCACCCTTTACCCCCTAAATTCATGTTCTTGCCAAATGTAAAACACCCTATCACATCATCCCAAAAGTCTTGTTATCTTCAACTCTAAAATCTTATTCTCTGAATCATCTAAATAAAATATGTTTGAGACTTAGTGTATATCATCCCGGGGCAAAATTCTTCATTTGCGAACCTGTGAACTCTAAGCTACAAGTTACATGCTTCTGAAGTATAGTGGTGGAATAGGCACAGTGGGAGAAATCAGAGTGAAAGAAAGTATAACAGGCACCCAGCAGGTCCAAAACTCAGCAGAATAATTTACATTCACTCTCAAGGCTTGAAAGTAATTCTCTGTTCTTTGGGACCATCTGGGCAATGGCTTTGCCCTCCAGACTCTGGGTGTTGGCTATGCCCTCTGGATTCTGGGTGGCTTCAAATTCACCTCCCATGTCCAAGGGACAGCTACTCTGCTCCTTCCACTTTGGGTGGCTCCATTCTTCTAGGCCTTCTGAGTGATGGCCCAAACTCCTGCGCTGCCCTAGAAGGCCCTGTTCTCCTGCTCCTTGCATATGGAGTCTCCCACCCCCTTAAGTCTGGCACACTTTTAACAGCCCTGCACTCCAAACCTCTTAGCAAAGACCTGACTCTTTGTAATCTAGAGGCCCTCCCTTTGAGATACAGGAGACCAAGCCACCATCGCTTGAAACAAAGTAGACCTCGCTTCCTGTGCTCCTTCCAACAGTTCTGCTGATAGCCAAGCTGCTCCAGGAATGGTCCTTTACGTTTCTAGGGGAACAAGAGATTAAGTTCCTGTGGCCTGTTCCTGTTTATAAAATTCTAAGAGGCAGACAATGTGCATTCCTTTTATTCTTTCTCTGTCCCCTTCAGTTTAAGCAATGGGTTTTCTGCTGTGGTGATTAGTTAGATCTACTAGTCACAGGCTTACTTCCTTTAACAAAAGATTGTGTAGCCATATCTTTGCTGAAAATTCTAGGGTATGTGTCTTTAATTTGTACAACACAAGTTTTATCTTCATTTTATACAGTTCATTTTTAAGTCCCTCTCTTTCCTCTAGCATTTTACTATAAAGAGCAAGGGAAAAAAAACCACATGGCCCCTTTAAGATCTTGCTTAGAAATCTCCTTAGTCAGATATCCAGATTTATCAATTACAAGTTCTATCTTCCACCAAACATTTGAACATAATTCGGACAAATTCTTTGCCACTGCATAAAAAGCACTGCCCTTCTTCCATTGTCCAATTGTATGTTCATCATTTTCTTTTACAGCCTCACCAGAAGCACATCTAACTTCCACATCTGTAGCAACATTCTGTTGTTGGCGCCATTTGTATTCTCTTAAGACGATACAGACTTTATAGCTCTCCTCACTGCCTTCTGAGCTCTCATCAGAATCAACTTTGACATCCACAATTCAAGCAGTCTCTTCAAGGCAATCTAGGCCTTTATAATTAAGTACCTTACAACTCTTCCAGCCTTTACCCATTATCAAATCCAAAATCACTTGCACATTTTAGGTATGTCAGGGCAGCACCCCACTGTTTGCCCCACCAAATACCGCAAACAGAAATTTATTCTCTTATGATTGAGGCTAGAAGTTGGAATTCATGGGGGAAGACTTTCTCTGTCAGCTCTGGAGGATGGTCCTTCTCTCTTCTGAGTTCTGCTCTAGGGCAATCTCATGTTGTTTAGCACTTCTCTTCCTCCATCTCTGCTTCTTAGTTTGTTTATTTAATCTCTTCTATCTCAAAAAGAGATTGATTCAAAACTCCCCTCCACTACTTTTGCCTCCTTAACCTAACAAAGACAATCCATTCCCCAATGGGATTATACCCACAGGCATCTCTTACTCAATTCTGACTCGTAGTGACCCTGTAGAACTGGAGAACTGGTCCTTAGGGTTTCTCAGACTAGAAATCTTGACAAGAACAGCCATCCTCATCTTTCTCCTGCAGAGCAACAGATATGTTTGAACCACTGACTTTCTATTAGTGTTTAACTCATTGCATCACAGCAAACATAGAGGTTAGGATTATAGCACCTTTTTTAAATTTTTTATTGTAGTTTGGTGAAAGTTTAACAGAACAAATTAGTTTTCCATTCAACAATTTATACATGTTTTGTTACATACCTTTGGTTTACTAATACAAGTTTTTGTTGTTATTGTTGAGTAATATGAAGTTGATTCCAACTCGTAGAAACCCTCTATAGGGTTTCCAAGGCTTTAAATCTTAATGGGAGCAGAAAGCCTCATCTTTCTCCTTTGGAGTGGCTGGTGGGCTCCAACCATGGACCTTGTGGTTCGCAGTCCAGTATTAATAGTATGGAGCCACCGCACTCCCACACGTATTATGGGAGTACACAATTCAATCCATAATAGGAGGCCTCCGCCCTAGTCAGGAGCTGAACACTAACTACCAATGAAGGGAATCAGGGAGAGTGTGTAAAATGAGAAGAGGGTCAACGTGGAAATAGCACAACTGAAAATGCAGTTTTCTTACAAGGTTTTTCTGGCCATAAATCAGTGTAAACCTTGGTAAGAGAACACATGAGGGGTGTGTGAGGTGGGAGTCCAGTGAGGTGGGAGTCCAGGCTGCAGAGTCTGGACTAGTACTTGGTGTGCCAGACAAACTTCACATGCTTTGGGGATAGAGGTCATGAGGAGTAAGGTGACAACTAGGTCACATATTCAAAATTACTCCTGAAAATCCCTTAACTTACAGCATATGTAAGTTTTGTGTAAAAAATAAAACAGAACAAAAAATGAGGCATTAATATGTGTAATGATATACAGAATATAAGGGTAAGCTAAAAAGTATTGCTACCAAGATTCTTCTTCATACATGCTTGGCCTTATTCCAAACAAAACATGTTAAAACATCTCTGTGATCAGCTTCAGTGGATGGCTGCAGGCAAGTTCTCTCAGTAATACACTTGTCTCAGTCTCCAGAGGGTGCCTTAAAAAAAAAAAAGGCCAATCAGCACTATTTACCATAGCAAAAAGGTGGAGACAGCCAAAGTGCCCATCAACTGAAGAATGGATAAACAAATTGTGGTA
>NW_006408568.1:670762-682596 GCF_000296735.1 Chrysochloris asiatica | reverse complement strand
AAAAGCCGAGACTGTAAATTCCAATAAGCCAAGTCCCCCCCCATCCAAAAAAAAAAAAAAAGCTAAAGAGGATAGAGAGAAACACTGTAAACTGATGATATATGGCGGGGATAATAATCAATGTAATGAAACAAGCTATATGAATGGTTGAATGTGAAGCTGATGATGTGCCCTGTAAACTTTCACTCACTCAATGCAAAATAAAAACATTTAATTAAAAAAAAAAAAAAAAGAAAGAAAAAAAAGGCCAATCAAAACAGTCGCTTCCAAGGGGATCTGCTAGGACAGTTAGTTTAAGGCAGAGAAGTCAGCTCAGAATATTAAGGTTTTTGGGGATGCCAAAGAGATCATCTTTTTTTGTGAGAATTGGTTGAAGGTTTACAGAGTAGATCATCAATGTTACATTCAACAAATATGTTTTGTTTCATTACAATGGAAAGGAACAATCTTGATAGATTTTCTTGAAGGACACAGGATGATCATTGGGGTTTATTATGTAGAAGTGTTAAGAAATTGAAAACTGCATTGGTCAGAAAAAGGCCATGAAAGTTAACCAAGGAATTTTTTTCCATCATGACTGTGATGGTTAAGAATTTTTTTGTTTTGTTTTTTATTATGAATTGAGTGGAGGTTTGCAGAAGAGATCATCAGTTTTACATGCAACAAATCATACACTTTGTTTCATCTCAATGTATACTATCCTGTCCATGCAACAACAGTTATCCTGCTTCCTCCCTGTGGTTTCTATTTGCCTTCCACCCACCTCCCTGCCCCTTCTCAAATTTATTGTTACGTAAACATTGCACTTTGTATTTCGATTGGCCATTCTATAGTGAGTATACCTTACTAGTGTTGTTGTCCCCCCTATAAACCTATCTACTGTTTGGTTAAAATTGGGCCATGAGCATGAGTTCCTTTCCGGATCTGAAGGTCGAGGGCCATACTCTCAGGATCCTCCAGTCCCTTTCTGACCAGAAAACAAAGCTTTTTTTTTTTTTTTAGATAATATTGAAATTTGTTCCACACTTTCTCCCACTCCTTTTGAGACATTCTAATGTGATTCCTTTCAGTGCAATTGGTGCTGGGCACCATCTAGTTCTTCTGGTCTCAGAGTTGTGGAGACTGATGTTCACAAGTTCCATAGTCCTCTGGACTAATTGGTTCCAAGTATCTTCAGTTATTACCACTCTTCTTTCTTCCGCACATGCAGAGACCAATAATAGTTGTACCTTAAATGGTCACTCATGAGCTTTCCCTGCCCCCCCCAACATCATGTCACTTTATTGTTATACATTTCAGTATACATTTCAAAATAAATATGGACATCTTCTTCTATAATTATATTATCATTATCACACCTAACAAAATTAACAATTACTCCTTAATATAATCGGATACATAGTACTTTAATCAAATTTCTCCCTATTATCTCAAAAACATCTTTTATAATTTTTTTTTAAGATTTTTATTGTGGATTGAGTGAAAGTTTACAAGGCAGATCATCAGTTTCACATTCAATAAGCCATACACCTTGTTTCATTACAATGATTATAATCCCCTCCATGTACCATCAGTTAACAGTGTTTCTCTATATTCACTTTAGCTTTTTTTTTTTTAAAACACTCAGGCATATATAATAGTTTACATCACCAAAGGGCACATTCTGCAAGTCTGACTAGTGGCCACCAGCTCTTAGTCCCTCTCTTCTTAGTCCATGAATCTAGAGTCCTCAGCCACTCCCCCTTCTTCATGCCCCATCTCTGCCTCCATCTCTGGCGCTGCTGCTTCTCTGGATAAGGTTCCGCATTCTGCTTGTGCTCTTCTCCCTTGATGGTCCTAGGGTCTTTTGTTTCTGGACTGTAAGATTAACCACTCCCCTGTTTTTGTTACAAAACGTCTACCTTTACAATTGTGACAGGCGCAATTAGTCATGATAACAATTACTCACTATTGAATCATAAGAATCTTATCCCCATCTCTTTTCACCAGACCCATCTTGACAAGATGAAAACTATTCCGTGGTGACTCTTTCTCCCCCTCCCCCCACATTATTAAGCTCCCCTTGAAACTTTGTAAACCAGTTACTTCGTGCCTTTATCGCCCCCTTATTTTAGGTAGCCAATGTCTAAGTTGCCCATCCCTATCTGCCCTGTGTACAGAGGAGACAGCATTGATACTTAATGTGAAGGCTCCTTCCCTCTCTGTTGGTATTTAGAGTTATTACCTCCATGAGTATAGATCAAGTTCATCAAATTGTAGCAATTTACCTGTGTTTCCTTTATCAAAAATTGTTTTGTTCTTTTTTTTTTAATCTTCCTCTAGTCGAGTTCTGATTTTCAAGCCATCAAGGCTAGGTCAAGTGAGTACTATCTGCAAGTTTGTATGCTCTTGTGTACCTCCTCTCACTCCATATCAGCTGGATGCTTCACTCTCAGCTCTAGCCCTCTGTGGCTATGTCCTTGTCTATAATCATGAGCTTTTAAGATCCCAGTTGCTATTCAGCAAAGTAGGACATAGAACACTGTGTACTAACTATGTTATGCTAATTGATCATGGTGTCTTCTGAGACTACGGCTCAGAATGATTAAGATTCTGTGTCAACTTGGCTGGGATTAGTTTCTCAGTGGTTTAGCATTGAAGACGTAGTAATCCCCCATGACCACCACTCGTCTGTCAGTTTGTTGCATTGTGGTGGCTTGCATGTTGCTGTGATTCTGGAAGCTATGCCACGGATATTTTAAATACCAGCAGGATCACCATGGTGGACAGGTTTCAGCAGAGATTCTAGACAAAGACTGACTAGGAAGAAGGAGAAATGGACTACTTCCAAATACTTAGTCACTGAAAACATTATGAGTAGCAATGGAATGCTGTCAGCACCAAAGTACTGAATACTGAAACATGATGAAGAGCACTAGAATATTGTCAGATATATAATGCCAGAGGATGAGCTTCTCAGGTTGAAAGGCACTCAAAATGTGACTGGGGAAAAGCTACCTCTCCTCAAACTAGAGTGACCATGATGAAGTAAGTGAAGCCTTCTGGACCTTCATTTGCTGATGGGGCACAACTCAAACTAAAGAGTAACAGTTGTAAACATTCATTAAAGATCGGAACATGGAAAGTATGAAATATGAATCTAGGAAAATTGGAAGTTGTCAAAAATGAAATAGAAGACATAAACATCAATATCCTAGGCATTAGTGAGCTGAACTGGACTGTCATTGGCCATTTTGAATCTGACAGTCAGTTTACTATGCCGGGAATGATAAATTGAGAAGGAATGGTGTCACATTCATCATCTAAAAGAACATATCAAGATCTGTCTTGAAGTACAATGCAGACTGGACTAGGATAATATCCATACGCCTATAAGGAAGACCAGTTAATACCACTACTATTCAAATTTACACACCAACCACTAAAGCCAGTGAGGATGAAACAGAAGAATTCTCCTAACTTCTTCAGTCTGAAATTGATCAAACATGCAATCATTATGTATTGATAATGACTGGCGATAGTAATACAAAGATTGGAAACAAAAAGAAAGGATCAATAGTTGGAAAATATGGCCTTGGTGATAGATGATGCTGGAGATCGCATGATAAGATTTTACAAGACCAGTGACTTCTTCACTGCAAATACATTTTTAAAACAACATAAAAGATGACTATACAATATGGACCTCACCAGATGGAATACATAGAAATCAAATTGACTACATCTGTGGAAAGAGACAGTGGAAGTATCATATTATCAGCCAAAACAAGGCAGGGATACACTGTGGAACAGACCATTAATTACTCATATGCAAGTTCAGGATGAAGCTGAAGAAAATTAAAACAAGTCCCAAGAGCCAAAATATGACCTTGAACATATCCTACCTGATTTTAGAGATCATCTCAAGAACAGATATGATGCATTAGACACTAAAAACTGAAGACAATAAGAGTTGTGGGATGGCATCAAGAACATCATACAGGAAGAAAGCAAAAGGTCATTAAGAAGACAAGAAAGAAAGAAAAGACCAAAATGGATGTCAGAAGAGACTCTGAAACTTGCACTCTAGTGTACAGATGCTAAAGCAAATGGAAGAAATGAGGAGGTAAAAGAGCTGAATAGAACATTTCAAAAGGCAGCTAAAGAAGACAGAGTCAAGTATTACAACGAAATGGGCAAACACTTGGAGTTAGAAAATCAAAAAGGAAGAGCATGCTCAGCATTCCTCAAATTAAGGGAACTGAGAAAAAAATTCAAGCTTCGACTTGCAGGATTCCATGGGCAAAATATTGAATGATGCAGAGAGCCTCAAAAGAAGATGGAAGGGAAAAAAAATTAAAGTTATTAAATGACAAAAAAAAGAAGATGAAAATGGAAGGACTTCACAGAGTCACTGTACCAGAAAGAGAGATGGTTGATGTTCAACCATTTCAAGAAGTAGCATATGATCAAGAGCCAATGATAACGAAGGACGAAATCCAAGGAAGGCACTGGCAAAAAACAAGGCTCTGGGAATTGATGGAATACAAACTGAAACCTTACAGCAAACTGATGCAACACTAGAGGTACTTACTCATCTATGCCAAGAAATTCGGAAGACAAATACCTGGCCAACTAACTGACTGGAAGAAATCCATACTCGTGCCCATTCCAAAGAGAGGTGACCCAACAGAATGCGGAAATCATAGGACAATATCATTAATATCCCATGCAAGCAATATTTTACTAAAGATTATTCAAAAACAGCTGCAACCATACATTGACAGAGAACTTGCGGAGGTTCAAGCTGGGTTCAGAAGAGAACATGTAACTAGGGATATCATTGCTAACATCAGATCGATCTTGGCTGAAAGCAGAGAATATCAGAAAGATGTTGACCTGCACTTTATTGACAATGCATAGGCTTTCAATTGTGTGGATCATGACAAGCTATGGGCAGCATTATAGAGAATGAGTATTCTAGAACATTTAACTGTGTTCATGAGGAACCTAAGAGGCAGTTGTTCAAACAGAACAAGGGAACACTGAATGGTTTAAAATTAGGAAAAGTGTGTTCCAGGGTTGTGTTTTTCACCATACTTATTCAATTTGTATGCTGAACAAATAATCCACCCCCTTCCAAGACTAAGACGCAATGGGAATACACGCTGTGATTACTGACCATGTTCATAACCGAGAAGGGGAAGTAAGGGAAAAACAGCAATGAAGCTGCAAGTTAAGCCTTACAATGTTCAATAAACTCCTGTGAACCCGGGTGGAGACCTGGTTGGCTAGCAGTGTAGCAAGACCTGGGGACTCTTGAGTTCAGAGTCAGTGACATAGCCACAGAGGACTAGAATGGAGAGTGAAGCGTCCAGCTGATAAGAGAGGGCATATGCATAAGAACACCCACACTTGCTTATAATACCCACTTGACCTGGTTTCAATGACTGGATGATCGATGATCAGAGCTCAACTAGAAGTAGAAAGAAGAGGAAAAAAAGAGTAATCTGATACAAGCTGATGAACTTGACCTATCCCTATGGATGCAGTTGCTCAAAAGAGGGAACAAATCTTTACAGTGAGGATCATTCCCACCCCCTCCATACACAGAGTAGACAGGGATGGGCAACTTGGACATTGGCTACCCAAAATGGGGGAGGGGAGCCACAAAGGCAAGAAGTAACTGGCTTACAAGCTTTCAAGAAGGAACCTAGGTCCAGAGGGCATGGAGGAAGGTAGAATCTCCACTGAGTAGTATCCAATCTATCTAGGTGGGGCTGATGAAAGATGTGGATAGGTCTCTTGTGATACAATAGTGAATAATTGTTATAAGGACTGACTGTGAGTGTTGGAAATGTAAAGGTAGACATTTAATAGCAAAAGGAGAGGAGTGACTGACTTTTCAGTCTAGGAGCGGAGGTCCCTGGGACCATCAAGGGAGCAGTGACACCAGAGATGGAGGCAGAGACCATGAAGATGATGTGGAGAGATGGAGCGGCTGGGGACTTTAGATCCAGAGAGGGAGAGGGGCTGTGTGCTGATGACCAGGGGCAGACTTGCAGGGTATACCCTTTGGTTGGTTGATGATGCATGGATTGTAACCATGGCAATGAAACAATATACAATAGGATGAATGTAAAGCTAATGTTCTCCCATGTAAACTATCACATAATACACAATAAAATATTTTTTAAAAACCCACAACAACCAAATAATCCAATAAACTGGATTATATAAAGAAAAACATGTCATCAGGATTGGAGGAAGACTCATTAACAACCTGTGTGGGCTAGTGCGTCAGACTGCAAAGTCATTTGAACTGCAAGGTCAGTGGTTCAAGCTCACCAGCTGCTCCTTGGAAACCCTATACAGGGTCGCTATGGGTTGGAATTGACTCAACAGAACTTAACAACAACAACACATGCAGATAATACAACCTTGCTTGCTGAAAGTGAAAAGGACTTAAAATACTTACAGATGAAGATCAAAGACCCTAGCCTTCAAAGACGTTGCACCTAAACGTAAAGAAAACAAAAATCCTCATCACTAGACCAATAAATAACATCAAGATAAATGGAGAAAAGATTGAAATTGTCAAACACTTGGCTTTGCTTGGATCAACCATCAACATTCATAGAAGCAACAGTTAAGAAATCAGACAATATACTGCATTGGACGAATCTGCTGCACAAGACCTCTTTAAAATGCTGAAGAGCAAAGAAGTCAGTTTGAGGACCAACGTGTGCCTGACCCAAGCCATGGTATTTTTAGTAACTTCATATGTATACAAAAGTTGGACAATGAATAAAGAAGACTATAGAAGAATTGATACATTTGAGTTATGGTGTTGGAGGAGAATATTAAAGTATCATGGTTTGACAAAAGAACAAACCAATCTGTGTTGGAAGAAGTATAGCCAGAACGCTCCCTGGAAACCAGGATGGACAAACTTCATCTCTCATACTTCGAAAATATTGTCAGGTGGGACCAGTCCCTTAAGAAGCGTATCATGTTTGGTCAAATGGAGGGTCAGAGAAAAAGAGGAAGACCCTCAACGTGATGGACTGGCACAGCGGCAGCAGTGATGGGTTCAAATGTAGCAACAATTTTGAAGTTGGTGCAGGACCAGGTAGTGTTTGTTCAGTTGTGCAGAGGGTCACTATGAGTTGGTGCTGACTCGATGGCACCTAACAATAACAATCCCCCATATGAGATCTAACATAATGTAATTACCCACTCCCATGATGTGATCTGATGTGACCAGCCAGGATCTCTGAGGTAACTCTCCTATTTGTTGTAAATCCTCACTTGTATTATGTTAATGAGGCCTGATGCAATCTATAGGATTAGTTTATATGTTGAGTCAATATCTTTTGAGATATAAAAGAGATTAAACAAGTATAGCTCAAAGGAACCAGCAAGCTCAGCACCAGCACAAAGCTGTCTCCTACAAACAGGAGTCGGACATACCTCCAGCCTCCCAACATTTTACAAATTCTGACACCAGCCATCCCTTCTGTGGAACCCTCTACTTCTCTTCTGGGTTTGATAATTTGCTGCAATGGCCACTCAGGACTCACATACTTATGCTTACAGGGTTTATTAGGGAAGTAATAGTTTATAATTCAAGATCAGGATCAACTTCGAAGTAACAGGATACAGTTTTTGTTTGTAATCAGGACAGCTTCTTCTGGATTGTGCCTGCCTGTCTCTCAGCCCTGGGCCCTGGGCTCTAGGTTACAGTTCTCAGCCTGCGTTCTGCTCTGCTCAGGCAAGTGCTAAAAAGCTATTTAGTTCCATCATAAGTGTCCAGAGTGTCCCCACTCTGCCAGGAAGCCTGCTTGAAGGTGCTCAGCTCTCTTGCTCCATTGGTCAGCAAACCTAGCCTGATGGTCCTGTGTCAGTGCATATCATGCCATCTTCAGTGTTACAGCTCTCTCTGCTCATAGGTGTAGGAGGTTCTTAGGGCAGGGACCCAGGTCCAAAGGATGCACTCCACTCCTGACTCTTCCTATTAATGGTAGTGAGGTTCCCCTCCAACCTCTGGGACAGGCTCCCTCTAAACCTGGTGGTGGTGGTTGTGTGCCATAGAGTCAGTTCCGAGGCTATAAATCTTTACTACAGAAGCAGAAAGTCTCATCTTTCTCCCTCAGAGTGACTGGTAAATTTAAACTGCTGACCTTATGGTTAGCAGTCCAGTTTATAATCCATTAAACTACCAGGGCTCCTTCCCTTTAAGTCTAGTGGTTGGTAGTTAGTGGTTATATGCAATGGAGTCCATTCCAACTCAAAGGGGATTGGTCAGTTTTTCTTGTTTTTTTAAAGCCTTGTGGGATGGAAAAACTGACAAATCCTCTCAGTGGGCCACAAACATCTTAGTTGTATAGCCCTATGCAATCATTTTGTGGGAATTACAAGAACAAGATAGAAGGGCCACATAAAGTAATTCATGGCACCACATCTTGAAATTCTAAATACACTCTTTCCAACATGCATTAAACTCTTCAATATTGATTATTGCTTCCACTAATATAAATGATGCAACTGGCAATGCTGAAGGACTTCCAAATTACCATTACATTAGGGTTAGACGTCAAGGAGGAATTTCAGCCTCATATATGTGGCTTTGAAAGAGTTTGCACATCTTTGAGGTTGAAATGGTTTCTAAAACTCTTAAGCCATACTTGGTTGGTTTTGAAATCCTTCCATAGGCTGTCTTCTCTGGTAGGAGGTTTGAACTGTGATTTGAGACTAAGAGCTTTTCTTTCTTTCTTTTTTTGGCCATTTATTGCCTTTGTTAAAGAAGTACTTTTGGTTAGTCTTCCAGTCGCACATTTAGTGCCTTTTCAGTATTCATTAAAGATTTATCACATGTACTTGTGTCATTGTAGCAGTTCTAGGAACACTCTATGACCTAAATTCATATTTTCTTGACTCTTGATTGCACATGTGGATACAATGAGACCGTATCTATGTGCCACTCTGGAGAGGACAATACTATTCTTCAGAAGTAAACTTGTTTTTCTTCCAGCATTGATTTCTGTGGTTGAGATTGCCTTCAAATGATGGTGTTATACATAAAGGAGCTATTTTAAAACACTAGAATCTTTTTTTTTTTTTTTTTTTTTTAAGAGTATAGTTTAAAACAACAATATTGCAATCAGTTTTACAAGATATACATACTTAAAAGGCTCAGGAGAACCAGGGCTAGACCACCATATTCCAGTCTCACGTCTGACATGCGCGTGGAAAAGTGGCTGGCCACCTCCGTAGGATAAGCACTGGACTGCTAACTGCAAGGTTGGCAGTTCATGCCCACCACTCCATATCACTTAACAATTATTAAATTCATAGTGTGTTGGAATAAACTGGACTGCAGTAGGTTTGGTTTGATTTACTGTTAAACTCAGGTTAAAAGTTCCTATGGTGAAAGGCCGCAAAGCTAACTTAACAACAAAGATACCCCAGTTTTACAGCATTGTAAACTGAGGCTTAACGCTGTTAAATTTGTTCAAGGCCACAAAGCTGGTAAACAGCGGCGTGAAGATCCAAATTTAAGACTAACTCCCAAACCCAGGGGCACTGAGGAAATGGCGACTGCGACCACAAACATTCATAACCTGGAATTACCAGTCCGCTCTAAATCCTGCGCAACCTCCCCGTATTCTAGTTATGTAACCAAAACCACGCCAGGTGGGGACGCTGACTCACGTTGGTCTGGCGATCACGTGGAGAGCCACGTAACCGGGCTCGTAGAGGGGCGGGGCGGGGCGCCGGCTACTAGGATCCGCAGTGAGTGCTGTTGAGTCCCAGAACTAGTAACCCAGGACTCGTCCCACCCGGTCCCTCTTCTCTAGTACCGGTATTCGGTCTGTAATTTTCTGCCCCTGAACAAATGTCTCAAGATAGAAGAGAGGGGCATCATTAAGAGTGGAAGGCCTCCACACTAGTTGTGGCTGTAGCTCTAGCTTCACTTTTAGGCCATTATGATGAATAAGCATTTTAGCTTACCAATGGGAAAATTCTGAGGGGATTTAAACAGGAGTCCCCTTTACATTATTTAAAAACAAACAAACTTACTATGATAGCTCAATTCACAATAAGAAGTAAAAGAAAGAATTGATGGTATGAAGGCATATGGAAACCTTCACTCAATTCACAATAAGAAGTAAAAAAAAGAATTGATGATATGAAGGCATTTGAGAAAAACAAGGCTCTAGGAATTGAAATAATACCAATTGACATGTTTCAACAAACAGATACTGCCCTGGAGGTACTCATTCATCTAGGCCAAGAAATTTGGAAGACCAATTGACAGAGATCCATATTCATGCCCATTCCAAAGAAAGGTGATCCAACAGAAGGTGGAATGGAACAATTATCATTAATATATGCAACTAAAATTTTGCTGAAGATAATTTTAAAGGGTTTGCAGCAGTACATCAACAGGAAGCTGCCAGAAATTCAAGCTGAACTCAGAATCTGAAAACATGAAACAAGGGATGTCATTGCTGATATCAGGTGGATCTTAGCAGAAAGCAGAGAATGCAGAAAGATGTT
The DNA here is from genome assembly GCF_000296735.1 of Chrysochloris asiatica. NCBI lineage: Eukaryota > Metazoa > Chordata > Mammalia > Afrosoricida > Chrysochloridae > Chrysochloris > Chrysochloris asiatica. The sequence continues at coordinate 672,054 of NW_006408568.1, read as the reverse complement.
TATTGTATGGATCATACAAATTATGGATAACATTACAAAGAATGGGAATTCCAAAACAGTTGTGTGCATGTGGAAGCTGTACATAAGCCAAAGAGGTAGTCATTCAAACAGAACAAGGGGATATTGCATGGTTTAAAATCAGCAAATGTGTGTCAAGAATGTACATTTTCACCATATTTATTCAGTCTGTTTGCTCAGCAAATAATCCGAGAAACTGGACTATCTGAAGAACAGGGCATCAGGATTGGAGGAAGACTCATTAATAACTTGCATATGCAGATGACACAACATTGCTGAAAGTGAAGAGGACTTGATGAAGATCAAAGACTACTGGCCTTTACTATGGGTTACATCTCAACACAAGGAAAACAAAAATCCTCATAACTAGACCTGAAAGCATCATCACAATAAATAGAGAAGAGACTGAAGTTAAGGATTTCATTTTACTTGCATCTACAATCAATGACCCTGAAAGCAGCAGTCAGGGAAATCAAACAACATACTGTGTTGAGCAAATCTACAAAAGATCTCTTTAAAAGTGTTAAAAAGAAAAGATGTCATTTATGATGTCATTTTAAAGCCCAAATCCCATAATTTGCAATAGGCAGGTAAACCATTTCAGATAACTAATTTTGGAGTTTTCGAAGACTAAGGTGCACTGGCCCAAGCCATGGTGTTCTCAGTCACTCATATGAATGTAAAAGCTGGACAATGAATAAGACCCCAAAAGAATTAATACCTTTGAATTATGCAATTGACAAAGAATATTAAATATACCATGGACTGGCAGAAGAACTAATAAATCTGTTTGAAGAAGTATAGCCAGAATGTCATTCAGAAGTGAGGATGCTGAGACTCCATCTCACATACTTTGGACATGGTATCAGTGGGGACCCATCCCTTAAGAAGGACATCATGCTTGTTAGAGGGTCACCAAAAAAGAGGAAGACTCTCAACAAGATGGACTGACACAGTGGTTGCAATAGTGAACTCACACACAGGAATAATTGTGAGGCTAGTACAGGACCGAGCAGTGGTTCATTCCATTGTGCACAGGCTTGCTATGAGTTGGAACCAACTTGAGGGCACCTAACAGCAACACAAATTGTTGTTGTTTGAGACCATTGTTGCTGCTACTGTGTCAATGCACCTCGCTGAGGATCTTCACCTGTTTCACTGACTTTGCCAAGCCTGATATCATCTCCGTCTCCAGGGACTTATCCCTCTTGACAACATGCCCAAAGAATGAGAGACAGTCTCTCGCTATCCTGGCTTGTAAGGAGCATTCTAGC
>NW_006408568.1:668310-669667 GCF_000296735.1 Chrysochloris asiatica | reverse complement strand
GTGCATCTAGAGTCCTCAGCTGCTCACTCTCTCCATGTCCTCATCTCTGCCTCCATTTGATGTATCTCTTGTAGACTGCATATTGAAGTATCTTGTTTTCTCTTCCATTCTGCTATGTCTGTCTCTTGACTGGTGCATTTAATCCATTTATATTCAGTGTAATGATCGATAGGTATGAATTGATTGTTGTCATTTTGCTGTGTCTTTTTTGTGATGGTACAAATGGTAAATATGCTTGGTTGCTAACAGAAAGATTGGAGTGTCTTGAAAGAAAGGTATGGCAATCTAGTTTTAAAAAAAAAAGCCATTTAGTGCAGTTCTACTCTGACACACAGGGAGTCATCATGAGTTGGAGTCAACTCAATGGCAACTATTTTTGTGTGTGTTTATTTTCTTGGAGGCGGCATTGAAGAAAAGCAGAGGGAGTTAGGTTTGATATTGAACATGTTGAGCTAGCGATGTCTGTGAATCATATAACTGGAGAAGTGTTGCTAAGTGCAGTCAAGTCAATTCTGACTCATATTGACTCTGTATAAGGTTTCAGAGGCTTTATATCTACTAGGTAGCAGAAAGCCTCATCTTCCTTCTGAGGTGCAGCTAGTGGGTTTGAACCTCAGACCTAGCAGTTCGCAATTTATTACCTTTCATATGAAGCCACTGTGCTCCCCAAAATTGCGTAGATTTATAAGATAAAAAGTACAGGTTAGTCCTTAACTTACTACATATTCAAGTTAATGATAAAGCACACTCAAGACCTCATTTTTTTTTTGCACAGTTGCTACATTTTCCTGGGAGGAAGTTATGAGGAAATGCATGCAGGAGATATAGAAAACACTGCTGAGCTATGTGAACAAACAAGTATTTGGTCAGGAAAATATAATGGAAAAAAATCAGTCGAAAAATCATCCATATGGCAAGAATGTTAAATTAGAACTTGATATTGGCAATGTGGAACAGCTCATAGATTACAAAGAATGGGACTTGACAGATAAGGGCTTAATGAGTCTTGAAGAGAAATAAATAATAGGGGAGAGGAAGAAGAGAAGCTGTCAAAAGTTTTATAGTGAAAGGATTAGCTGGAGTTTTTCCTAAACTGAAGCAGGAACTTCAGTTGCTTGAAAACATGGGCCCAAATGCCGATTGCATTTCTAAAGTTGATAGGCAGATTGGAGAAGCTATGAGATCCTACCATGAAATATATTGTTGTTAGATGCCCTAGAGTCGGTACACAACAAATTGAACACTGCCTACACCATCTCACAATTGTTTGAGACCACTGTTGCTGCTACTGTGTCAATGCACCTCGCTGAGGATCTTCACCTGTTTCACTGACTTTGCCAAGCCTGATGTCATCTCC
>NW_006408568.1:667257-667815 GCF_000296735.1 Chrysochloris asiatica | reverse complement strand
TCTCCAGGGACTTATCCCTCTTGACAACATGCCCAAAGAATGAGAGACAAAGTCTCTCGCTATCCTGACTTGTAAGGAGCATTCTAGCTGTACTCCATCCGAGACACATTTGTTCTTCTTGGCAGTTCCCGGTACTTTCAATATTCTTCTTCAACACCGTAATTCAAATGCACCAATTCTTCTGCAGTATTCCTTATTCATTGTCCAACTCTTACATGCATATGAGATGACTGAAAATACCATAGTTTTGAGTAAGGCACGCCTTAGTTCGCAAACTGGCATCTTTGCTCTTTTACACATTAAAGAGGTCTATTGCGGCAGATTTGCCTAATGCAATATTCATTTGATTTTTTTTTTTTTTTAACTTTTTACAAAGTAGATCATTTGTTTTACATTCAGCAAATCATATAGTTTGCTATGATTGCAATTCATGTTCCAACAGTTAACAGTATTTAGTTAACTATTGCATTCCTCCCTGTGGCTCCTGCTACCTTCATTTTTCCTCTGCTAACCTCCCTCTTGTTTTGTATTGCCTGCCCTGTCATCCATATTAACATG
>NW_006408568.1:636139-665087 GCF_000296735.1 Chrysochloris asiatica | reverse complement strand
ATACAATATTGCTCATTTTGTAATTGAATTAATCCACTCAGCATAATGTCCTCCAGGTTCAACCATGTTGTGAGGTATTTCAAAGATTCATTATTATTCAATGTTGAATAATAATCCTTTGTGTGTATGTACCAAAGTTTGTTTAACTGGTGGGCATTTATAGGTTGTCTCCATTCTTTTTCATGTATCTCTCTCTTTTTTTAAGCTTTTATTATGAATTGAGTGATAGTTTACATGGGAGAACACTGGTTTTACATGCATCATTTCACTGCAATGATTACAATCTCCTCTGTGCATCATCATTCAACGTTATTTGCTTCCATTCCCTCTGTGTGTGATTTTTTTTTTGGGGGGGGGATGTACACAAAAACACTCAGGAATATATAATAATTTAAACCACCAAAGGGCATATTCTATAAGCCTGCCTCCTGGCCGCTAGCACTCAGACTTTCTCTTTCCGTGCATCTAGAGTCCTCAGCTGCTCACTCTCTCCATGTCCTCATCTCTGCCTCCATTTGATGTATCTCTTATAGACTGCATATTGAAGTATCTTGTTTCTCTTCCAATCTGCTATGTCTGTCTCTTGACTGGTGCATTTAATCCATTTATATTCAGTGTAATGATCAATAGGTATGAATTGATTGCTGTCATTTTGCTGTCTTTTTTGGGATGCTATTGGTTTCTTTGTTCCACATAATTTTCTGCTTTTAGTTTATTTTGTGGGTTTTACTTTCTTTTCATTTCTGTTGTATTAATGTTTACTAAATCTAATTTTCCTCTTTTTTTATTTTGATGTACAGGTGTTTTATTTTCCTTTGAGTTTACTTTGTAATTAATTTTTTTCCCTATTTACAACAGTCTATTTTATCTTGAAATCTATTTGACTCATAGAGACCCTGTGCACAACAGAATGAAACACTACCCGGTCCTACTGCCCATTGCTGCTGGTCACACATAGGAAAGTTGCATCAGATTCTGGCTGGTCACATCAGATCACATCATGGGAGTGGGTAATTACATTATGTTAGATCTCATTATGGGGGGTTGTTGTTGTTAGGTGCCATCGAGTCAGCACCAACTCATAGTGACCCTCTGCACAACCAAACAAACACTGCCTGTTCCTGCACCAACTTTAAAATTGTTGCTACATTTGAGCCCATTGCTGCTGCCACTGTGCCAGTCCATCTCATTGGGGGTCTTCCTCTTTTTCTCTGACCCTCCATTTGACCAAACATGATACCCAAAATGGTTGAGCTGTCTCTGGCCAGTCATGCACCAGTTCCTGCTTGGTCTCTCCTCCTAGCAAGCATTCCATCTACCTCTCTACCCTTACTTCTGAAGTTCACGGTGTCAGAATTTCATTTGTGTCTGGTTTATTTGTTCTCTCATATCTTTGTGGTAAAGGTTTGTGCAGTGCATCTGCCTAGTCCACCATCTTGCCGGAAGTCCCCTAATCATCATTCTTTTGAATTATTTTTCAATTAGTTATTTTACCTTTTCTGCTTCAGAAACATTTTCTGACTCTAGATCTTGGTTACTGTTTGAGCCATTCTCTCTTGTGAACTAAAATTGTCTGTCTCCAGGACATTTTGGTATTGTCATAGTTGTATTTATTTGATGACTGTATGCTGATGTGCCCTTAGGCTTTCACCAGCTGTCCAGTGGGTGAAGTTAGAGAATGGAAGCATGTACACTGTTCTTGTTTGCCATTCATGCATCTCATTTTAGGGTGGGTTTAGCTGGTGTTGGCTGCTACCTTCTTTTCCCATGAAGCACTCAATCCACTTTTCTAACCTTTCCTCTGAAGTTCGTGGTTCAAAAATTTTCATCTGTGTCTGTTTCATTTGGTCTCTTGTATCTTTGTTGTAGAGGGTCTGTGTCGTGCATATGCCTAGTCATCAGATCTAGAATTCATTTGATTTCTTGACTGCTGTTTCCATGACTGTTGACTGGATCCAAGCAAAAGAAGTCTTCAACAACTTCAATTTTTTTCTCCATTAATCATGATGTTATTAATCTGTTCAGTTGTTTGAATTTTGTTTTCTTTACACTGAGGTACAATTCATACTGAAGGCTATAGTCTTTGATCTTCATCAGTTGAGTATTTTAAGTCCTCTTTCCTTTAAGCAAGCAAGATTGTGTCACCTGCATATTACAGGTTTTTTAGGAGTCTTCCTTCTGATGCCCCGTTCTTCATATAATCCAGATTTTCTTATTATTTGCTCAGAATATAGTTGAATAAATATTGTGAAAGGATATAACCATGCACATACTTTCCTGATTTTAATTCAGTGTTACCTTGTTCTGTTCTGATGACTGCCACTTGGTCTATGTATAGGTTCCTCATGCACACAATGAAGTGTTCTGGAACACTCATTCTTCACAATGTTATCCCTAGTTTGTTATAATAGCAAGATATACATGGAAAAGAAATAATAGGACCATACGGACAAGTCTATTTTTTTTCTTTTTACTAGAAATTCCATCCCCACTCCCAGAAATAATGCATATGACCCAGAACCTTCCATAAATATGGAGTTATTTATCTGACAAAATGCCAATGGCATCATCATCAGATTAAATTTTTATGATTGTGTATTTTTTAAAAATGTATGTACGTCTAGAGGAAGGTAGAATCTCCAGAGAGTAGTATTCAATCTGATTAGGCAGGGCTGATGCAATGAAATGCAGATGGGTCTCTAGTGATACAACAGTGAATAATAGTTATCAGGACTGATTGTGAGGGTCAGAAATGTAAAGGTAGATGTTTTATAGCAAGGAGGGCAGTGATTAACTTTTCAGTCTAGGAGCGGAGGTCCCTAGGACCATCAAGTGAGAAGAGCAGAGAGCGGGACCCTACCCAGAGAAGCAGTGATGCCTGAAATGGAGCCAGAGATGATGACGTGGAGCGATGGAGCAGCTGGAGACTTTAGATCCAGAGAGGGAGAGCGACTGTGTGCTGAAGACCTGGGGGGTACTGGGGAAGGATTGTATGGAGGGCATGTAACCATGGCAATGAGACAATCTACGATAGAATGAATGTAAAACTAATGTTCTCCCATGTAAATGATCACATAATTCACAATAAAACATTTAAGGAAAAAAAAAAGTATGTATGTAAGCAGTGTTTTGTTGTTGTTAAGTGCTGAGGAGTTCTGACTCATAACGACCCTGTATAGAGTTTCCGAGGAGCAATTTATAGCAATAAACAACCAAAAAAGAAGAATCAAAATCAATGTATTAATGCAACATTTCCAACAATTGGAAAAAAGGCATTAAAGTAAACCTACTGCTAACCAGAATAAAATAAATAATAAAGATTAGAGCAGAAATAAATGAAAAAAACAGAAAAAGCAATAGAAGCAATAATATAACAAGTTGGTCCTAAGAAAGGATTAATAAAATCAACAAACCATTGGCAAATCTAACAAAAGAAAAGAAGATGCAAATAACACAAATAAGAAATGATATGGATGACATCACAACAGAACCTATAGAAATAAGAAGGATAATAACAGAATACTACGAAGAATTGCACTCCAACAAATTTGAAAATCTACAAGTAAACAAATTTTCAGAAAAACACTACCTACTTAAACTAACACAGACGTATGTAGAAAACTTGGAAAAACCTATAACTAAAGAAGAAATGGATCAGGTCATTAAAATACTCTCAACAAAAAAATGTCCAGGAATACAGGCAAAATGGTGGCGTAAGCAAATGCACTGAGCTGAACCTCTGCAACAAAGATACTGGAGATGGAGTGAAGCAGATAGAAATGGTGATCCTGGCACCCTGAGCATCAGAGGATAGGACAGAGAGGTGGATTGAGTGGCAATTGGAAGAGGAAGCTGAACAGAAGCAGTGAAGAGAAGAAAAACAGGCAGACTATGGACTGTTATGGAGCTGTGTGGGCATCCTGAGCTTTTGAGAACAGCTATTGATACAGTCCTGGTGTGGCACTGTGGGTTAATGCGCTGGACTGCAAAGTCGGTTTGAACCGCAAGGTCAGTGGTTCAAGCTCACCAAATGCTCCTAGGGAACCCTATACATGGTCACTATGAGTCGGAACTGACTTGATGGCACTTAATAACAACAACATTGATATAGCAGCCTGTCGGCATAGGACATGGCTGGAGGTTGGTAGTAAGGGGATGCAGTTCTCCCTTGTTCCTGGGTCCTCTTCATAAACAGGGTTATGGCTAGTCCCCATCCTCGACAACCCAGAAGTCAGTGGCACCCCTCCTGCTTAACTTCTGCTCTGGCATTGTGCCCCCTGTAGTTCAGGTGGGTGAACCCACTCCGAACTATACTACACAAACAGTGAACAGAGAACTGTGTTCACACTTCAAATCTCTACCACATCCACCAGGAGACAGGTGGTAAGTGCCTGAGAACACACCACGATACAATCATCACTTAAATATGAATACAAAACCACAGTGTATCAGAGAAAACAGACAATTTCAGTTTATACAAAGAAGACAGAATGCCTCAAACAAGTGACCAAAATATAGTCAGAGACTATAACACCAGAAATGGTATTAGTAATCTTTTAAATGTTAATTAGGCAACTTCAACAGACTGAGAGAAAAGATCATGTAAACTACAAATGAAATCAAGAAGAACATAGACAAAATGGTAGAAAAGTTCTAGAAACAAATTGACAAAATAATTTAAAAACTGGGAACTGTACAAAGATAGCAATTAGAAAACCAGATTAACACTAAGATTTCAGAAATATACAATATACTAAAGGGGCAAAGAAACAGAATTGAATCAAGGGAACACTGAATTACTGAACTTGAAGAAAAATCTCTCAGTATTCATCTAAAACTTAGCTCTGGTTTCTCAGTAGAAACCATACAGGCAAGAAGACAATGCTGTTGTTGTTAAGTGCTATTAAGTAGGTCAGTTCTGACTCACAGTGACCCTGTATAGGCTTTCTGAAGCTTTAAAAATCTTTGTGGGAGCAGAAAGCCTCATCTTTTTCCTGCAGAGTGGCTGGTGGGCTGGAATTGCTGACCTTGTGGTTTGCAATCCAGTGCTTATCCTATGGAGCCACTGTGCTCCCAAGAGCACATATGTATAATACTCTGGAAGAAAAAAATTATCAACCAGGAATCATGTATCTAGCAAAACTATCCATCAAATATGACAGCAAAATTAAGCCATTTTCAAACAAACAGAAATTAAAAGAATTTGTAAAAACCAGACCAACCTTTAAAAAAATCCTAAAGAGAGTTCTTTGGACAGAGAATCAACAACAGCAGACAACAACTTAAGACTAACATATATGACAATGTCCCCTAGACCCAACTAGATATAGAAGCATACACACTAAACCAGACTGTAAGACTTAAAATAGAAACCCAGATATACAGCTGCAATAACAAGAAGATAAAGTTAAAAGAGAGAATAATATAGTCATAGAACTTCCAAATGACCAGGAAATCAAGTAGGTTTTAAGAAAACAGATAAAAATAAGCCTAACTGTAACCCTAAAAAGTAGACTAAGCTGTACTCCTAGCCCCAGTCTACTCTTACCTTTAACACTACCCCTAGTCCTAACCATAACCCTAACAAAGTCCTAGGCCTAGCCAAGACCTAGCCATAGTGCCAACCCTAACCCTTATTCCTTACTCCTACCTACCACTCCTCACAAAAGAAAAAAAAAAAATCTGCACCCAGATGACTTTACTGGTGAATTCTACCAAACATTCAAAGAGCTGACAGCAATTTTATTCAAACTACTCCAGAACATAGAAAAGGATGGAAAACTCCCAAATATATTTTATGAAGTGATCATAAGCCTCATATCAAGACTAGGCAAAGACATCATTAAAAAAGAAAATTATAGCCCAATAACTTTCATGAACATAAATGCAAAAATTCTCAACAAAATCCTAGCCAAGAGAATGCAACAAGACATAAAAAAAATAATATATCATGACCAAGTGGGATTCATAACAGGTAAATGTATGTATGCATGAAAATATGAAGGGGCTTCAAAAAGTTTATGGAAAAAAAATCCATTATCTTTTCATTCAAATTTTCCATGAAGTTTTTGAACTCCCTTCATATATATGTAACTGTATATGTAATGTTTTCAACTACCAAAGAAAAATAAAGATTGGATTTATAAAGATACTGATAATAAAAGGAAATAACACTTAAAGAAAAAGAAGAAGGAAAAGGTATTTGACTTCTATCTAAACCAGCTTACTCTAGAGACTTCACAATGAAACCATGTATAAAACAGGAATTACTAATACTTAAGACTTATTCATTCCTAACTATTCTACTACATTTTAATATTATTTAAGTTAATAAGGCTATTTATCTCAATTGTACTGTATGCTGGAAATAGTATATATATTACTGTATATCTCTTCCCAACTTAACATTCAGTGATACAAGAGTTGATAGCTTGAAATCAACCATGGTAGGAGTATTTACACTATTTTTTTTCAATTATTTTGTCATCACAAAAGACAGCTTTTTGTTTCTCCTAGAGAGCCTGTTGTTAACATGTACCAGCAAAGCACAGCTATAGATATTATTTTATAAACCTTTACAGAGTATAATTTGAATGTGAGAAATGGGAAATGTGCATGTATGTATGTGCACACACACACCTTTTGTTGAAGTGACACAAACTCTAAGACTGGTAGAGATACAGAGAGTCTTCTGAGTATCTGATTTATTTGCAAGGAGAGGTGTCTCAAGATGCTTTCCACTGAGTCACAGAAACTCTGATGAAATGGTATTTTTATTATCTCACATAAAAAATAAGCCCAGGAATAGTGTGGGCTTCTGGGAAAGATGGTCCCTTGATCTTACTATAGAGCTGTACAGAAAAGGACTCTCTCTGACTGGATGTGAATGGTTCTAGTTGAGTCCTGATTGCTACCTGCTGCCATCACATGTCAATGAGAAAAGCCAAGCATAGGTGAAGCTAATTCTGTAGTCCTGGATGATGTAATGGAGCTGAACAAACAGCCAACCTGGAAGACTGGCTCTAGCTCTGTATCCAGTGGTCTAACTGATGTCTACATGAGATGTTTCACTACTATTGAAATCTTAGTAAATCCCAAAGAAACTGATCATCTTCCATAGCTCCAAGTTTAAAATCTCTCTATTCCTTTCAAGGTTAATATCAATACTATTTTCCCAAGAAACCTAGATTTGGCCAAACCTTGGACTCATTTCTCTTCTCCATACTCCATGCCCATTCAGTCACTAAGTCCTTTTGAGCCTTTCTTTCCATCCCTACATCTTTGCTCCATGCCCTTATCATCCTCAGCTTCCTAATCTTCCTGCTTCCAGATTCTCCCACCTTACATGTTTGTATCTTTAACTATGCATTTGCTAACTAGCTTAAGAACTTAAAATAGCATCTTAGAATTTATTACATTACTCCACTTCTCTTTACTCAATAGATAGACTATCCAATAGACTATTCTATTATTAGAACTAATAAGAGAGCTCGATAGGGTGGCAGGGTATATAATATATATAGAAAAATCAATAGTATATATACTAAAATCAATAGTTATGACAGTGGATATTAGAGCAGAAAGTGCTAGTTATATAAATCAGTGAAAAATAATAGAGTCCCAAAACAGTCCCCATGTATATATATGGAGTAGTGGTTAAGCATTTGGTTGCTAAACTGAAAGGTCAGTAGTTTGAACCCACCAGCTGGTCCATAAGAGACAGATGTGGGCATCTGTTTCGGAAAGGTCACAGCCTTGAAATCATCCGGAGCAGTTCTATTCTGCACACATAGGGTTGCCATGAGTCAGAACCAACTAGATGGTAATTAAAAATAGCAAGAATGCATCCAATAGACTCATGCTCCTCAAATACTCAAGAGTTGTCCAGATAGCAGCATTGATATCCCCTGAGATGTCAGAACCTACATTTTATTTTAACAAGATTATCAAGCAATTCCTAAACTCATTAAAACGTGAGAAGTACTGCTACAGAGTACTCACAAAGAACAAAGATAGATGAATAAGGATTGTTATTGTTGCATTGTTTATAATGCTAACAAAATTTTAAAGTCAATATCCATCAATATAGAACAGTTAAGTTAAAGTATGAGGGGGCTCCTAAAAGCTCATGGAAAAATTCCAGTATCTTTTCATTCTTTTTTTCTAGGAAAATGTTCAAGCTCCCTTTTATATCCGTATAATTATAAAAAATAGAGAGATAGCTATGTTTAGTGACATGAAAGATGTTCAAGACATATTAGTAAAATTGTTCAATCCAGTTGTTGGTACCATTTTATTCATAAATGAGAGTGGTGTTACGGGAGATCATGAACTTTTATGTTGCTCTATATATACTTCTCTGTTATTTTAATTTTAGTTTTAATTATGTATCACTTTTGTAATGGAAAGAGATTCCGTCTGAACCAGCCAATGAGGGAACAGTATCACCAAGGATGACGTGGAGTATCTGGCTCTCTTTACTTTACACAGTGTAGATTCAGCCCTGGTCAACTAAACACAAAATAAAACCTTCAGTAGCTGTGCACAGCGTTCTAGTGTAATCCAGCTCCAATTTGTTGCTTCTGCCTCAAACTTTCACCTATTACCTTCCTATACCTACTGTCCTAGCTAGAATCACCAGCTCACTTCCAGGTTTTACACAGGTGCTTTGCCTATCTGGAATCTTTACCCTGAATATAAAATATTATGTATATACATGCACTAGGACATTATCCCCTGACATTTACTAAAAGCTCAATAAGTGTTGGTCTTGGAAACTATACAGGGTCGCTATGAGTTAAAATCAACTCGATAGCATTTAACAACAAAATCATTATTATTAATATGATTATAATAATATTAACATAATATATTAATACATTTATTATAGAATCCTGGTGTAGCACTGTAGGGTAAGCACTGGAACACGAGGTCATTTGAACTGCAAGGTTGGCGGTTCAAACTCACCAGCTGCTTCTTGGAAACCCTATACAGGGTTGTTATGAGTCAGAACCGATTCGACAGCACTTAACAACAACGAAACAGTATAAAATCTGTCTCATTCTACTGAATTACTTGTTTACTTAACCCTCTCACTTGATTGTAAGTCTCACTTTATCTCTTTTAAGGGAGCACGATGGCTTTGTAGGATAAGCATTGGTCTTCGAACAACAATGTCAGTGGTTCCAGCCACCAGCCACTCTATAAGAGAAAGCTGAGGTTTTCTGCTCCCGCCAAAATTGAAAGCCCTGGAAACCCTATATAGGGTCACTAAATGGCACTTAACCAGAACATTGTTTTTTTGCCTGCATGGTTTCTGCTGAGAAATCAGTCTTACCAGTTCTCCTTTGTAGTTAACTTTTGTTTTTCCTGATCTGCTCTCAGGATTCTTTCCACGAATTTGGCTTTGAGAAGTTTGAACTGACTTGGTGGCACTTAACAATAATAACAATATCTTTTAGAGCCTTGGTGGTGCTGTCGGATAAGCACTGGACTGCTAACCTTAAGATCAGCAGTTCACACTTACCAGCCAGTCTATGGGAAAAGCTGAGGCTTTAGATTTATAGCCTTATAGATTTGTTATTATAGATATATATATATATATTTATAGATTTATAACAACTATTGTAATCAGGCTGCGAACCACAAGGTCAGCAGTTCGAAACCACCAGCTGTTCCGCGGGAGAAAGATGAGGCTTTCTGCTCCCATAAAGATTTACAGCCTCGGAAACCCTGTACAGGGGTGCTATGAGTCGGAACCGACTCCACGGCACATAACAACAACAACATTGTAAGTGCCAGTTGGTTCCTACTTATAGAGACCCTTATAGGACTTCTGAGGAGCAGCTGATGGGTTTGAACCACTGACCTATGGTTCGAAGTCCAGTGCAGACCCTACAGTGCTATACCAGGAAACCCTATACAGTGTTGTTTTGAGTTGGAACTGATTCCATAGTATTGGGTTTGGTTTGGGTTATCTCTCTTAAACTTTCAACAACCCTTTGAGGTGGGCATTATTATTCCCATTATCATAGTAAAATTATACAACCTGCTGAATAACTCCCAGTGATTAAGAGGTAGAGAAGGGTTCTTTATACTTTAAAGCCCCTGCTCTTTCCATGACATCATGTGAACATACAAGGGTACTTCAAAAAGATCCTGAAAAATGAAGTAGAAAGATAATAGAATTGTTCCACGACCTTTTTGAAACCACTTTGTCTAACTATATTTTTCAAATTGGGCAGGACAGGAGGTAGTATTTCTTGATTTCCAGCCTACCACATCTTCTGCCAGATTATTTTGCCTGTTAGATAGTCTGTAGCACACAATTTAACAATGAATCACACTGAATCTTACCTTGTTATCTAATCGTTTCATTTACATTAGATTCCACAGCAAGAGTGGTAATACTTCCCTTCTCTCACAATTCTGACAGGAATTGTGCCATAAATATAAACCTCTCTGAGCCTCAGTTTGTTCTTTATCTCACAGGACTGTTGTAGAGATTTACTATCACTTGTAAAAAGCATTTCAAACAGTGGCCAGCACAAACTCTCCTTAGATGTTTGTTGCATTTCAATCTGTTTATCATTTCCTTCAATATGTCAAACAAGCCTGAGTGTCTAAGTTTAAGAATATCAGTTCTTGTAGACTGTTTATATAACAGTGTTAGCTATGGAGTATTTAGTGGGCATAGTCACCCTTTCTTTAGACTCTTGGTGTGGAGTTAATAGTTCAAACCCACCAGCTACTACTTGGAAACCTTATACAGGGTGGCTATGAGTGGAAAAGACTCAACAGCACTTAACAACAAAAATCATATGCTCAAGGAGCACGGCCGCTCCATACAATAAGCACTGGACTGGGAATCAAAAGATCCGCGTTTGGAGCCTGCCATTCCCTCTGCGGGAGAAAGATGAGGCTTTCTGTTCCTGCAGAGACTTAAAGCCAACAACATATGCTAAAAGAAGTTCGGATGTGGTGCTGTAGGATAAAGACTGGCTAACCAGCCGCTCCTCGGAAACCTTATACAGGGTAGCTATGAGTCCGAATCGACTCCAAGACACTTAACAATATATGCCTAAAAGTTTTTCATAAAACCAATTCAGAATATGGGAAAGAATGAAATGCAGTCTACAAAGTGCTCATGCACACATTCAACTAATATTCAATCCTTGTCACTTGGTAAAGTTAAGCCTATTTTGTTGTTATTGTTATATGCCCTGGAGTCAGTTCCGAGTCATAACGACCCCTGTGTAAGGTTTCTGAGTCTGTAATTCTTCTTGGAAGTATACAGCCTCATTTTAGGCCTATTTTACAGATGAAGAAAGTGGATCTTAGTTGCTAGTAAACTGCTATCTGCAATGACTCCAACCCAGACAAGATACCTGGGCCTTTCCACTCCACAAAGGTATCTTCTAAAGGTCTAACTGAAGGGCGTGGGCCACATACCTAGGTATTTTTCGCTTCTCTTTCCTCCCCGCCCTCTTTGCTTCTGGGGTTAGTTGGTTACGTGCCATGGAGTCGGTTCCGACTCATAGCGACCTTGTACAGGGTTTCCGAGGCTGTAAATCTTTACGGGAGCAGAAAGCCTCATCTTTCTCCCGCGGAACAGATGGTAGTTTCGAATTGCTGACCTCGTGGTTAGCAGCACGAATTATAACCACTCTTGGACTAATGAGGTCCGGGCCCCTTTAACGGTTAAAATGACGCAATACATGCTTCCGCCTCCAGTTCCTCCCCTCGGCCTTTCGGCTCCTTATCCGGGTTCCTGGGTACCGGAACTTGGCCTGGTAACCAGGCAACTACAGAGCCACCCCCTCTGGGGCGGATTTTCCTTTCAGTTTGTAGCGACTCTTGGCTCCACCGTTGTTAGCTGCAGCAGTCAAGTGCCCCGCCCTCTTTCCCGTTGCCATAGCGCAGCACACAACCCCTGCTAACTAACCACTTTCCCCTCTTCCTAAACAATCTTCCCTTCTACCGGCAGAGACCCTCTTCAGAACTGCACCCCTTTGCAAAGGGAGATTGGGTGTGGGAGGGTAGGACACTGTGCGTCAGGCAGGAGGCTCGGAGGGGACAAGGGAACGGGACTGAGGTGGGATGGAGCGTTAGAAGAAATGAGTGGTTCAGGGGGTCGGATAGGGAGGGAGAGAGAAGGTAGATCAGTAAGGGGAGACTGGATGGCTTAATCGGTGGGGAGAACTGCGGAGGAAGTGAACTGCTGGAGGAGAGTGGTTGCTACTGTGAATGGCAGAAAAGGTCTTGGGGGAGAAGGCATCCTGAACGGAAAAGGATCCTTAGTGGGAAGTATGCAGTGGAGGTTTGGAGTCAAAATTGAAACTTGATGGTTGCAGAGATGAGGACAGAGCATAGTCAGTGGAAGAGAGGGTTGATAGGAGAGTGAATGAGTAGTAAGCTGACCACTATGGTAAGCATAGTTAGTGGAAGAGAGGGTTGATCAGAGGTGAGGGACTGAGGAGTTGGCAGAAGCTGAAAGACCTTCTTTCCAGAGCGAGGGCTGAACTTGAGCTGACTCCAGAGCCTTCAGCCAGGAAGAAAGATGTCAGATGAAGATCTGGAAGATTTTGAGCCAGACCAGGATGATCTTGAAAAAGATGATGATGAGAAGGAGACTGAGGAGGGAGAGGACTACAGGAAAGAGGGAGAAGACTTATCTGAGGATGTGAGAGCTTGGAAAGGGAAGGGTCCTAAGGCAAAGGGAAAACATCAGGTGGGAAAGATGCCTGACTCCACTTTCTCTTGTAGTGGATACCCAACCCCCTCTCAGAGGACTTGATGAAAGAAGGACTTTCTTTGCTTTGTAAGACTGGTAATGGACTGGCTCACGCTTATGTCAAGCTGGAGGTCAAAGAGAGGTGTGTTTGTGAGGGACCAGATGAGGATTGTGAAAATTTTAGGCCTTATCTCCTTTCCCACCCTCATTCTTTGTCTTTCCTTTTCTTTCTTTCTCTCCCTTCCTTTCTTTCTTTTTTTGGTTGAGAGTTTAGATCTCTGTCATCTTGACCCAGTGGTGAAAGAAGGATAGAATTTATTTTTCAGAAACTCTGAGACTTCCTGTCTGAGCTGGTCTGGAGAAGTAGAAACTGAGACTATATGGGCATTCCTGCTGGACTCACTCATTTGTCCTTCAGAGTTTCAGTTCTCTGACTTTCACTGACACCTGGTCCCTGACCACAGTTAAAAACATACCTGCCTTCTTTTCCCCTGCCTCACCCCACCCATTTTGTTTCCCATTCTTCTCCCCAATAGATATATGTCATCTCCATATAACCTTTTGCTTCAGCACCTCTACCCAGTCCTTGCTAGACTTACACTAACTCTGACCCTTCCCTCTACCACGTTCTAGGGATCTGACAGACATCTACTTACTACGCTCTTATATCCATCTACGCTATGTGGATGTTTCTGAGAATCATCTGACAGACTTGTCCCCACTCAATTACCTTACCCACCTGCTCTGGCTCAAGGCTGATGGTAACCGGCTGCGAAGTGCCCGTCTGGATGAACTGCCCTATCTGCAGATTGCCAGTTTTGCTTATAACCAGATCACTGACACTGAGGGCATCTGTCATCCTCGTCTGGGCAGCCTGGATCTCAAAGGTGGGCCCTTCAGAATGGCTGCACATGATTCTTTCCTTCCTAACCCGGGGCCAACAGAAGCGGGCAGTATGTGATCCTTGGCTATGCCACGCAGTAATCTGCATTCATTGACTTAACCACTCATTATAACATTCATTACAATTTTGTATACTGAAGATCTATTGTTGTTAAGTGCTGGCGAGTTGGTTCGGACTCATAGCGAACCTGTATAGGGTTTCTGAGGAGTGGCTGGTGGGTTTGAACCACCAACCTTGTGGTTAGCAGTCCAGTGCTTATTCTACAGCACCACACCAGGTTTCTGTTGCTGGAGATATAGCAGACAGCAAAAAATCAAAGTAAACTAGAAAGAAAAGAAAAGAAAAAAATCTTTATTCTCATGTAATTTACCTTCTAGTTTAGTTGAGGGAGACAATTAGCAATGAATATAGTAAGTAAATATATTAAAAGGAGATGAGTGCCACAGAAAAAACTAGCTCAGGGTAAGGGTGGGGGTTGTTGTTGTTAAGTGCCATTGAGTCGGGTCCGACCCATAGCGACCCTGTACAGGGTTTCCAAGGGTGTAAATCTTTACGGGAGTAGAAAGCCTCATCTTTCTCCCGCGGAGCGGCTGGTAGTTTCGAACCGCTGACCTTAAGGTTCGCAGCCCGATTCGTAACCACTACGCTACCAGAGCTCCTTTAAGGGTGGGGGTAGAGGCGATCATTTCAAACAGGTTGATTAGGACAGGCAGCATGGAAATGAAGACATCGTGCAAAGACTTGAAGTAGGAGGGGGATTGCTAGGTACTCTTCTTTCACTCCTCAAAAGGCCTTAGGCCCTTGGACTACCAGATCGCTACCTCCAGGGTCCCTTCACTGTTCACCTAGCATTAGAAAGAGGATGATGCAGAGGCTCCTGGAAAATCAGTCTCAAATGCTCCCAGAAAATCATCTAGAGTGGCCTTTTGAACTCTTGATTCTCCTCTTCCTCCCCAGGGAACCACATTCGCATGGTGACAGGTCTGGACCCCCAAAAGTTGAACAGCCTACACACACTGGAGCTTCGGGGAAACCAGCTGGACAGCACCCTGGGGATCAACCTCCCTAAGCTAAAGAATCTATTTCTGGTAGCTCACTGGGTCAGACAGTGGGAAAGGAAAGAGGGCACTGTCCTGAGGGCCAGGACAACTGGTTTTCAGTAGGTCCAGCCACTTTGTCATAATAGTAACTGGTTTAATTATTGAGTCCCTTGGAAGCCCTATACAGGGTTACTATGGGTCAGAACTGACTTGATGGAACTTAACAACAACAGCTTTGCCCTGGTGTGGTGCTGTAGGATAAGCACTAGACCGCAAGGTCGGTTTGAACTGCAAGGTTGGCGGTTCAAATCTACCAATCGCTCCTTGGAAACCCTATACAGGGTCTCTATAAGTCAGAACTGCCTTGGCGGCATTAAAACAACAATAACTTTGTGACAGATTCTGTTGAGATACAAAGATAAAACAGATATGGTGATTAACACCTAGCAGGGATGATGCTACATAAAGCATGGATAATAGATAATTTGTTTGATACAAGTAGCAGCATAACATGACATAACTGAGGGACAGACATCAGTTTAAAGGGACCACTTAAATGTTTAGTTTTTTAGATTCTTCAGCATCTTCATTCCAAGATGGTACTGAAGCCACTTCTCCTTGGTAGCTGAGTGGGGGCTCATGGGCCTAAGAGTAGCTGGAAGCATCTTTTTCTAATTAGAGGTGGCTTTGGTACCCTGTTGACACTATAGAATAGACAGATGTTGGGCTGCTAGCCACAAGGTCATCCAGTTTAAGCTCAAAGGCTTCTTTGTGGGAGAAAGGTGAGGCTGTCTGCTCCTGTAAAGATTTACAGTCTTGGAAACCCTATCAAGGGTTGCTATGCGTCAAAATCGACTTGATGGCAGTGGGCTTCATTTTTTTTTTTTTTGGTAGGATGCATTGCAGGGGTTACTGCTGGCCTTTCTCTGGGGTGGAAGCTTTTCCTGGATGTCTTCCTCTTCATAGATAAATCTCTAACTCCCTTTGCTCCCCTCCTCCACCTTTCCCTCTCTTTACCTCTTGGGTTTCCTCTTTTGCTTCATTTCTTTCTGATTTTGCTTCCTTACCTACTCCTACTCTCCCTCCCAGTCTATCTATTGTGTCTTGGAGTCTAGGCCCAGAACATGCTGAAGAAGGTGGAAGGCTTGGAGAAACTAAGCAATCTCACTACCTTGCATCTTCGAGACAACCAAATTGAAACTCTGAATGGCTTTTCTGAGGAAATGAAGTCCCTTCAGTATCTAAACCTGAGGTATGCACCCCCTCCAAGCTGTACCTTGCTCCTTTCCCTGACCAGGAGAAGCTTTTGTCTCTCAGATTCCTCCCTGGCCTTGACCCCCAAACATACCACTCCCAGATCCTCACCTTATCCTTCATCCTGACCATCACTCCTCCTCCCCTTACTTTTACATTCAGTCCTGATTATCAAACTATGACCATTATAACCTGCAACCCCTGAGTCTTTATTCATTCAGTTCACAATTACTGAGAATGTGCTATGTGCTAGGTCTTGTGCTGTGTTCTAGGAACATCTAGAGGAATCATAGGCAGTCCTTAAGGCCTCATGGTCTGGCTGCAATGGTTAAGCACTTGGCTGCTAACCAAAAGGTTGATGGTTTAAACCCACTCAGAGGCACCATGGGAGAGAGACCTGAGGATCTCCTTCCATAAAAACTACAGCCTAGGAAACCCTATGGGGCAGTTCTACTTTGTCACATGGGGTCACTATGAGTCAAAAATCAACTCCGTGTCACCTAAAAACAACCACCCCCATATGAGTTTCCTTTGTTCTCCCCTCCATCTTAGTTCCTCTTTTCATATTCTGCCTCTCTCCCACTGAGCCTCACCTGTAAAGGATGACTCCCTTACTGATAGGAAAATCAAGGTGAGCTCATATTTGGAGAGAATTTGAAAGGAAGTCTCCAGGTAGAAAGATACTGTGTCTTGGGACTCAGGGGGATTTTCTTTCAGCAGCTTTTCTCTGATGGAGGATATTTTGTGTGTTTCTTTAAGCAAAAATGTAAGGAAATTGCTTCCTTCTGCAGTGAATAAGACTAAATCCTTAGAGTTTGTAATAGAGTTTGTAACAAGTGGTTGCCCCTTAAAGTTCCAACTCCTCCCCTCACCCAGGAAGCAATCTCTTGCTATCCAGGTCTGTCACTTTGGCCTGGTTGGTGGTGGTGTGGTGTAAATGTTTGTGGTTGACGGGTTGTTTTGAGTTGTCTCAATGACTAGGAGGTGACTCTGGGGCTAGAGATGCTAAATATCCTACCATGCACTGGACAGTCCAACACAAAATGCCTGCAGCACTCCCACTGGGGAACAACTGTGTGAGGTTCTTCACCCCATTGGGATGAGATTGGAACATTTAGAAGAGCATGCTTTTCTAAAAGTTTGAAGAACATAAAAATAAACACAGACTATTACATAATGAGGCATATTAGGAGATTGTTCTTTGGGCTAAGAGGCCCTAACCCATCCCTGGCTTTCAGCTCCTTCCTGTGAGGAGACCCAACATAGCACCTACCATTCTGAGTGCATGCTTAGATCCCAGTTCCTTCTCCACTGGTCTAATTCCTACCTTTTAACCTCTGAGCACTGAACTGCACTGGACTGCTAGCTGCAAGGTCAGCAGTTCAAACCCACTAGCCACTCACTGAACACCCTATACAGAGTTCCTGTGAGTCAGAACCCACTCAAAGACACGTAACAGTTAACAACAACAACCTCTGATTAAGTGTGATTGACATAGAAAAAGTCTTTCACCTTCCAGGGAGATTTCCTCCCTCCTCTCTCACTATGGGGCAGAATGTGGCCTACCTTTGCTGCTCCAAAAGGATAAAGACAGCACATTACAGGATATAATACAGCACTTAGAGATTCCTTCATGAGTGGAAACAGGACATGAGTGGGGTTGCGTTGGGCATCTCTGCCACAAATGTGACAATGCTTGGCAGGCCAATCCACAGGGACAGTGTTCCTAGGGAAACAGAAGCCCAGTGGGAGAGTCCCTCAGATACCCTATGCCTGATAGTTTGGCCCCCAAAGCCCATTATTCCTGGGCGAACTCTTCCTGACCCCACTGGCAGGGGCAATATGGTGACTGACCTGGGAGAGCTAAGCAAACTTCGGGATCTACCCAAGCTTCGGGCCCTAGTGCTGCTGGAAAACCCATGCACAGATGAGAGTGACTACCGCCAAGAGGCCCTGGTACAAATGGTGCACCTTGAACGCCTGGACAAGGACTTCTACGAGGACGAGGAGCGGGCTGAAGCTGAGGAGATCCGTCAGAGGATGAAGGAGGAACAGGAGCATGATCCTGAGCCTGATCCTGAGGAGAAACCAGATCAGTCAACAAAGCAGCAGCAGCTCTAGCCTCTGAGGATGGTAAGGGAGCCAGCAGAAGCAGGAAGAGGAGGTCACAGGCGTGAGTGGATAGGGGAAGAGAAGTTCCTGCGAGAAAGGGTGGGTGAGAAAAAATGAGGGAAGGGCTAATGCAGGAGAACCCTAGGAGAGGCCAGGTTAGGAGTCAAGGGCATCTCAGGTTGAAGAGGAAGGACCTAAAGGGCTTGAGAAGGAGCTGAGAAGGCTTAGGAGACTGGCATAGCATTATCAAAGTTGGCGGGTGGTTGAGCAGCCACCCCTTTCATAGAGTGAAGGTCAGTTAGGATAGGATAGATCCAGGCCCATGGGGGGTAGGTTGGTGGTGGCATATGAGGAACACAGCTGTGTGTAGGAGAGAAGGCAGGAGAGGAAGATCTTGCACTAAAAATTTGAAGCTGAAAATAACAGGACAACAGGAGTAGGGATGGAGTGGGAGGGAAGAAAGGATGGCTGGGTGAGGCAGAAGAAACTGGGATGAGACCAGGGAGCTATGGCAGCTGGACATTTGTATGGGGAAGAGGTTGAGACTGGGAGCTAGTAAGGCCCGGAGACTTGACTTCTGCCCTCTTCCTCCAGGAGATAAACGCACTGGCCCCAAGACCAGGCATGCCTACCAGTTGGGGCCTCAACTGTCACACCCTCATTAGGGACACTGGTACCTGCTTTTGTCTCTGAGCTCCTAATTCATTTCAACCTGTCGCCCAAGCTCTGTGCCTGCAACCTGGACCATATGGGGTGCAGGTGGACTGAGCCCTGCACTCACCCTCACATAGATCTGGGTGGGAGCCAAGCCTGGGTTGACTTAGATAGACTCAATGGATATTTGTAGGGTTCGATGAGGAGTAAACTGGGTGTTTAGGAAGATTCAATTTTCAAATAAAGAGACATTTCGATAACTCTTGTGTCTGACCTGGTTTGTGAGACACTATGCACTGGCAATGTGGGCTTCAGTTCCAAGATTATTGGGGTGAAACTGTGCCCGTAACTTTTGAGTGGGTCGAAGTGTGGGTATAAGCACACGCGCGGACGTAGGTGGCCAGGTTAGGGGTCACTCATTCTCCTCCCTATCGCTCTCCCGGAACCTTCCCCCGACCCCCACCCGCACTCCTACCTACGCCTCCACCCGCGGCTCCTGACTCATCGGGGGCTCCGGGTCACATGCGCCCGCCCGGCCCTATCGGCGCCTGCCCCCCTCCGCCCCCCGCCCGTCGCCCGGGAGCTGCCGCCGCTGCCGCCACCGCCACCACCTCCACCACCGCCACTACCGCCACTGCACTTCTGTCTGTTCTCTCAGAGTCGCTGCTGTCGCCACTGGCGGAGTCTGCAGCCCCGAGGTGAAGCTTCAGCCAGCTGGCCCCCCTCGGCTCCCTCCCCTTACCTCCGCGCCTCCAGCCGCAGCTCCTGGCCTCCCTTCTCCCCGCCTTAGCGCTTCTCCCGGCCACGCCGCAGCGCTGCGCACCTGCTTGCCTCTCCCGGCAGCCTCCTTCTCCCAGCCTTCCCAGACCCCTCTTTTCTGGCTGTTGCCCCCTCCTCACTTAGGTGCCCACCTGCTCGGCACTTATTTCTCTCTAGCTGCGCCTTTCTCCACCCTTGCCTCTTTTGCCCTCCTCGCCCTGGTTTTTAAATTCAGGTTTCCGGTGCTGTGCATTTTTATTCTGGTATGTCCTCCTGGCTTTGTATTTGGTGGAGTGTCTTCCCTCACCCTCCCTCTGCTCCCCAGATTTCTTCTAGACTCGCCTTCTCCTCCCCCTAGTCGCCCCTCTCCTGGCTTTTCCTTTTCCTGGCTACGCAGGGGAGGGATGGGAGGAGGGGGATTTGTCTGGGGACGGGGAGAGAATGGGCCCAGCTTTGACTTTTCTATGGGGTCGTCATCGTGCTCCTCCTCACTGTAACCCCCGGGCCTGGAGGCCCTTCCCCAAGGTTCTCTCCCCAGATTCTTGTCGCACCATTTCTTGGATAGAGGAAGGACACACTTCTGAGGGAGAGATTGAGACCTAAGAGTGTGGGTCAGCAGGCTTGGCATTTAACTTGGTGGTGGTGGGATGGGGGACTCTCATCTCAAAAGGAGAGTCCTAGCAGGTCAGACAGCCCCTCCTCTTTCTGACTCCAAAAAGAAATAACTGTAAGCTTGGCAGCCATTCTGCTCTGAGAATTGGGGGAACCCCAGACGCCAGCTGCTGAAGCTACTTGAGGGGGCGAGGGACCCACTGCCCCTTCCCTCTTCACTGTGGGGACCCTCCCTTCTCATCTTTTGATTTTACCCTGCCCCCCACTGCAGTGACCTCCTCTTCACTGCCTTGACCTTCTCCCCGCCTCTGGGGGGCGGGAGGGGGGAGGGCGATCCCTTCTCCAACCTGAGACTGCAGCCACCCCCCCCACCCCCACTGCAGTAACCTCTTTCTCTTTCCCAACCCTCCCTGCCTCTAGCCCCTCCCACTTACCTTAGGCTCCACCCTCTCTAAGCCTCTTGTCTTTCTCCTTCAGTTCCTTCCACCCGAGGAGATCCTAGGCATCATGTCGATAGAGAGGATCTGGGCCCGGGAGATCCTGGATTCCCGTGGGAATCCCACGGTGGAGGTGGATCTCCACACTGCCAAAGGTAATGGTGGGGTATGGGCTTTCTCACAGTCCCCACTTTTCAACCTCTTCGCTGGGTCTGCACCAGCCTGGATAATGGGAGGCTTTCCTCAACACCCAGTGGGGCCAGGCTCACCGCCTTGGTTATGAGGGGTGGATCCTCCTTGTACAGGGGAGCCAGAATAAACAGGTCTCTGTTCCACCGTGAGACATACCTGTTCTCTGGGTATCTGCATGTACAACTCTGCATATGCATATATGTGCTACCTGGCTGGCATGGCTTCCTTTCTGTGGGTTCCCACTTGTGCATATGGGGTATCATATGAGGCGGTTACTGCTTGTGCTTCAGGCTGAGTGTGTGTGTGTGTGTGTGTGTGTGTGTGGTCAGGGAGCAGGGTGGGGAGAAGGCCGGATGTTCAGGGCTGCAAGGCAGAAGTAATCCCTGGCCCAGTAGTGTCCTTCTTTTCCTCCCCTCCTAATTTCATGTTCCTCTTCCAGGTCTTTTCCGGGCAGCAGTGCCCAGTGGAGCCTCCACTGGCATCTATGAGGCACTGGAGCTAAGAGATGGTGACAAACAGCGTTACTTAGGCAAAGGTGAGGCCTTTCTTCTTTCTAGGCCCTTCTACCCCTCAGTCCTTACATCAGTCCCCAACCCTTTTCTAGCAAGCCCTCCCTCCTTTTCTCTCCTCCTGTCTTCTGGTCCCTCCTAGCCTGACCCATCCCCATGGCTCTGCCTCTCCCTAGGTGTCCTGAAGGCAGTGGACCACATCAACACCACTATCGCTCCAGCCCTCATCAGCTCAGTGAGGCCCACTTTTTGCTGGGGATGGCAGGACCGGGGGGCCAGGATAGAACCCTCAGGGAGGAAGGGGAGGAGAAAGGCCCACCTTTTAGGAATCATGATTACAAGGATAGTGAGGAGACAGACCCCCTTCTTGCCCCCTGCTCCCAGGGGGGACTCAGGTCCTCTAATCCAGACAGGCCCTGTGACAGGGATCTGGTAGGATGTTGGCCAGATGTAAGCCTGTGTACAAATGGGAGTCCCTGCCCTAGGACCCAGCCTCCACCTTGGCCCTGAGTGATGGGGCTGTGTCCACAGGGTATCTCTGTGGTGGAACAAGAGAAACTGGACAACTTGATGCTGGAGTTGGATGGGACTGAAAACAAATGTAAGCAGGAACTGGGAGAAGGTGGGTAGAAACGAGGGTGGGCACATGAAAAGCAGGTGGAGAACTGGAGGGGCCAGTGCTGTGGGGACTTTGTCAGGAAGGGCTGCCAGAGGACTAGCCCTTCTTCCATCCTTCTTTCATAGCCAGAGCCAAGAGAAGGTGAGTTTCACTGCAATGGGAGGCAGTGATGCTAGATGGAAACAAGAACTTCTTTGCATAAAGAGGAGAGAGCTGGTGTTGGGTAGTTTGTTCTTAGGGATGTTTAAAATTAGGTCGGTTCTCTGTCCTTTTCTACCATCTTCTCCCCACCTTCTGCTCTTCCCCTGCTATTTGCAGAGGAGAATGGATGAGCTGCATGGATCTCTGAAAGTCCCTATTGCAGGGGTAAGGAGGGAGAGGAGGGGGTGTCTCCTCTGTTAGCTCCTTTGGGGATCATAGGTAAAAGCAAGGGCTGGAAAAAGCAGTGGACCTTTTTTATTGCTAAGTTTTCTCTTCTTTGATCTCCCAGCCAAGTTTGGGGCCAATGCCATCCTGGGTGTATCCCTGGCTGTGTGTAAGGCGGGGGCAGCTGAGCGGGAATTGCCCCTGTATCGGCATATTGCTCAGCTGGCCGGGAACTCAGACCTCATCCTGCCTGTGCCGGTGAGCACTACGCTGTAACTATGCCTATCCCAGGGGTGGGTGGAAGAGTGAATGGGAAACCCAAGGGGAATGATGGAAGGAAAATGAATCGCAACAATGAATGACAAGCAAGAATAGAGCACAGACTCTTGAGTTTGAGAAGCTGGGGCAAATTTTGGCTTGGAATAGCCATGGGTTAGCATTCCCAGGGTAGAGCAGGAAAGATTCTTTGACTCTTTGTCCTCTTGTGGCTCCCTAGGCCTTCAACGTGATCAATGGTGGATCTCATGCTGGAAACAAGTTGGCCATGCAGGAATTCATGATCCTCCCTGTGGGTGCTGAGAGCTTTCGGGATGCCATGCGACTTGGGGCAGAGGTCTACCACACACTCAAGGGGGTCATCAAGGACAAGTATGGCAAAGATGCCACCAATGTGGGGGATGAAGGTGGCTTTGCCCCCAATATTCTAGAGAACAGTGAAGGTGAGGCCACAAGCCCCACTACCAACTCTTAAGTTCTACTCTATTCTGGGACATCAGGAAGGGCTACACCCTTCACCAAGTTCTGTAGAGGAGTTAGGGGTTCTTGAGCTCCTGGTATCCAACGGTATTACTAAATAGCCCATAGAGGAATTATCAGAAGGCCTGCAAATTTACATGCAGGCCTAAAAGGACCATCTTTTCCCTGCTCAGCCAGATCTGGTAGCATCTGTAAGTCCTTACTGAAGCCCCTGGGGATGTTGGGAGATGGCCTAGGTGACCTGTGGGATTCAGGCTTTGCTTTAACTCCATAGGGTTTTTGGTGTGATGAGACATAACAAATTCCGGGAAATCCATTCTAAATTTCTCCCTATCCTCACACCAACCTTTTTTGGCTCTAGGATCCCTAGTTTTTCTGTTAGTGAATAGAAGCATTGTTGTTGTTGTTAAGTGCTGTCGAGTCTGTTCCAACCCATAGTGACCCTGTATAGGGTTTCCAAGGAGCAGCTGGTGAGCTTGAACCACCAACCTTGCAGTTCAAACGGCTTTGGAGTCTGGCGCGTTAACCCACAGTGCCACACCAGGACTCCTATGGAAGCATTATAGGTAGTGGTTAAGAGTTAAGATTTTGGGACCAAATTACATGGATTTGAAACATGACTTTGAAGAGTTACTGATTGATTTTCTTATCTGTACAAAGGGGATAAACCAATGTCTACCTCCTGGGGGCAGTGGTGCCTTCCATGGGAGACCCTGGTTTAATTCCTGGCCATCTGTCAATGGAAGCTTGTGTGTTGCTATCATGCTACTATATAGGTAAGCCTCCACTGACTGCAGAGCTTCCAGATTCAAACCAAGGCCTTGTGATCTACATCCCAAAATCAGCCAGTGAAAGCACCATGGTTAACAATGGTCTAGTCTGCAGCTGATCATGGAGTAGTGCTCAGCTGATCACTGGGGAATGTTTCATTCTGTTACTCAGAAGGTTACCATGAGCCTAGGCTGACTTGATGGCAGCTAATGACAAAGTCTCATTGTGAAGATTAAATGAGATCATCTACGTAAAGTTTCTAGTTGATATGTTGTTAAGTGCTGTCGGTCGGTTCTGACTCATAGTGATCCATAGGAGCAGCTGATGGGTTTGAACCACTGACCTTTTGGTTTGCAGACCAGCGCTTATCCTACAGCCCTTAATACATTATAGCTATTAGCAGCAAAACCCAAACCATTATAAACGGAATCCCTGTCCTTTGCCTTCTTACAAGATGGCCTGTTCCTCCTAGACCTGGGGATCCCCCCAATGACCTTAACCAAATTCTCCCCAACAGCAGTTCTCCACTTCTGCCCTGACTTTTCTTCCTGTCCATCCTTCCTTGTCCACTCCTGCTGCTGCTTATAATCTCCCTCTATTCCACCCCTAGCCTTGGAGCTGGTGAAGGAAGCCATCGACAAGGCTGGCTACACAGAAAAGATTGTCATTGGCATGGATGTCGCTGCCTCGGAGTTTTATCGTGATGGCAAATATGACTTGGACTTCAAGTCTCCCCCTGATCCTTCTCGATACATCACTGGGGACCAGCTGGGGGCCCTGTACCAGGACTTTGTCAGGGACTATCCTGGTGAGAACAGGGAGGGAGTGTGGGAGAGAGGGCAGTGGGTTCTGGCACAGTTGCCACAAAGTGTCCTAAGAAGAACCTGAGAGCCAGGGATGGATGACAGAGCCCCCTGTAGACTAGGCTTTGTATGGAACACAGATATGCAGGGAGCTATGATGCATGCATCTGTTTCATCTGCTCTGGGTCTTGAATATCAGGAACTCTGAAATTATAAGGACCATGATGGTGAAAGGATGACTTGCATTTAACAAGCATGCAACTAGCACACTTCAGTGCCCCTGGTTGATTAAATGGTGATGCTAAAGGGTCTGGGACTGATATGTGAATAGAAAAGAAGGCCAAGGATAGATGGGATCACCTGCTTCACATCTACCAAAGGTTCTTAGTCCACAAGATAAAGCAGGAGAAAACAGAAATTGTAACATGATTTAAACTAATAGTAAGGAAAGGCTTCCCAGTAGTCAGAATTTTTGTTGTTAAGTGCCATCAAGTTAGGTCTGACTCATATTGACCCTATATTGAGTTTCCAAGGAGCAGCTGGCTGGTGGATTTGAACCACCAGCCTTGCAGTTAGTAGTCCAGTGCTTATCCTACAGTACCACATCAGAATAGGGAAATGCAAAGATATTCTGAGGAAGGCTGTGAACCTTTGTTCTTGGAAGTTTCATGAAATAAGAATCAAGATTAGAATCAGAGCAGGCTGGCTTTGGGATAGAGGCAAGGATGAGCAAGGGAACCTCTATATTTCAAGGAATCAAAGAGCCAGGTCGGGGGTGGGGGTGGGGGTGGTTGGTGGTTATTTCCTGATACAGAGACCCAGGGAGGATTAATAGTCTCGTCTCTCTCTCCACCTGCAGTGGTCTCCATTGAAGATCCCTTTGACCAGGATGATTGGGCTGCCTGGTCCAAGTTCACAGCCAATGTAGGGATCCAGATTGTCGGTGATGACCTAACAGTAACCAACCCAAAGCGTATTGAGCGGGCAGTGGAGGAAAAGGCCTGCAACTGCCTGCTGCTCAAGGTCAACCAGATTGGCTCAGTCACCGAAGCCATCCAGGCGTGAGTGACTCCTACTTCTTTCCTACTCAGATCCTGTCTGCACTGGTCTCTTCTTGCAAGAGTGCCTACCTTACCCCTACCCAGTGATGCCCAAGAGAACAGGGAGCCTAAAATTACCAGCACAGTTCTCTCAGTTCTGCTCCCTCCACCCCTCGCCCTCTGCTCCTCTCCCAATTTCCCTCTACTTGTTTCTTGACTTAGACCAATTTTGGGGTTGGGAAGAGCATGCTCGGTGAGAGGGGCTGGGGAGATCAGTGCAGGTGTATGGTATGGATA
Organism: Chrysochloris asiatica; assembly: GCF_000296735.1. NCBI lineage: Eukaryota > Metazoa > Chordata > Mammalia > Afrosoricida > Chrysochloridae > Chrysochloris > Chrysochloris asiatica. The sequence continues at coordinate 639,229 of NW_006408568.1, read as the reverse complement.
CAGGTGCAAGCTGGCCCAGGAGAATGGCTGGGGGGTCATGGTGAGCCATCGCTCAGGAGAGACAGAGGACACGTTCATCGCTGACCTGGTTGTAGGGTTGTGCACAGGTCAGGTGAGTGGGGCAGCCCGGTGAGTGGGGGGAGATGTTTGTGGGATTGGTGGGTTGTAGGTTCAGGTGGGTCTCTCCTTCCAAGTGGTTGAGGATGTCAGGGGAATTCTGAAGCAGGGGGTGTAAGTTCCCTTTTATGTGGTGAAGGGTACTTCAGTCACTGAGCTGTATATCTTTTGGGATGTTTCAGATCAAGACTGGTGCCCCATGCCGTTCTGAGCGTCTGGCCAAGTATAACCAGCTCATGAGGTGAGGGAGCCTGAGGAATGGGACCCCATGGGCACAGTTGGTTAGAAGTCTTGTTTGCCCACCATTCTAACTTCAATGCCCAGAGTCTGGTAAAGGAAGATATCCAGGAAATACTTGTGGCTCAAGGTCGGATTGATTGATCCTAGTGGTCACATGAACGAGCCAGGAAATACTCACCCTTGGTCACAGAGGGGCCTTGGAGGCTGGAGGGATTCCTAGAGAGAGAAACAGGAGTCTCCTGCTTTCCTGACTGTTTCCTTTCTGTCTCATCTCAGAATTGAAGAAGAGCTGGGGGATGAGGCACGCTTCGCTGGACATAATTTCCGCAATCCCAGTGTACTGTGATCCCCCTCCTGGAGATTTGGAACCTCTCTCCCATTTTCCTTGAACCCCTTTCTTCCTGTCTTGATCTGTGATATTTCACCTGCTGAGATACCCTAAATCCCAGGGCGCCAGCCCAGAACTTCCCTGATGAACCTGCCCCAGCTGCTCCTTGGCTTACCCAATCCCACGCTGTCTCTGCTTTCTCTTCTCTGGGCCCCACTTTTTGGGTTTTCCCACTCTCCGCTTCTCCTTCCTTTCTAGTCTTTCCTCAAAACTTGGAAATAGGGATGAGAATTACAAAGGGGGGGGTGTCTATGGAAGAATGATTAGGGTCTGTGACAGGAACATCAGGGTTGGTGTGTTGAGGTGTTTAGAGTGGGGTCATGTGTCACTAGTACTTTGCGCTTGTTCCATGAGTCTCCCATGTTGCCTATGAACTGTGAATTAGGGAGAGTGCTGGGTGTATGGGCATACCTGGTCTAAGGCTTCAGTGTATATATGTATGTTTGTTATTTATTTATTTATCTTCCATTCATTCCATTAATTATTTCCTCATAACCACTAGGGCCTAAAACTGGCCTGATTTGAAGGGACTATGTGGCTGTGGATCTCAGTATGACCTAGGACAAGAGGTCTTGCTGGAACGGGAAGGATAGCAGCAAAAGGGCCTTACCATCAATCCCTTTGTCTGAGTTCTCCCTTAACCACAGCCTGGGTGGGTCCAGAGGTGGGGCTGTGTGCCTGGGGAATCTTCCCCTTTCAGTCTCTCCCCAGCTCTAGGTTTCCTGGTCTTCCTTCAGCTGCACCAGAGCAATGCCTCACTCCCCCGGGCCATGTTCCACAGTTGCCACCACCTTTGTGGTGTTGAGAGCACCACCATTAAAGTTTGAATCACAGTGCATGATTGTGTCTGAAGAGTCTTAACTCGAGTCTACCTGAGAGGAGAGAAGACTGAGCCACTGGAAGGGGATGAAACTGGCTAGCAGCTCTGGGGAGGGCAGAAAGATGCACTGAACAAATATGGCCCAAACAATGACACTGCCTACCTGCCCCTGCCCCAACCAGTGGAGCCCAAGCAACAAGCCTGGCCCCAGGACCAATGTGCATTAGGGGTTGTTAACCTGGGGTTTGGAGAGTCCCTGGGCAGTACAAATGGTTATTTGCTCAGCTGCTAACTAAAAAGTTGGAGGCTGCATATACAGAGGCACCTTGGAAGAAGGGCCTAGTGATCAGCCTAAGAAAATTCAACCATTGAAAACCCCTTGGAGCACAGCTCTACTCTGACATAGATGGGGTCACCATGAGTCAGAATTGACTTAGCAAGTGGTATAAACTGGGGTCCAGGAGTCCCTGAAGGTATTAAAGGAATAAAACTGTGGAGGACAGCACCAATTCCCAGACTGAGCCTCTCCCAAACAAAATCCTGGCTGATTCTGGGATAGAGCAGGAAGTATGGTCATAACCCTCTGCAAGATGAGGAACTGGTGAGGGAAGAATGTTAGCAGGAAGTGTAGGGGAAGGCAGGAAGTGAAGAATCTTGAGTCCTAAATATTCAGAAATTGACGTCGTCAACATGCCCTCTGGCTGGGTCAGGCTATGTATAGAGTACTAGTATGTGGCTAGAGATCCCCTGTATCTCTCTTTTCTGTGGAGCCCCACCAATGAGACGCCTGCCTAGGAACTAACCCAGTTCCTTGGATTGGGAAGTCACGGTACTTAACAGGTAGGTACTGCACTGGTGAGCTGTGGCCACTAGAGGGAGCCCAGGTTCTGTAGAACATGCAGTATACTGCTGGAGAACAGGAAGAATTTCAAGGTTGTACCTTCTGTGGCCAAGTGGCAGCATCAGGCGTAGCAACAGTAGTAAGGTTGGCCCAGGATCGGGCAGTATTTCGTTCTACTGTGCATAAGGTCGCTATGAGTCTTGGCACCGACTCGATGGCACCTAACAACAGCAACCTTCTGTGGACCTCCCACTCTGCTCTTTAAATTCTGGGCCTGGGCTACTTCTGCAGTCCTGTCCAACTCCAGGACTAAAAGGATTTCAGTTTTGTATAGGCAGGGCCCATTTCCCTCTCGTCTTTCCTCCTGGGTCCCTAACACCTCAGCCATTTATTCAGTTCAAAGAGTTTCTGCCCCCTCTCCTCTTCTGTGCCTCTTAAGGACAGTGTGGGCATCTCATCTTTCTGTTCACTCCTAGCAGGGCTTCTGTGTCCCTCTTGAGGCTCACCATACTTAGCACCACTGTTTTCTCCGAGGTCCATGACTCCCATCTTTCCTAACTCCTAGATTTACCAGGATTAATCTGGTTCTGGTTTGAGCCAGATTTCTTGCCTCCCTCCTTGCCTTTTCTCAACCATGCTCACACCTCCTCCCCCCCCCCCCCCCCCCAGGTACCAGATTGGATT
>NW_006408568.1:633639-636039 GCF_000296735.1 Chrysochloris asiatica | reverse complement strand
CAGGTACCAGATTGGATTGGGTTACAGCCAGCTCTGCTGGGCCTCCCAGGCCCCTCTCTCCACTTTCCCTTTGTGCCATTTCTACTTAATAACTAAGGCACTTTTTCTTTTGGGTTCAGATCTGTCACCATCCTTTCTCACCTCTTAGTGGTTAAAGGACAAGAGAGAAGATCTCAGCCTAGAAGGGAGATAGGAAGGGCCTGGGTCAGGAAGAAACAATTGAAAAGTGCAAAAAGATAGGCAATGCAATATGGAGGAGTGTGAGGGGAAGGAGGAGTCTTGGAATAAAGTTGAAGGGGCTGGGAGGAGTGGTGCTATCCTAGAACATTGAGGAAAGGAGTCTCAGGATATAGGGGCTAGCCTAGTATTTGAAAAGCTGAGGAGGGCTATGGAAGATAGGTACCGAGTGATAAGTGAGTACTAATTTGAGGAACTTCAGAGTCAAGATTCATTCCTAGGCCAAAGAAACTTTCTGGTTCCTTCCCCAGCTGGGTCCTTCTAGACATTGGCTGAACCTAGTCAAAGGAAATGTGAGGTGATATCTTACTGAGTTGATATAGAACCAATCTCCTTCCCTCCAAGAAAGGAAGTGATCCTGCTAGTGCAGAGCCTAACCTTGGCCTATGGCTGCCCTGACCCCACTAATGCTCTACCACCACCTCAAATCTAGAGAGCTGAGGGGCTCCTGATCCAGACTCCAGCGCCAGCTCTTCCTGTTTCCCAGCCAGCTTCCCTCCCTTTCTCTGGCCTTCCCAATCTCAGCTGCCAAAAATCACCCAGTGTCTTGGTGTCCTTTGTCCTGGGAGGAGCTGCTTGTTGTGGGCCCAGGGAGGGAGCCCAGAAGAAGGTGGTTGGTAGTGGACTGGTGGGGTGCTGGCTTTGTGGCTGAAGACCGGGAATGGCTGGCAGACTGACAACTTGACAGAGGCTGCCTAGAGAGCAATGGAGGGAGGAGGGTGGTGTTAGGAAGAGCGTGCTTGCAGTTTGCAGTGGCCATTGTCTCCATCTTAGAAAGATTGGGGTTAGTGAACCAGGGCACCTAGGGATTTGGCTCTTATGTTTGAGCTCAATCCCCACAGACCCCTTCCATATGGCCTAAGGCATAAACAGTGGTAACTTCAAACAGATCTGAGAATAAAAATGGAGAAGCAACCAGACTGAAGAGTCTGAGGCAATCCTATAAGTTATATATATATATCCCTTACTCACACCCAGACATGTCCTCTTCTATATCTATCATTTCCTTCAACTACTTTCCTTTCAGGTTTCCAGTCTCATCATCTTCCCTATCAATGACCCTCCCTCCACCATATATATTGACATCAAAGGCCGTCTTTCCAATCTTCCTTAAACTCTTCCCCCCCAATTTTATCTACCTTTTTCAGCCAGCCCAAACCCTCAGTTCCCTTACTCCCAGAATCTAGCTATTCTTGTGTCTTCCATCCTCTTGTCCCATCCAGAACCCCAGTCTCCCCTAGAAAATGCATCTGGCCCTGCCTATATCTCTTCATAAAACTCCTCATGCTTTCCCTTCTTTATACTGGCATCTCTGGGCTTTTCTCTTCAATTTACTTTATTACCCCCATATTCTTATATTCGCTATTCTTTTCCCAACACCAATCACCCCTAAACTATACTCTCTTCCAGAAACTCCATCCTCATATATATATGTATATATATATGTATCTCCATCCTCTCAAATCCTTCCCTATGATCTACTTCATCCCGTTCTCTTTGGTAATAGCCCCCAAACTATTCCCGATTATCTTGCCAGACTCTGTCACCCCAAGTTTGTTTCACCTTTTCTGATTTCCACATACCTCATTGTCCCCCAATTCCCTCTGTAGCTCCATTTTCCAATCTCTTTCCATCTAACCCTTTCACCCCAATCTCTACCCCAGTACCCACAAACCCGTCACCCCCAAACTTCTCCAACCCCCCATTATCTGTCCTTACAACCTACGGCCCCTCCAGCCTGCGGGCTCCCCACATTCTGCTACGGCGAACCCCTCCCTGCGCTCCGGGCCCCCACTGCCTCGGTTTCGGCCAACTCGCACAGCGCCTCCCCCTCTCCGGATCCCCCTTTCTCCCCCCTCGCAGCTTGCCTCGCGCTCCCTCCCTCGCGTCTCCCTCCTGGCCCCTCTCTCCTCCGTTCCTCCGCGCTCCCTCCTTCTCCCTCTTCCTCCCTTCTCCCATCCCCCTCTCCTAAGCGCCCTCCCTTCGCCGTCCGCTTTCCTGTGCAAGTCGCCGGACGCGCCGCCCAGCCCGCCCGCAGCCCCGCGCCGGGCCGGGGCTTCGGGCCGGGACCCATTTCGGGGAACCGCTGGACTCGGGGAGGGGCTAGGCGGGGGCGAAGGAGACGACTGCCCGGGAAGGGGCGGGGGTCGCGGGCGGAGTCGG
>NW_006408568.1:585464-633531 GCF_000296735.1 Chrysochloris asiatica | reverse complement strand
GGCGGGGGAGGCGGCGCGATTAGGGAGGGGGCGAGCGAACGCGGGATCGGTATTTGCTCCCGGGGCCGGCGGGCGATCGGGGCCAGGTGGGGAGGAAAAGGGAGATGGGGGCCGCCCTCCAAGGGGGTCGAAGCCGCCGCCGCCACCGTCGCGGCGGCGACTGAAGCCGAGAAGAGCAGAGGGGGGCGGGGAGCGGCCGCCGCCGCCCCCCGGAAGCGCCGGAGCCCCAAATCCCGCCCGGAGCCAGCCAGCCGTCCGGAGCTACAACCAGGTAAGCTGTGTGCCGCCGGGGCCTCCAGCCGGCCGCGTTCTAGCCCACGACTCCCCACCCCCACCCCTCCCATCTCCCCCTCCCGTTGCCTACGCCTCCATTTGTTATTTTCGCGATCCGGTCCCCCTACTGCGGGCACTGCTTGGCCTGAGGTTGGGGGCTCAGGGGGTGGGGTCGGCCCCGAGGAGGGATGGGGGCCTAGGCACTCTTGAGGATCGGGAAGGTGGGGAGAGATGGGAGGGACTCTGGAAGAGGACTGTTGGGGCAAGAAGGGTAGCCAGGACCCCGGGACTAGAAGAGGCGGAACGCGGATCTGGGGACGTGGGGGTGTTGGGTGAGGAAAAACGGGGAATGCCGATGAGGGGAATTGGAGAGATGGCAGCGAGGTGGGGCTTGAGGACTCCAGGAAAAGCCTCATAGGCCTCGAGTCTGGGTTTAAGGGCCAGGGTTTGGGGTGTTAGGAATAGAAGGGAAGTGGGAAATGGGGAAGGGGTGTGGTAGGTGAAATGAGGGATTGTGGCTGATGAGGAAGGGAAACAGAACCTGGGGAAACTGGTTACGAAAGGGGCAAGGAAAGGTCCCTGTTTCAGAAGAACCAGGGATTTTGAGGGGTGGGAGTGAGGTGATGCCTTTGTGATACCTTTTTCTTTCCTTTACTGCAGGTCATCTCAGACCCTGTTTTCTCAATCCTAGACATAGTTACTTTTGGGAGAGGGACGTTGGTGCCCTGTATTGTGGGTCCCCCTAACACTGTGAAAGACCAGAGCATTGAAGGGAGAAAAGGTTTCAGAGATGGTGGAGAGAAGAAAGAATTGGGCAGCTTTACAGGCACTCCCAGCAAGTTGTGACCCCACCCTCAAATCCCCAGAGCACCGGCTGCCCCTCTAGGTGTGGTCTATGTATAGGGGGGCCTTCATTACTTCATTACTGCCTTGAGCTTTAAGATCTCCCTTTGTGCCAGGTGGACCCCTGGGATGGTCTCTTGGGGTGGGGGGGTTGCCATTTTGTTGCTATGGTAATGGTCCAGTGGGATGTCCAATAGGTGGGGGTTCAGAATCTTGATTGGACCTCAGTGTGTAGTTATGTCCTTGGGGTACAGCAGGGCCCCCATTCTTAGCTCTTGCCTGGGTTCTGTATGATGTTTTTTATACTGCTGGTGGATAGGAGGTTCCCCAGAGGATGCACCCCTTTCCTTCCAGCAGTCTCTTGGAACAGGTAGACATGTTTTACCTGCAGGTCATATACACTTACTCCAAGTCCTATCCCTCCTCCTAGGCCTGGTGGGTGGTTGAAAATGCTCAGAAGTTGTATCATCTTTCTGGTCTCTGGCTTGCTTATTATTAAGGACTTTTTACACAGGCATTTTTGTTGTTGTTTTTGTTCCCCGTTCTCTGTACTGAAGTCCTTCCATTTTCTTAAACTTTAATTTCTCTTTGAGTCTCCCTTACCAAGGAGTATCATTTTACCTCTTTCCCAGAGCATCTGACTTGGGGACCCTTTCCCTCAGCTAACCTTCAAACATCTACTTCCCTGACCTTGCAGGAATGACCAGGTTCTCCCAAGTGAGGGTGGCCCAGGAGAGAGGGCTGTGCACAGCCTGGTGCAGTAGAATGGAAACTAAGAGACCTGGGTCTAGTCTTGGTTGTGCCTCTGTGACCTTGGGCAAGTCACTTTCTTTGCTCTTCAGCTTCAGGTAATAGAGAGGATTTTAGACTTGCTGATCTCTGAGGCCCCTCTTTCAAGCCTGGATTCTAAAGTGGTTTAAGCCAGTGCATTGCTGTTATCTGCTGGTCTGGGCTGCGTTGTTATCTAAAAGACACTTTGGACTGGTTTGCCAGTCAGTCAGGTCTGGAATGAAGAGGGTTGGGCCAGTGATCCTGAAATTCACCCTGTAAGTCCCTCCCACAAAGCCTTGTGACTAGATTGTATTTCTTCTGATATCCTTTCCATACCAAAATAACAACAAAAAAAATAACAACACACCAAACCAGTTGTCATCAAGTTGATTGTTTTTTTCTGAGATAGAAAATCATCAGGTCTTTCTTCCAGGGCACCTCTGGGAAGACTCAACCACTAATCTTTCTGTATCAGCCAAGCATTTGAACCATTTGAACCCCCCTGGGCTCCTAGTCTTTTCATTTTCCTATTCATATTGATTCTTTTCCTATTGCTCACATCCCCTTTCCAGTTTCCCAATCTAGTGTATCATTTTCCCTTAGCAGTAAGGTAATCAAGGTGAATGTGTTTAGTGTGTTGCCAGACACATAGTGGGTGCTCTATAAATATTAGTTATAGTGACTCATTGCTAGAGCAAGGAGTATAGCTCAACTGGTTGGTCTAGAATATGCCCCAGGTTCAAAACCATGCATATAATCCAGTTCCAGTCCCTCCCTTCATCCCTGGAATTACCTCCCTCCCTTTTTAAGATTGCTTTTCTCCTTCAATGCTACTTTTTGCTAATTTTAACAGATTTCTGCTAATTTTTAAAAAGTTGAGCTGAGGGGAAGGACACACTGGTTGCTGTTTTTCAGGGACATTTCCTGTATTTCTGTGATCTTTTGAATACCTTGACTGATTAGATGAACAGGTTCTGTGATAGGAGGAGAGATGGGTAGCCAGCTCTAGAGGGAATGGCAAAGATCACAACCAATCATAAATATTCATCTTTGTTGTGCTTTTGTTTAAATTGTTTTTCCCTTTTGTTATATTGGATTTTATCCTTTGCATTTGGGGGGTTGACAGTGTTTTAAAACCAATCTGCACAAGAACAAAAAATGTGGCAGTAGTTGTAGTTGATGAGGAAAAAAAAAAGATGATTCAACTAAGTAGAACACCATTTGAAAGTTAAATAGGCCTGGGACTTTGTACCAGCTATTTTGTGACTCTAGGTAAATTGTCATAAATTTTTCTGCAAAGGTTAAGCTCACCCTTCCCTACTGGCATCAGAAAGATTGGAAATGAATGAGAAATACTCCTTGGGAAACGATGCTGTAGAATGTGCAGATGCCATTTACCTAGCCAGGCTTCCTAACTTAGAATGATTGGGTAAGCTTACTTGCTTCTCACTGTGGCTAGCAGCACTTAATTCAAGAAGACATATTGAAATTAGTGGGTTTAAAGGTCAATAACCAGAAAAAACCACCTGTAGATACATGCATTTTTGTTGTTAAGTGCTTTTGAGCCAATTCCGACTTAGAGTGACCCTGTCTAGGGTTTCTGAGGAGCAGCTGGTGACATGCATAGGAAGGGGCAAAAAGTCAGAAAATGTCGTTGCTTTTAAAGATTTTATAATCTGTAATACAGAGAGCTATGACTCAGAAGGAATTACAAATAAGTGCAAATGAAAATAGTGGGCTTCACAAACACTCGCATACAAAAAATATTGTGTAATTTAGAGATACCTAGGTTTGGTCTTGAGATTGGTAGGACTGTACTCCTTTGTGTTGTAGGATGGGGCATTCTTTCCCCATCTACTCTGTTTTGTTTGTTTTTAAATTCTTTTCAGATCTCTGGGACTGATCTAGGCCTTCTGAGAATTCTCCCCACCAGTTTCTGAAGCGAGTACATCCAAATATAGAAGAGTGAGCAGGGGCTTTGAAGTTAGATGTGGGCTTGAATCTGGCTCTGTCACATATTACCTTTGTGAAGTTGGGCAAGTCACAATCACATTTCTCTGAGCCTTAGTTTTCTCATCAACATAATGGGAATAATAATGAGAGTACTTGCTTTTCAGAGTTGATTGGACATATTAAATGAAATTGTGTATGTCAAGGACTTAAATAAAGAAGGTACTAGTAAATTATTACTCCATATTCATTTCTTTATGCTCCTTTGTAAAGCTCTGTGGCGTTTGCGTGCATACCAATATTCTATAGAGATCGTCAAGGGTAAAATATGTAATCTTCTGGATTGGGGCTCATAGGTAGGTCTTGAGTTTTCTGCTTTCCCCAGAGATAAAAGATTCTTTTGTGAGTAGCTTCTCTCTCCTTCACTTGTAGATGAGCTGAGGTTGCCCATGGCGCCTGTACCTCTCTCTGCCCAAAGGCCAAAGGCTGCTTACTCAGTCCTCTGGCAGAAACAGACTCTTATCACCCAATTTTGAGACTCTGGTGGTCTGTTTCTACAGGCTTCACTAAAAGATCCTGCAAGTTCCAGATACTTACACTAGAACTTTGGAGATCCTGCTTCTTACTTCCCCAGGCCTCAGTGGTGGGGAACTTGGGGTGAAGCAGAGAAGTTTCTGTATTCAGCTGCCCAGGCAGAGGAGAATGGGGTCTCCACAGCCTGAAGAATGAAGACGCGACAGAATAAAGACTCAGTAAGTAACAGCTAAAAGTGAGAGACATGGAAGGTTAAGGGAAAGGAAGTGGTAAAACCTGGAAAGGAAAAATATAAAGGCATATCATAAAGTTAGGCTTGATATAAAAAAAATAACTTGTCTTCTTCCTCAGATGTCAATGAGGAGTGGACGGAAGAAAGAGGCCCCTGGGCCCCGGGAAGAACTGAGATCGAGGGGCCGGGCCTCTCCTGGAGGGGTCAGCACGTCCAGCAGTGATGGCAAAGCCGAGAAGTCTAGGCAGACAGCCAAGGTATTCTGTCTTTAGGTTCTCTCACAGGAGGCCTGGCGGGCACTGGGGCTGAGAGTGTATGTGTATGTTATGGGGGCACTTCCTGTTTGGCAGATGTTAGCTGTGGAGTCTCGGGAGACTCAAGGTCTAAGACAAAACTTTTCTCTGATAGAAGGCCCGAGTAGAGGAAGCCTCTACTCCAAAGGTCAGCAAGCAGAGCCGGAGTGAGGAGATGTCAGAGAGTGAAAGTGAGGAGACCAGTGCACCAAAAAAGACTAAAACGGAGGTGAGATGCCTTTGCAGCCATCCTGATCCATTACCTGGGCATTCTTTCTCTCCTCTAAACTTCTCTCACTCACTATTCCTACATCTATCTCACCTGGGTTTTAAGAGAGTACCCACATCCTAGTAGTTTAACAAATTAGCCTTGTTAGACATATATACACTGATGTTGTTTAGGGTGTTGGTCAGTAGGTGACCAGGCAGGGTCATGGGGGACTAGAAGAGTTTAAGGGATTTAGCCCTTTTTGCCTTAAGGAGCTCAGGTAGCATAGTGGTTATGAGTTGGGCTGCTAATCTCAAGGTAAGCAGTTTGAAACTACCAGCAGTTCCGCAGGAGAAAGATGAGACTTTCTGCTCCTGTAAAGATTTACAGCTCCGGAAACGCTGTGTAGGGTCGCTATGAGTCGAAACCGACTCCACAGCGCACAACACCAATCATTCCTTTTTGCCATAGATCCTGGTATTTCACATAGGACTGGGAAGGAGGTTCATGATGAGAAGTCTTAATAGAAGAAACAAGTAAACCATAAGGAAAATGCAGAATGTACCTTTTTTTAAGAGCTGAGGGTTTTTGAGATGATCCATTAAAGGGATAAATGTGAAGAGGAGGGCAGATATGAGATGGGAAAGATAGGGATGGTCCAACTATGAAAGGGGAGAAGGTACTGAGATGGACACTTGAGGATGAATAGGCTTTTTTTAATAAGGAAGGAAATCAGGTTGGCTGTTAAAGAGCAGTGGAGAATGTAGGGAGAGTGGGGGAATTCCCAGATGGCGAGGTGGGCTTGAACAAGAGTGTTCATCACATCACAATACACAGAGATGCTCTGAGGGAGAAGTGATTTTGTGCAAGGGAGGCCACAAATCTAGGGAAGCAAGAAAGATGAAAATATGGTCCTCCCTTTCCTATAGCAGGAGCTCCCTCGGCCACAGTCTCCCTCTGATCTGGACAGCTTAGATGGGCGGAGCCTCAATGATGATGGCAGCAGTGACCCTAGGGATATTGACCAGGACAACCGCAGCACTTCCCCCAGCATCTACAGCCCCGGAAGTGTGGAGAATGATTCCGACTCATCTTCTGTCCTGTCTCAGGGCCCAGCCCGACCCTACCACCCACCTCCACTCTTTCCTCCCTCCCCTCCCTCAGCAGATAGCAACCCACGACAGCCAGAGCCTAGCTTTGAACCCCATCCTTCTGTGACTCCCTCTGGATATCATGCTCCCATGGAGTCCCCCACATCTCGAATGTTCCAGGCTCCTCCAGGTGCCCCTCCCCCTCACCCACAGCTCTATCCTTCAGGGGCTGGTGGGGGAGTTTTGTCTGGACCTCCAATGGGTTCCAAGGGGGGAGGGACTGCCTCTTCGGTAGGAGCCTCCAGTGGGGGTAAGCAGCATCCCCCACCCACTACCCCCATTTCAATCTCAAGCTCTGGGGCTAGTGGTGCTCCCCCAACAAAGCCACCTACCACTCCAGTGGGTGGTGGGAACCTACCCCCTGCTCCACCACCAGCCACCTTCCCCCATGTGACACCAAATCTGCCTCCCCCACCTGCCCTGAGACCCCTCAACAATGCATCGGCCTCTCCTCCTGGCCTAGGGGCTCAGCCACTACCTGGGCATCTGCCCTCTCCCCATGCCATGGGACAGGGTATGGGTGGACTTCCCCCTGGTCCAGAGAAGGGGCCAACCTTGGCCCCCTCTCCCCACCCTTTGCCCCCTACTTCCTCCTCTTCTGGCCCAGCCCCCCCTATGAGGTATCCTTACTCGTCTTCTAATAGCTCTGCAGCAGCCTCCTCTGCCAGTTCTTCGTCTGCATCCCAGTACCCAGCTTCCCAGGCATTGCCCAGTTATCCTCACTCCTTCCCACCCCCAACAAGTCTCTCTGTCTCTAATCAGCCACCCAAATATACTCAACCTTCCCTCCCATCCCAGGCTGTGTGGAGCCAGGGTCCCCCACCACCTCCTCCTTATGGCCGCCTCTTAGCTGCCAACAACAATGCCCATCCAGGTCCCTTCCCTCCTTCCACTGGGGGCCAATCCACTGCCCACCCAGCAACCCCAACACACCACCATCACCACCAGCAGCAGCAACAACAGCAACATCATGGAAGCTCTGGGCCCCCTCCACCTGGAGCATATCCCCACTCTCTGGAGGGCAGTAGTTCTCACCATGCGCACCCTTATGCCATGTCGCCCTCTCTGGGGTCTCTGAGGCCCTACCCACCAGGACCAGCACACTTGCCTCCGCCTCACAGCCAGGTGTCCTATAGCCAAGCGGGTCCCAATGGCCCCCCAGCTTCTTCTGCCTCTTCTAACTCCTCTTCCTCCTCCCAAGGGTCCTACCCATGTTCACACCCTTCTCCTTCCCAGGGCCCCCAAGGGGCCCCCTACCCTTTCCCACCCGTGCCTCCAGTCACCACCTCCTCAGCTACCCTTTCCACTGTCATTGCTACCGTGGCCTCCTCACCAGCAAGCTACAAAACGGCCTCCCCACCAGGGCCCCCACCATATGGAAAGAGAGCCCCATCCCCTGGGGCCTACAAGACAGCCACCCCACCAGGATATAAGCCGGGGTCACCGCCCTCATTCCGAACAGGGACCCCACCTGGCTACCGAGGCGCCTCGCCCCCCGCTGGTCCAGGGACTTTCAAGCCAGGCTCCCCCACTGTGGGGCCCGGGCCACTACCACCAGCGGGGACCTCAAGTCTGTCCTCCCTTCCACCACCGCCTGCGGCCCCTGCTTCAGGGCCACCTTTAAGCGCCACACAGATCAAACAGGAGCCGGCTGAGGAGTATGAACCTCCCGAGAGCCCAGTGCCTCCTGCCCGCAGCCCCTCGCCCCCTCCCAAGGTGGTAGATGTACCCAGCCATGCCAGCCAGTCTGCCAGGTGAGAGGTTTGGGCTGGGTGCAGGCAGGCAGACGGGAATTGAATCCACGGAGTGCTGGCAAGAGGGGGGAGTAGGCACGGGAGGGACCTTGCATTCATATGCTTTTTGGACTGTTTCGTGTTCCTGCGCCCTTGCCTTGCCCTCAAGGCCCTGACATAAATAGTTCAGGGTCTGCGGAAGCTGGTTTGGGACGTCGAGGCAGCATCAGGCTCGAAAGGGTTGGGTCGCCGCGGGGCCGCCCGGGCAGCTCGCAAGGGCTGAGCGCGCGCCGCTTCCGCGCCTGGCAGGTTCAACAAACACCTGGACCGCGGCTTTAATTCGTGCGCGCGCAGCGACCTGTACTTCGTGCCACTGGAGGGCTCCAAGCTGGCCAAGAAGCGGGCCGACCTAGTGGAGAAGGTGCGGCGCGAGGCCGAGCAACGCGCGCGCGAAGAAAAGGAGCGCGAACGCGAGCGCGAACGCGAGAAGGAACGCGAACGTGAGAAGGAGCGCGAGCTCGAGCGCAGCGTGGTGAGTGCGTCACAAAATGCGCCACCCGCCTTCTTTCCCTCCCTCTTGCGCTGAGCCGGGAGGCTAGACGGGTGGGATCATAATAACGCCACCAGTCGACTAGGAGGAATCATTACAGCTCAGGAAATGGAGACTAAAGGGATTCCTATGAAAAGAATCTGCATTCTTTCTTGGGTTGGGGCAGACAAGGTCAGGTGAGGTTATCTACGGGTCACAAGAAGGAATTTAGAAGTTCCAGGTAGCCATAATTACCATGTTGTGAGTTATTTTAGCATTCATTTCTGGGACAAATGGGCAGCTTGGGACCAGAGACCACTTTCTGTTAAGTGATGTCAAATTGGTTCCAACTCAGCCACTCTGTAGAGGTTTCCCAGGAGGGGCTAGTGAGCTTGAACCGCCGACCTTATGGTTCAAACCAACTTTGTAGTCCGGCGCATTAACCCGCGGCGCCACACCAGGACTCCAGGGCCTTTTTCTAGAACTGTTTTTTTACTTCTTATGTGTAAAGAAGAAAATACTTAACCAATAATCTGACTAGCTCATAACACACATTTATTTTGATTTGTTTTCTTTCAGCCTTTTTCCTAGTCATATATTCAGAGGTTTCTTTTTTGCATGTCATATTAAATGGTGCTTAAAACTGCTTTTAAAATCCATTTCCCATTTGTCCCACAGAAGTTGGCTCAGGAGGGCCGTGCTCCAGTGGAGTGCCCATCTTTGGGTCCAGTGCCCCATCGCCCTCCATTTGAGCCTGGCAGTGCTGTGGCTACAGTGCCCCCCTACCTGGGTCCCGACACACCAGCCCTGCGCACCCTCAGTGAATATGCCCGACCCCATGTCATGTCTCCTGGCAATCGCAACCACCCATTCTATGTGCCCCTGGGGGCAGTGGACCCCGGGCTCTTGGGTTACAATGTCCCAGCCTTGTACAGCAGTGACCCAGCTGCCCGGGAGAGGGAGCGGGAAGCCCGTGAGCGAGACCTTCGTGACCGTCTCAAGCCTGGCTTTGAGGTGAAGCCCAGTGAGTTGGAACCCCTACATGGAGTTCCTGGGCCAGGTCTTGATCCCTTTCCTCGACATGGGGGCCTGGCCCTGCAGCCTGGTCCACCTGGCCTGCACCCTTTCCCCTTTCATCCAAGCCTGGGGCCCCTAGAACGAGAACGTCTAGCGCTAGCAGCTGGGCCAGCCCTGCGGCCTGATATGTCTTATGCTGAGCGACTGGCAGCTGAGAGGCAGCATGCAGAAAGGGTGGCAGCCCTGGGCAATGACCCACTGGCCCGGCTGCAGATGCTCAACGTGACCCCCCATCACCACCAGCACTCCCACATCCACTCGCACCTACACTTGCACCAGCAGGATGCCATCCATGCAGGTAAGATTTCCTACTTCCCTGACTTGGCCCTTTGGGGTGTCTTTACCCTTGACAAAGTGACCAGGTTCCTCCATTCCTCAGGCCAAGACTTCCTTCCTCTAGGCTG
Source organism: Chrysochloris asiatica (assembly GCF_000296735.1). Classification (NCBI taxonomy): domain Eukaryota; kingdom Metazoa; phylum Chordata; class Mammalia; order Afrosoricida; family Chrysochloridae; genus Chrysochloris; species Chrysochloris asiatica. Next base: position 623,533 of record NW_006408568.1, on the reverse strand, counting down.
GCATGAGCCTCTTCAAGCCCCTAGCTTGTCTCCTTCAGCCCTAGCCTAGCTACAGAGCTCATGTGCTCCACACAGCAGCCCTCTCCTTAGGCTAGCAAACCATCCATGATAAGGCTCAAGTCAGAGCTCTGTGAAGAAACACCACCTTTCTACACTTACAGCTCTTTCCCCCACATCCTTCACTTACCTATTTTCTTGTTCCTTCTTTTTTAACTTTTAGATTGTTTCTTGCCATCCTGTCTTCCCCTGCCAGGTGGAGATCTTTCATATTCCTCTCTACTTGTAGATCTGATATAGCTCTTTCTAGATTTAGATCCAGAAAGAGCCTTGCTGCTTTAGTGTTGGATGTGTAGGTGGTAATGGGCTATACTCTCCTTTGACCAAATTTCTTACTGTCCAAAACATTGCCTGGCATAGCCTTTCAGTTGTGTTCATCCTAGGCTTCCTTGTGCCTTCTCCCTCTATAACGTCTCGTTTCCCTGCCTCATTTCCTAAACTTGTGTTTATCCTTTTTCATTTTCTGAGTCTTCCTTTTGCTCTGAGCCCTCTGGTCATTACAGTTTCCTATCTTCTGTCATCCATTTACCCCTATTCCAGTCCCCTGAAAAAGGAGTGTGCTTTAGTCCTGTCCACTCCCCAGGTCCCTAGTTCTTTCCTTCTGCCTCCTATTCCATTCTGGATCTCCCTGTGTTTCACTCTCCATTTATCTTCTTTCACCAGGTTTTCCTTCACTCAGATGGATTGTTTGCCTCCTGGTGACACCTTCCTTTTCTCTGTCCTTCAGCCTCTGCCTCGGTGCATCCTCTCATTGATCCCCTGGCTTCAGGGTCTCACCTTACCCGGATCCCCTACCCAGCTGGGACCCTCCCCAACCCTCTTCTTCCACATCCTCTGCACGAGAACGAAGTTCTTCGTCACCAGCTTTTTGGTAAGGATAAGGGTTGGGGAAGCTCTAATGAGGGAAGGTCAGAAAGACGGCATTGGGATGGTGGGACTGACCTAGTTGGGTTTGGGGAGGGAGGAAGAGCAGCTCAAGAGAGACATAGGCTGCACTATCAAGGTTTGTAACCTGGCTCCACCACTGACACCCTGCAAGACTGGGTGTGTAACCTAAATTCTTAGTCTCAGTTCCCCCCTGGCCTGTAGGAGGTGCTCAGTACCTATCAGCCCTGTGCCCTCTGCCTCTCCTACCCACAGCTGCCCCCTACCGGGACCTGCCAGCCTCCCTCTCTGCCCCGATGTCAGCAGCCCACCAGCTGCAGGCCATGCACGCGCAGTCTGCGGAGCTGCAGCGCCTGGCACTGGAGCAGCAGCAGTGGCTGCATGCCCACCATCCCCTGCACAGCGTGCCGCTCCCTGCACAGGAGGACTACTACAGGTGTGGTGCTGGGGGCGATCCTGGGCCAGGGACCAGGGCCAGCCTGGAATAGGGGGTAGGGGTAGGGTCTGGGAGCTCAGGACTACAGGCTCTGCATCTGTGAGAGGTACCAGGCTATGGGCTTGCTTACCTCATACTCATTCAATCCTGTTCTGACTCCTCTTGCCTTTCCCTATCCTCTTCCCCAAGTCACCTGAAGAAGGAAAGCGACAAGCCTCTGTAAACCTGTGACCAAGAGAGCACCTATGGCCCTGCATCTGGACCTTGGAGGCCCCCCTTCCGGCAGGCCACAAAGATCCCAGGAGAGGAAAACGCTCAGTTCCAGGGCCTTGGCAACTGGACAGTGGGGAGGAGAAAAGGACAGACAGAAGGCCAATGCTGGTGTGGGGAGGTGGTGAGGGTGGGGCAGAAGCGCACAGTATCTCGGACCAGGTTCCTCTTCCTTGTCCCCCTGCTTTCCTCCTCCCTGAAATCCAGCCCTTGGTGGCCATAACCCCCTCCCCTCCCCTGTTGGTGTGATTATTTCATCTGTTAGATGTGGCTGTTTTGCGTAGCATCGTGTGCCGCCCCTGCCCCCCCAATCCCTGTGTGCGCGCCCCCTGCGATGTATGCCCCTTCCCTCTCCCACATTAATAATTTATATATATAAATATCTATATGATGCTCTTTAAAAAACATCCCAACCAAAACCAAACAAACAAAAATATCCTCACAACTCCCCAGGAAGATGGCTGTGACTCGTTCTTTGCGGGATATGGGACTGAGGGTGGGTCCCCGTGTAGGGATGCCTAGAGAAAAAGCTGTGGAACCAGAAATTAGTGGGGAAGTGGAAGGGAGAGGACTTGAGAAAATAACTGAGTATAAAGACCCTGGAGAGTTGCCGGTGTCTTCGAAGTCAGATGGTTACACTGGGGGGTGTGACACACCCACATGGGATCCTGTCATCACCCTGGCTTTCTCAAGACTGGGAAAGTCAAACTGTAGGAGGCCTGGAACTGGTCTGCCTCTGACAGGACCCTCTATGAAACTACCCTGAGCTCCTTTAAACTAAAGGAGTCCTTGGGTCGTTTCAGCCACTCGCACAACTAGGGGCCACGGAGTCCTCTGGGACAAGGGTTTCAGAGTGCTGTATTCGCTTGCACTAGCTTAAACAGTTATGAAGTAAGGGTGGGCGTGGTTTCAAATAGGTCGCTGCCTTTCGGTTTGAGGTGGTGGTGGTGGTTTGAGAAGTGGGTGAGAATTTCAAACACCTGGAAGAGAAGACGACAAAACCTAGGGCGCTGTAGTACCCACTCCTACGAAACAAAGCCTTTTTAGGAAAGTGTTAGAGCTGCGCTTGCTCAGTTTAACGCTGCGAATCACAGTCTGAGTTCTTATAAACGGAAGGGGGTGTGACTGGTTGTTTTTCAGCCAATCAATACCGCGCTCATTTGCATAAACTCGCAACAAACGTTCACAAACTCTTAAAAATTAACTACTTAAATTAGTTCCTTAGAAGATTGCGTTTCTAATTGAAAATTAGTTTGCACCGTTGCTTACATATTAGTAGGGATTCCAAAACTTCCACTCTTTCTTTCACCGTCACCAATAGTGGAGTCCATGGATAGCCCATGTTCTTTACACGCTCGTTTCTCTCGCAGTGTTACAGCTCTTTTAGAATTTGTCTAGTAGGCCTTCTGGTTTTTATCCGGAAAGCCCTCTTCCTATTTGTGTGGTACATAAAAATAGATCTTACTGAGTTAGTTTAGTTCAACCTGTTTTTACAATTGGTTCATTATTGCCTTGTAGTTTCATAAATTTGTCTGCCTTATTTTCTTCCGCCCGCCCCCCAGTTGAACCACTGGAAATACGTAGTAGTGGCTTCCGGCTGCGGAGGATGTTGTTTCCCATCTACTCTCGCTGATCCTAGAAATCGTTCTGGGAGGTGGCTCTTTCCTGCGGAGTTTTCTCGGTTCCTCGATGCACGTGCATTTTTTCTAGTTCTATATGGCGTCCGCCTCGGCCCAACCCGCGGCTCTGAGCGCCGAACAGGCCAAGGGTGAGGAGGCTCTGGGTGGAGTGTCTGATGGGGGAGGGTACGGCAGACGACAGGGAAGGGAGATGGCTGCAGTCGACGGGGGCGGGGAGCGCCGCGTACAATCTCTGCTAAGTGGGGTCCTTGACCCCTAGAGCGAAGGATTCTGGGACCAATTTTATTAGGTTACCAACCGCTCAGTCCCCTAATTATATCTCCTTCCCTACGCTCTCGGCTGGGCCCGCCTGCTGTGCCCCGACGCTGACGCTTGGACGCCTTCTTGGGGTACCTTTTGGGGCGCAGTGGTCCTGGCTGAGGTCATCCAGGCATTCTCGGCTCCGGAAAACGCCGTGCGCATGGATGAAGCTCGGGATAACGCGTGCAATGATATGGGCAAGATGCTGCAATTTGTTCTGCCCGTGGCCACGCAGATCCAGCAGGAGGTCATCAAAGCCTATGGCTTCAGCTGCGACGGGGAAGGTGGGTTGGACGGTGATCCAGGTGGATCTGGAATCGGTAGTTCCACTTCTTGCCACTTGGCGGCAGCCACTATCTAACAGTATTGGCTCTCAGAACCCAGAGGCGACATTGATCTTGTGCCAGGCGAAGACCTAGGTGGTTTTGTAGTTTGCCATTAATCAGTTTAATATCCTCATTGTTGTTTTTGTTAAGTGCCGTCAGTCAGTTACAACTCATAGCGACTCTGAATTGGGTTTCTAGTGGGTTTGAACCGCTGACCTTGAGGTGGTTAGTAGTCCAGTGTGGATCGTACAGTGTCACCAAGACCACAGTATTCTCATTATTCTACTTTAAGACGAGAGATAGAGTCCAATAGTTAAGTATTCATTGTCGCAGCAGAGCTGGACTTGAACCAATCTTGTTAGTGTATTAGTGAGAAAATGGCTCGAGAGCTTGCTCTGCAGCCTCTCCAAGGTGTGGAAACAGTAATATTTGTTTAGGGCTTGGTTGTTAGATATCCTTGGTGAGATCTCCCTGTTCCTCAAGGGTGTTTTTCCATTCAGCCCAGCTGCTCCGTAATCTTCCTGTGCCTGATTGCAGACCTTGGATCTCTTGGGTACTTTACTGTGGATTCTTGTGACTAAAATGGCTCACCTGAGTGAGAGAACACACTCTTTGGGATATTTTTCATTCCCTGTACTCTCAGCCATGGATAGTGTAGACCAGGAAGAGGTTGATCCAAACCACCTAGAAACTGGTCCCTGGAGTGTGGGTTGATTGTCTATTCTTCCTTGCAGGTGTCCTTAAGTTTGCCCGCTTGGTCAAATCCTATGAAGCCCAGGATCCTGAAATGGCCAGTTTGTCAGGGAAGCTGAAGGCTCTGTTCCTGCCTCCAATGACCCTGCCGCCCCACGGGCCTGCTCCAGGTGGCAGTGTTGCTGCCTCCTGAGGGGCTTGGCCCTTCCCCATGGCCAGTGCTGCTTTGGGAAGAGGAAGACTTTGGCATTCCTAGAGGATAATAAATGTGTCTGTGATTTGGTCTTGGCCTCAGTCCTTTGTGATCCTACAGCCTTTTACCTCCTGTCTCCAGATTCCCTCACCTTTCCTGGCTGCCCTACCATTCCCTTTCCAGATCTTTCCTATGCTCCCTGCTGGGCCTAGCCCTGGCCCAAAGAAGGCCTCAGGCTCCTCACTCTTCTCCCAACTCAAGGAACGGTGAGAGAATGAACTGGTTCTTCAAAACCCTGAATGGGTGAGCAGGTCTGCTTGATGGCACTTCCAGGGTTTTCACTTAGGCCACTTGGTATCCTTATTGGTTGGTGTTCCCTTGGCCTAATTTACTTCCTGGTCTTTGCCCCTACCCACCCTCCACTGCTCTGCCAGGTGGAGCTCCAGGTGGCTCCTCCCCTCCCAAGGGAAGGCGGCACGGGACAGGCTCCTAAGGCTGAAGAGAAGTGGGTTGCTGTAGGCGGGTCTGAGGCTAGCCCCACCTCACCTGTCCCTGATCTAGGGGCTTGTCCTTTCCTTGTGTTGCCATTGGCCTGGCAGCCTGGATTAAGGAGGAAGTAGCTGGCTTCTGAGCACTTGTGTTCACCTGGCCGGGCCACTGTACTCTGCCCCTGACTCGGCCCCACCCCCTGTGGCCCTCTGTTTGTGACTGACTTCCCCATTCTTTCCTGGGAGATGCTGTCCCATGGGTAAGTCCCCTAAGGGCCCTACCTGGGTCCTACAGACTGTTTAATTGGTGAGGGGAGGGGTCTATGCTCATTCCAGCAGGCATCTGACCATGAATGTGACTGCCCTGAGCCTGCTCCGGGTCTCTTGTCCCTACATTCCCTTTGTCACCCCAAGATACATGGACCCCAGCCTCATTTATGCACTCTGCCACCACTTTTTTCTTATACTTTATCACTGACAGATCATATGTCTATCGTCACTCTCATATTTCTACCACTAGCCTGCTTTTGTCTCCTGCTAAGGATCTGTCCCCCTGGGTAACCCACATCATCTTAAGCTTGGCATGTCTGAAAGGCAAACCTGAGAAACTCTCCCATTCTACCCCCCTGCACGTCCTAGCTTCTGGCTTTGATTCCATTTTCTTTCAGTTTCCCTTAACTCCCTCTCTTTATTCATCCAACAAATAAATATCAAGCATCTCTTATTTGCTGTCTATTGTTTAAAATGCTGCCAATACCGTAGTCAGCAAGACAGTGCAGTCTCTGCTCTCATGGAGCTTACATTTTAGTGGGAGTTGGCAGACTAATCAACCCAATAAACAGAATAATGTTGGATCTTCTTGTTATGCACACAGTGAAACAGCTTCATGTGAGCAAGTGCCAGCCGAGCTAGGGAGATAACAAGCTAAAGAAACCAGGGTGGGCTTTTGAGCTGAGTCCTCTGGATTGGGAGGTAGTGATCAAGAGTCAAGGATCTCAGACAGAAGATATGGCAAATAGCATGTCTGAATCAAGAGTCAGCCAGTGGAAAGAGAGGCAGAGCCTGGGCAGATTAGGCCTTGTTGGAGTATAGGTACGGTAAGTGAAAACCTGGGTAGAGAGTGTTGTGAATTTGTGGGTTGGTTTTCCCTCATGTCCTGCTGATTACGATTTCTCACACTCACATCTGTCTCCTTCTTTGTGCCTGCACTGCCTCCCCATCTCACCCATTACAGGCAGTTCCCCTTATTGGATTCTTGTGGAGTCTTCTGGTCTCTGATCCCTTCCACATTCCTGCCATGGTCATTTCCCTACCAAATGGCTTGACAAGGCTCCCCCTCTGCAGAATCCTTCTTGGTTCCTCAGCCTGGCCTTGGGAGACCCTCTTCAAGGGGTCCCAGCTTCTCCAGACAGCTTTGCTTTGGCCACACTGCTCCACTCACACTCATCCCTGCTGCTGATGTGGGTCCTGCACATGCCACCTCAGTGCCTTTGCAGATGCTGCCCCTGGTGCGATGCCTGCTTCCTCCTTCTTCCATTTACTGGCTGTTCTGGCACCCAGCCCCATTGCCTACTGAAGTTTCTTCAGCCTCACGGTTGGTGTGGTGGAAAGGACAAGGCTGGGGTTTGTCTGCCTTCCTACTCACTAGCTTGTGACCTTGGGCAAGTTCCTTAACCTTCCTGAGCCTCAGATTTTGTTTCTAAAATTGGACTAGTAATACTAAATAGGGTTGAGAGGGTAGTAGTGATTCATGGTAGAATTCTTGCTTTCCGTGTGGGAGTCCCGGATTCAATTCCCAGCCCATTCACCTTATGCACACTCACCATTCTTATGTCAGTGGAGGCTTGCATGTTGCTGTGATGCTGAACACAGATGAACGAAGAAGAAAGGCCTGGTGATCAACTTCTGAGTTCAGTCACTGAAAAGCCTGCGGATCACAGCAATCTAATCTGATTGTGCATGGGGTTGCCCTGAATTGGTTGCTGACTTGAGGGCAGCTTGCTACAACAATTCTTGCATAAGAATTAATAATAAAATGTAAATTCTGTTGCCACTGAACTTCTACTACATAACAATTTTTTACATCACTGCAGTCAGCCTGCTCCATACCTTCAGAGTCAACCAACTTCAGGTTGAAAATACTTGGAAAAAACAAAAGCAATTTTAAGTGGTCAAAACAATTTTTCAAAGGTTAAGAGGAAACCTAGAGTGCTATTTTACATAGCATTTACACAGTATTAGGTATTATAAGTGACGTAGAGATCTTTTCAAGTCTATGAGAAGATTGTTGTTGTTAAGTGCCACTGAGTCAATTCTGATCCATAGTGAAGCTGTATAGAGTTTCCAAGGAGCAGCTGGTGAGCTTGAACCACCAACCTTGCAGTTCAAACAACTTTGCAGTCTGACGCATTAGCTCACAGCACCGCACCAGGACTCCATTACATAGGTTATATTCAAACACTACACCATTTTACAAAAAAAAACTTGGATACCTGAGAATTTTGGTATCGTGAGGTAGGGGAATGGGGGTCCTGGGAACAATCCTCAGCAAATACAGAAGAATGACTGTACTGTTAATAACAGCCCATTTATCAGGTAGGAATACTGAGACTCAGAGAAATTAAGTAACTTTCTATAGGTTATTTTATCTTATTTGCTCATCCAGACTATCTTTCTGATCTTTGTTCTTTATCTCCTTATCTTCCCAAAGAGATAATATTCTCTTTCAAATTACCATGCAGTGGTTTACTTTCTCAGTCGGCTTGAGCCTGTATCCTACTTTTAAAAAGTTGGGAAAATAATTCCTATGTTACAAGGCTCTCTGAGGCCCAAATAGGATTGTGTATGTACAAGTGCTCTGTGAACTCTGCCAAGATTGTTACTAGATTTTATTCTCCTGTCGAAGGGAAGCATTTTGTTTGAGCGTCTGGCTATCTTCTAACTTTGCACCCTTCAAAGTAATTCCTGCCTCTTTGATGGATCAGGAGTTTCTAGGTGCCTCAACCTATGTGAGTTTCCTTTCCATCAAGTGGGTTTAAGTTCCGGAAAGAGAGTGGTGTGGGGCCAGGATGCAGTGGGTGTTTAGTTCTGATCATGGACCTGCAACTTTTCGTGTGTTGTCTGGACTGTGTGTCCATGTGTGGGCCTTTACACCAGACCAGCTGCATGTGGGGATGGACATGGATGATAAGGTGGTGTAGTGTAGTAGCACTGTATGTGTGTCTAAGTGGTGTGCTTGTTGCGTATGTACTCATTTGCACATGATAAGCAGAGTATATATATTTGTGTGTGCAGGACCCAGAGGCTGTGCTTTGACACTTACTCTGTGCCCTGCATTGGCTTTGGGCATTCTAAAGTGAGCAAGGACAAGTCAGCCCCTATACAAAGGAGACTGTGTGCCCACGCTCTTCCTGCCCTGTGCTGTGGGATTTCATGGTCTTTCAGGGTAGCTGTCCAAGACTGAAAGGGTGGGCAATGCTGGGCTCCATGATAGATAGACTGAGGAAGTTTCCAGGGCACCAGAAAAGGAAGAACATATATGTACGCACACATACACAAAGGGTGAGGGGAGGGAAAGTTTTCTCAGGGTGGTGGTGGAAATTGATGTTTGCTGCTTCAAAAAAAATCTATTGAAGTAATTGTTATGGGAAAATTAGATTTTTGTTGGGCTTTAAAACTTTGTTACTTCAAAAAAAGTTTTGGATTGAAGCATAGCCTATAATGTCAATGTACATAAATATTAAGTATACAGTTTGATGAATTTCACATTTATGCGTGATTGTGTAGATAGATACCACACAGTCCTTAATGTTTCAGAAGCTTCCCAGAAAGTACTATCTCCTAGCCAATTTATTTTTATGAAGGTATACATGTGCATGGTATAACATTCAAAAGGCCCGGGGATGAGAAAAGGCTTGAGTTCCACAGGGCAGCCCAGGGGTCACGAGCATCTCTCAGAAGCAGTGGGGGCTCAGTGGTAGAGCTCTCCCTGGAGGAATCCTGGGTTTCATTTCCAGTCAATGCCCCTCATGCACAGCCACCATATGGGCTGTCAGTGAGCCTTGTGTTACTAGGAGACCTGGAGTGGTGTTGCAGGACTGGACTGCTAACGACAAGGTTGGTGGTTCAAACACATCAGCCACTCCTTGGAAACCCTATACAGGGTAGATATGAGTTGGAACTGACTTGACGGCACTTAATAACAACAATGATGATGAATAGATTTCAGCAGAACTTCCAGACTAAGCTGGACTAGGAAGAAAGGCCTGGGGATTGACTTCTGAAACCTACCAGTAAAAACCCCATGGATCATAATGGTCCAACCCCATTGTGCATGGGGTCGCCATGATTGGGGGACTATGCCCGCCCCTTCAGTCTTGAACAGCTACTCTGAAAGACAGCTAACATAGCAATGTGTCCCTCCCAGTCCTGCTCTCCAACCACTGGGTTCCCTGCCTGGAGGAAACCACCTATATACGTGCATCCTTTATTGAGATTCTTCCTTCTTGTTTTGATTTGGTGGTGCTTGTGTGTTAGAGAAAGCAGCACATGCTTTTAGTGTTGAGGACTCTAAAGGCCAACCAACTCTGAGACTCAGGTATAGGGTGAAGGGAACAAACATGGGGCTGTCTGGCTCTCTCCCTAACCAGCTTCCCTAGATCTGTGTCCCTTCCCATTCTGTTTCTTGGATCTGACTACACAGTGAGGGACAGGACAAAGGCCCAGGGATAAGAAAAGGCTTGAGTTTGACAGGGCAGCCCAGGGGTCATTTGTTCCATCTCTCTGCCAGTAATGGAGGGCAACCCTCCTGCTCTTAAGCATCTGCAAGCCCTTGACTTTTGGGAAATCTGTCCCCTCCCACTGTAGTCCCAATCGCCAAGAAGTCTCCCAACATTTGACCTTGGATTCACTGAGGGCTGGAATAGTTAAAATTATTGACTTTGGAACCAGACCATCTGGGTTTGAATCTTGACTGTCGCTTTCTAACTGGATGGGCTTAGACAAGTTATTTAAATTTCCTGAGTCACAGGTTCATTGCCTACAAAAGGGGGGTAAAGATAGTACCTATTTCATAGGACTATTGTGAAAGATGATGGTAGAAAGATGAGGCAGTCTGTTTCTATAAAGATTTATAGCCTTGGAAATTCTTTGGAGCCATTCTAGTCTGTGCTGTATGGTTGCTGTGAGTTGTAATGGACTGAATGACAGTGACCTTATTGTGAGGGATAAATCAGATAAGGTATGTAAACAACATTGTAGGATCATGTCTCACATAGTATACGTAGTAAAAGAGAAAACATAAACAAAAAACCCCAAACCTATTGCTGTCCGGTCAGTTCTAACTCATCTCGACTCTGCAGGACAGAGTAGAACTGCCCCATGCAGGTTTCCAAGCCTGTAAATCTTTATGGGAGGAGACTGCCACATCTTTCTCCAGTGGAACAGTCAAGTGCTTAACCACTGCAGCATTAGAGCTCTGTAGCATATAGTCGTCATTATCCTTCTTCTTAGCTTGGACCAGGGAGGGCTGTGTAGCAATAGCTGGTGAAGAAGGAAGAGGGGGTGTGTGACTTTGGGTTCACGCATATGAAGCATGATCTTTGCCTGAGGGTGCAAAGCACATGTGTTCTAATTTCATATGTTATCACATGTATGAGTGCCATGTTCCTCAAGCTTTTGATGACAGACTTGTGGGGAGTGGGGCCCCATCCCCCGCCTCCCGCACTGCCACTTAGCTCTGCTGCTCCACACTTTGCTCTGAAAATGAGAAGTACAAGTGAGTTCCCCCAAGGGGTCGGCCGCGCCCCTTCCTGTCCCCGCCCTGTAGGCTGCCCCAGGCCAGTACAGTGGCAGCCCCAGAACCAGGACTGCAGGGGTGCTGAGACAGTCTGGGCACTCAGAGCTGGGTTTGAAGTTCAGCCTCAGTGTTCTGCACCTGCCCCAGACTAACCAGCAGCACCTCACCCTCATTGTTGTACCCCTTACTCTCGGGGAACCCCCAGGATGGTGAGGTAAGGGCCTGGGACCTACAGTAGGCAGAAGGCAATGGTGTCTGGGACTAAGGGGACCTCCCTCATGGCCTTAACCTGGCTCCCAGGTGGTTTCACCGAGACCTCAGTGGGCTGGATGCGGAGACCCTGCTGAAGGGCCGAGGTGTCCATGGGAGCTTCCTGGCTCGGCCCAGTCGCAAGAACCAGGGTGACTTCTCCCTCTCCGTCAGGTAGGTGCCCCTCAACTCTGACCAGCAGGGCCAGCATTTTGGTGTTGGTCCAGGCCTGAACCAGTCTCTCAGGGTTCCAGCATGGCAGTGCCAACTCCCCAGCCCTCAGCCTTGTATGTGTCTAGACCATTGCTCTCACCCCAGCGTGTTCTCTGTCCCTGTCTGTGTCTACCCTGTCCCTGTGTGCACCTTATACTCGGGACCCTCAGCTGACCCTCCATCCTGTACCCATGCACCCATGGGCCTCACTACTTGGTGCCCTGCAGGGTGGGAGATCAGGTGACCCATATTCGGATCCAGAACTCAGGGGATTTCTATGACCTGTACGGAGGGGAGAAGTTTGCGACACTGACGGAACTGGTGGAGTATTACACTCAGCAGCATGGCGTCCTGCAGGACCGAGATGGTACAACCATCCACCTCAAGTACCCGCTCAACTGCTCGGACCCAACCAGTGAGAGGTGAGGGCCTTCTCAGCCTGACCACAGCACCACCAAACCCTCCACCCCTTCCTGCTCCACTTCAGGGCACTGTGAGCATCTTCCCTCCATGATTGCCTGGGACCAGTGTTTCAGAGGACCAGCCTCCTAACCCTTCCTACTTAACCTCGAGAGAGCAAAAGAAGGTCAATTCCCCCTGCTCCAGATTCCTTGTCAGCTGGCAGCCCAGGCCTGACGAGTACCAAAGCAGCTACTCCTCGTGGCTGGTCCTTTCATAGTAGACAACTCTGTTATTAGAAAGCTCTTCCTTCTATGGAACTGAATTGGTCTGCCTACAACTACCCCATTTCCCTGTACAGGTTAATACAGTGAGATGTTGATGTTGAGGATGTTAATCATAGGGGCTAACATTTTTATTAGGACACTTAATGCCTTATCTCAGCAACCCAGTGAGGCTGGGGCTGAGTAGACCTTGACCAGACTCTTGGCCTACACATAGATATTTGAAAACAGTGTGTAACATTGTCATATGTGTCCAAGACAGCATGGCTAATACTCAAGGCATTTTCCCTCCCCTTCTTTTTTTTTAGCTTCAAAGATGGGGTCCCTAGAACTGAGTTGGCAACTGTGGTCTTCCCAAGACCTGGTGGAACAGGGGGAAGCTGAGTGCTCAGCTATACTGAAAGTCTGCCCACAAGGCTAATTTTAGCAGTTGCATCCCAAAGACAGCTCCTATCAGGCTTACGAGCAATGGAACAAGCCTAGATCTTTTCATGGGAATTTCTGAGGCCAGGGCAACTTGCCCTTGTCCTATATTTGTGTAGTGATTGTTAAAATGGTGCTGAACCTTGATTTTGTCCTTTTCAAGTCTGAGATTCACATCTTTACATTTATATCAATATCGTTGTCCAAGTCACAGATTCAAACATACTTGGATAATGCTGAGGAAGAAGCCCTGTGACCCACCATTGGCAAGATCTTTCCAGTTAACATAAAGCCATTGATTCCTTTTCCTCTTCTAGTCTGGAAGCCCAAGAGTGACTTTCCTTATGGCTACCATCCTTAGTATTTCCTTGAGTCTGTTGGCTACCTCTTGCCTTTCCCCATGTAACTTGTATGGAGATTTTGCCATCTAGACTCTCTTTATCTCCTATGTCTCCTCTTTCTCCTCATCCCTATCTGTCTTGTTGGAGATGGAGAATGGGTGGGTAAAAACCATAGAGCTTGGCAGAAGCACAGAGGAAAGCCAGGGTAGATCTAGAGTATGGGCTGGAGGGTGGGGGAGAATGGGCTGGGTATTAAGACCAGGGAAGCTGACTCTAAGAGGCCCCTTTGGATTACTCAAGGCCTCTGCAGGCTCAGAAGCCTGGGTCTTACCCCATCCTCAAGCAAGGTCTCTGAACCCGAGAGTGTGTGGGAGTCTCTTCCTCTAGACTTCAGCTGGTGTTCCCTGTGTTTGGCTGCTGTCCCTCCTCTTCCTTGGGAATTTGCATTTGTCCCTGCAATGGCTAATTCTCTGCCTGTGGTCAGCCTGTATTTGCATGGGAACTTCCTCATCCTGGGGCTGGAGGAGGGGCTTAGCCTCCCCCTTCCCCACCTGGGGGGCCTAACCCTGTCCCTGCCAGGTGGAGTAGGGTGCTCAAGGGTGGGGCAGGAGGCTCTGGAGGTTTCTGAGTTGGAGTCTCCCCAGGGAAAGGGTAAGATGGGGCAAGACAGACTGGCCCCCTCCCTCCTTCCCCCCCCATCCCTGCGGTTGGAAAATGTCCCCCCTCCTTCCCCTGGTCCCTGGGCTGAGGAAACCTCACAACCTCACTTCTCACTCTCTCCCCAGAAGGAGTTTTGTGTTTTTTCCATCACGTGGTTTCCTGTGGGGCTGGGCATTGTGGGGCTACAGTTTCCTCTTGGGAAGGGGGTGTGCTTTGGGGAAAAGTCCTAGTTCTGCTTTCTGCCCTCCCCTTTGAGCCCCTTTGAGCTCAAGCCTCCCCTTGGGTGACATCATCCTGGGCCCCCCAGAGCCCCCCAAGCCTCTCTCCCCTAGCTGAGCTGTTTGTCTCTCCTGCCTCCCAGAGGGCGTGCTCCCCATTATGCTCCCTGGTGACTTCCGTCTCTCCCCAGCTCAGGTCATGCTGTGTGGTTTGGCCTCTGCAGGCTTTTCTCTTTGTCTCCAGTCTCTTTCCTCAGCCTAGTTGTCTCTTTCATGGAGACTCTTCCTCAGTCTCATGTCTGCAACTATTCTGGATCATACCTACCTTTCTGTCTGTCGCTATCTTAAACTTTCAGAGGAAAGCTGTGTGATGAGGTGGGCTCAGCATGCAAGCAAAGCCTTATTGTATTTCCCAAGGTGGCCTCATATCAGCCAGTGGCCTTGTTGGGTCACTGTGCAATTGCTTAGTCTCAGTTTCCTCATCCGAAATACAAGGATACTATCTTTTTTTTTTTTTTAAGGTCCATTTAGAGCAATGGGCTCAAAAACGCAAAAGTAATGGATTTGAAAGTATTGAGCACAGTGTCTGGCATGTAGCTTCTCTGCCTCTCTCAGTGAGAGTCACAGTTTCTTCATCTCAGTGTCCTGACTCTGGGGCCTAAAGTTCAACTTCCACAATGCTGTCCTTTTTAGGTGGTACCACGGCCACATGTCTGGGGGGCAGGCAGAGACACTGCTACAGGCCAAGGGTGAGCCTTGGACATTTCTCGTACGTGAGAGTCTCAGTCAGCCTGGAGACTTTGTGCTGTCTGTACTCAGTGACCAGCTCAAGGCTGGCCCAGGCTCCCCACTCAGGGTCACCCACATCAAAGTCATGTGTGAGGTAAGGCTGCTGGGCAGAATCAAGTCCTGGAGGTTGGGTTGGGGAGGCACCCAGCTGGGGCTCCCTTCTGTGTCCTAGCACTAGGGGTGGGAAGGGTCGGTCTGGGCTTGGGTCCTGAGAGGGAGACTCAGGTCCTGTGGGGTGGCCTTATTTGGGACCCACAGGGTGGACGATACACTGTGGGCGGTTCAGAGACCTTTGACAGCCTCACGGACCTGGTGGAGTATTTCAAGAAGACGGGCATTGAGGAGGCCTCAGGTGCTTTTGTCTACCTGCGACAGGTGAGTGATAGGCTAGTCTGCCTCCTTCCTTCCCAAGAGCAACTCGCTAGAGGTGTGAGCTTCCTGGGTCCCTAAGTGACTGACTCCTATCACCCCCCACCCCTAGCCGTACTACGCCACACGGGTGAATGCAGCTGACATTGAGAACCGGGTCTTGCAACTCAACAAGAAGCAAGAGTCAGAAGACACAGCCAAGGCTGGCTTCTGGGAGGAATTCGAGGTATGTGATGGAGGTGGCAGGGCGGGGGCAGCAGAGACAGGGTCCTCATCCTAGTGACCTGTTCCTTCTCTCCCCACCTCTGACATGGTTTGCCCCACATTGTCTCCACTGATGCCCCATTTCTCTCTCACCCCCAGAGTCTCCAGAAGCAGGAGGTGAAGAACTTGCATCAGCGGCTGGAAGGGCAGAGACCAGAGAACAAGAGCAAGAACCGATACAAGAACATCCTTCCCTGTGAGTATCCTATACCCAGGCAGCTGCCTGACCTCCCTTCCTTTCCCATGAGCAGGGAGATTCCCCTATCCCATAGTTCTCAGTCCCTACTCAAGGAGAGTCCATTTTCCCTAGAAGACGTTACCTTCCTAGCCCATTGACCTCCATCCACCCCTCAACAGAGCCTCCCTATGCCCACGAGGCAGACTGCCTACCCCCAGCCTTCTCCTTTCTAGACCTTGATCCCTCCCACCCCATCCGGACCCTCCACTCCATCCAGACTCAATCCCATTCAAAACCTCAACACCATTCAGACCCCCACCAAATCCAACCCCCCACTTCATGCAGAGACACCACCCCACCCAGAACCCCCACTCCAGAACCCCTATTCCATTCAGGTCCACTCCATCCAGATCCTCACTCCATCTAGATCCTCTACCCCATTCAGAACCCCCACTCCATCCAAACCCCTACCCCACCCAGACCATCACCCAATCCAGACCCCACCCTACCCAGACCCCCACTCCATCCAGATCCCCCACCCCATTGAAACCCCTCACTCCATCCAGACCCCCACCTCACCCAGATCCCCTACCTGATCCAGACCCCCTACTTGATCCAGATCCCCAAACCATCCAGAACCCCCATCCCATCGAGACCTCCACCCACCCAGACTCCCCATTCCATCCAAACCCTCCACCCCATCCAGACGCCTGGCCCCTGACCAGCACAGTCCTTTGTGAGGCTTGTGGCTTCTGAGACAAGATGGCCTCTAAGCTGAGGAAAGGTTGACCTTTCTCTGCTTCCTCCCTGTCTACTCCAAGTTGACCACAGCCGAGTGATCCTGCAGGGACGAGACAGTAACATCCCGGGATCGGACTACATCAATGCCAACTACGTCAAGGTACAGAGGAAAGGCTCTGGAGCGTCCTGTGTCATGGGGATACCTAGGTCCAGAGAGATCTGGTCAGAATCAAAGCTGGAGTCATGGGTGGGTGGGTGGGTGGGTGGATAGTGGGAGACAGGGCCTGACCCAGGCGGGTGGGTGGGTGGGTGGATAGTGGGAGACAGGGCCTGACCCAGGCCAGGAGGCTCAGTTTCTCTGCATTTGTGTTTAGAATCAGCTGCTAGGCCCCGACGAGAACTCTAAGATTTACATCGCCAGCCAGGGCTGCCTGGAGTCCACAGTCAATGACTTCTGGCAGATGACGTGGCAGGAGCACACCCGTGTCATCGTCATGACAACCCGAGAGGTGGAAAAAGGCCGGGTAGGCAGAGCCCCCATGTCCTCCCAATACTTGTTGCCCACCACCGTTAAACCAAAAGAAACTTTGAACAGAGGACAGAAAGGGACCTTAGAGGGCAAGGATCCAGGCCTTTTTGGGAAACAGGCCCAGAGACAGAAACTTGACTTTATGTCGCAACTCCCAGATCCCTGCTTCCAACCACAAGCTCTCCTAAGCTCTAGACCTAAGTTTTAAACTGGCCTTCTTCTTTCTTAATGTGTCCCAAAACAATCACCCTCCCAATGCCCCAGGTACTTCTCCCAGAGGGTCTTCCAAACCAGAAACATGAGCATCATCCCTGCCACTCTCTCTCCTGCCCAATCCAGGCAGTAGCCCCCTCTGTTCTCTTGGAGTCTGCCCCTCACCCCATAGCCCAGCTGACCCCTTGGCCTGGAGGCTGCCCTTCTATGCCAATCTGCAATGAAGTCAGTGATACCGTCCAAAGCACGATGTAGATCAAATTGCTCCCTCTCTGAAAACCCTTTGATGTCTCCCAATTCCCTTCAGAATAAAGTCACAGTCTAAGAGCTGGCACTTGAAGCCTGATGGCTTCCCTCTAGGCCCCATGCTTCCTATAACACTTAACTGCCTCATGGACCGGGCTCGGTCACATTTCTGCACCTCTGCATGAGTTTGTTTTCTGCTAGGAAATGACTGTGTCTCTCCACACTACTGGCGGACTCCTTGTATTTGAAGACAGCTCAAATGCTACCTCCTGGGAACAGTACCTCAGATTTCTGCCTCAACCTAGGGAGTGCATGCCACTTTCTCAGTGTGTCTTATGCTTTTCCTGTTCTCTAGTCTCCCTGCCCCACTGGCTTGCAAATTCCTAGAGGGCCCAGGGCCCAGGCTGTGTGTTATTCGGGTTTTGTAATTCAAGCCTGGTTTGACAAACCAGGGGTACAACTGTGCCTCATTTGGGGTTTAATGAATGAATAAGTAAGGTGAGATGACTGGCCAGGCTCCGCTGACTGGGGGTGAATTTGCTGAATCTAGATGCCAGGTCTGTTTCTTGGCCAGCTTGCCCACTCGATCAAAGAATGTTTGATTGAGCTAGCTACCAACCCCTCAGGACCTGGAACAGAACGGCCTAAAATGGCCCTCGTGCCTGCTTCTGTGCCTCATGCCCACCCCACCCTTCCTTTTCAGAACAAATGTGTCCCATACTGGCCAGAGGTGGGCACGCAGCGTGCTTATGGGCTCTACTCCGTGACCAACTGTAGGGAGCATGACACATCTGAATACAAACTCCGCACCTTGCAGGTCTCCCCGCTGGACAATGTGAGTGTCTCCCACCCTGGCCTACTCCTACTTTAGTCTTATTCTGTGGCCTGGCTGGGTGGGGTGTTGTATGGGAATGGGAGTCATTGACCCTGTGTACTTGGCCCAGGGGGACCTAGTTCGAGAGATCTGGCATTACCAGTACCTGAGTTGGCCTGACCACGGGGTCCCCAGTGAGCCTGGGGGTGTCCTGAGCTTTCTGGACCAGATCAACCAGCGGCAGGAAAGTCTGCCTCATGCAGGGCCCATCATTGTGCATTGCAGGTGAGAATAATAGCAATGATGTTAGTAACAAATAGGAGCAAAATAATCACTGACAAGTAAATACTGCTAAGTGCTGTGCGGGCTTTTAAACAATTCACACAATTAACCTGCTTAATGCCTTCCAGTCACTCCAAACTTTTCTGGGTTTCCTGGTAGCTCCAAACTCATAGGTGGAACTTTGCTGGCACCAACCCCACTATTTGGCTTTCTCTGAGACTTCTCATCCAATCCAGTCCTGTCCAAGTACAGGTGTGGAAACTGAGGCCCAGTGACTTTCCAGGTCACCTACTAGTCCGTGGGAGGGACTTGATTGACACCCACAGTAGATCCAACTCCCTCTCACCCTTGCTTTTTCACATGGTTCTCCTCAGTCTATGGCTCCAGGCCTTCCATTTGGGGTTCCTGTGACTTCTCATCCCTGAGGGGCTTTAGACATCCTCATGGCTCCTCCCAGGGTTGTAAACGGCAGGGTTGAGGTGATCTTTAGAAGGGGCATGCAGTACCAACTGCACTGGAGAAGCCCTGTGAACCATCTCCCTGTTCCTGCAGAGGTGGGGATGTGGGACAGCAAGGCGGAGCAAGGGTGTCAACAGGTCTGAGGTGGGTGTCCCTCGGAGGAAACTGCTGGGCAGGCCCAACTGAAGGCCAATGGAAGGATCTCCCAGCAGGTAAAGGGGTCAGGACAGAAGCTGCCTGTTTAGACTCCAGCTCTTCCACTAACTGTCTGTGCGATCTGGTACAAATAACTTCTGGACCCTTGAGGTTCTTTTCTGTTAAATAAGGACAGTAAAGATTTCAAAAATTTGTGGAAAAATTCCATGATCTCTCAATTCCATGAACTTTTTGAAGCCTCCTTGTAGGTGTTTCATTGGGCGGTTGTGAGGGGTAAGTAAGATCATATCATTGTGTCTGTGATACACAAACCTTCAAAAGATAGATGCTGTTAGTGGTTTAGTAACTACTACCGGGCAGGGAATAGGGGGAAATGAGAAGCTGCTTTGTCCTCTTCTCTTCCGTTCCCACCATGTGACCCCAGGCCTGGCCTGGCCTGTCGGGGCCTCTGACTTCCTCCCTCTTCCCATTAGTAGCTGTTATCCTAGGGCAGGGCTGGGTGGGCTGAATCTGGAGCTGCTCATATGCTATCTTGGAGCCCAGGCATCTCCCTCTCAGGGGCAATCCCAGCCCCCCAAAACACCCTCCTGCTGGCACTACTACCTTCTTGCCCCCTCCTACCACCACCACACATACATCCTCACACATGTCTTAAAATCCCCACAGCCTTTATTTAGATGTTGCAAGAAGGAAGTGGGTTTTGGGGTTTATTTTTGACAATCTGGGCTTGAAATTAGACAGGCGCTCAGGACACTGGCCTGACAGACCTACCCAGAGGAGGCAGGACTGGGGTCTGCATGAGGATGAGGGTTGCAAGGTCTGTTTGTCTAAAGGGAGACAGAGGGTGGGGAAGGAAGGAGACTTTACATGGTACGTCTTTCAAGTCTCCTGACCTCATGTCTCAAGGACTGCCCCTTCCCTGTCATCAGAGTTTGAAAAAAAAGGGAAATGAAGCCCTATAGAGAGATATTCCAAATGTAACTTTTGAATAGAGGGTGGCTGTGGGTACGTGATAGGATGGAAGTGGGCAGAGTACCTATGGGCACAAGCCTGGCTATGGTGGGACTGGAAGTTCTAGATCTTCTGGGGTGTTGGAGCAGCCACCAGTCAGGAATTCCAAGGTGAGGCAGGAAGTGGAGGAGTGGAGTGCTAGGAAGGACAATGATGGCAGCATCTGGGAGCCCCCACAAAACCCTTGGCTGAAGTGGAAAACACAGGGCAGGGTTGGCTGACTTCTGCCCCTTGCTCATAGCTAGGTGTCCCTGGACCCATCATCTCCTCATGCTGGAGCTTGGTTTTCTTTGTCTCCTGCCCAATGGCTGGAGCTGGGCCCTGGAGCCCTTCCTCGTGAGGTGCTGACTGGCCTCTGATGGCGCCCCTCTCTCTGCAGTGCGGGCATTGGTCGGACAGGCACCATCATCGTCATTGACATGCTCATGGAGAGCATCTCCACCAAGGGTGAGAGGCGCCTCTAGGAGCACAGCATGGGTGGTGGGAGAGTGACTCCTCTGTACCCACCTCTGCCTGGGGCCTGCTGTCTGACTGCTGCCCCTGCCCAGGGCTGGACTGTGACATCGACATCCAGAAGACGATCCAGATGGTGCGGGCGCAGCGCTCGGGCATGGTGCAGACTGAGGCGCAGTACAAGTTCATCTATGTGGCCATTGCTCAGTTCATTGAAACCACCAAGAAAAAGCTGGAAATCATGCAGGTGTGTGCAGAGCAGGGCCTGGTGGGGCTGTGGCGTCGGGGGTGGACAGGGAGGGTGGTGGGCCACACCTGGCTCTGCTGGGACTACCTTTTCCACCACGCCTCTGTCCACAGTCCCAGAAGGGTCAGGAGTCAGAGTATGGGAACATCACCTACCCCCCAGCCATGAAGAATGCTCATGCTAAAGCCTCCCGCACTTCCTCCAAGTGAGTGACCCCTGCCTGCTATCCCCAGCTCTGGAGAGGACCTACGCTGAACTTGGGGACATGGGTCCCAGTTCATACTTGGTTCTTATTACCACTGTCACAAGGCTTTCCCAAGTGCCCACTGTGTGTGGCCTATTCTCGGTACCAGCAGTGGGCTGATGTATGCGATACGTCTAGTATAGCGTAGGGCTAGTGACCAAGTTGCCTCGCTTACCTGGCCTCAGTTTGTTCACCCCAGAGATGGGGTGGTGCTAAGAACTCTGCAGGTGCTGGATGACTGTCTCCTGGTCTGAGCCAATGGCCTGCACCCCTCACTCCCTCATGTAGACACAAGGAAGATGTCTATGAGAACCTGTGCAGTAAGAACAAGAAGGAGGAGAAGGTAAAGAAGCAGCGGTCAGCAGACAAGGAGAAGAACAAGGGTTCTCTCAAGAGGAAGTGAGCGGACACCTTCCCAAGGTGGCCATGGTAATGGCCTACTGCGGCTCTGGGTCTCTTCTCCTCCTCCCTGCCTTGCTCTCAGTGTCCCCTGGGTCCATGGCCACACCTCACCCCGCCCTCCCCAGCTGCTTCTTGTGGCTGCCCTGCCGCTGCTACCAGGTTCCAGCCACTCCTCTTACTCCCTTTCTTCCTTTTTTCCTGCAGCCTCAGCCCTGACCCCCTCACAGAGGCTCCAGTGGATGACCTACTGAACCTTGGAAGCCCCCATTCCATTGTATTTAAATGACTGTGTCTCCACCTCCCTCTCCTGGACACTGTATATAGCCCAGCAAGGGCCTGTTCCCTTCCCCCCTCCCCCCCCCCAGGGCCAGAGGCCCTTCTTCTCTTGTAAATAAAGCCACTTGGTCACTCTGTGTGTGTGTGTGTGTCCTCTAACTCTGTGTGTGTGGGAGTGGGTAGAGAGAACCTCAGCCTGCAGTTCTGGGTTGGAGGTGGGCAGGGAAGTGGTCTGTGTGGGTGAGCAGATACTCAGCCACACAGATGTGATGCGCTGAGCAAGTTCAGGGTGGCCTTGGGCAAGGGACCACTGTCTCTTTTCTTGCCTCCACCCTCCCTCATATAAAAGATCACTGAGCTAATGCATAGAGCCCTGGTGTGGTGTTGTAGGATAAGTATTGGACCGGTAACTGCTAGGTCGACAGTTCAAACACACCACTTGCTCTTGGAAACACCCTATACAGGGTCACTATGAGTTGGCACTGACTTGACAGCATACAGCAGCAGGAGAGAACTAATGGATGATCAATCATGAAAATGACAACAATAATCTATTGGTGTTGGCCATGGGCCAAACCAAAACCCAGCTGTCCTGGAGTGGATTCTCAGTCATGGCGACCCCATGTGTGTCAGAGTTAAACTGTGCTCCCTGAGGTCACCAAGTCTTTCTTCCGCACCCCTCTGGTGGGTTTGCACTACTTGGGAACTCCTTGCTATAGGTCAGTTGCTGCTTAAAAGACTACATGTATTATTTGATCTAGGTCCTTTATCATTCTCATTTGACAGTAGAGGAAACCAAGACATGAAAAGATCAAATAATTGGCTTCAAGATCACAGGCAAGATTGTAGCAGTACAATCTGGCTTTCGACCAGGCAGGGAGTCTGCCCCTACACTTACCAGGGAGATGCATATGGGGGACACTGAGGGGAATACAACAACATACCCCTGATGCTGACCCTCAGATCCAAGCACTAACATTAATAAAAGCCAGGAGTATAGACTGAATGCCTGTCTCCCCAGGCCCACAACTCATCTGGGCCAAGATGGGGCTATGTGAGTGCCCCATTTATCCTCTGGCTGAGGTCACCTTCCCCAGTGTCCACATTGGCCTTCCAGCAACTCCTATGTGCCAAGGTTTTATCTTCACTTACAACATTAAGCCCATGGGTAAGCACTGTCCCTGCTAACTGGGAGAGCTAAGAAGTGAGGTTGGACCTTGGAGCAACGTAAGTTTGACTTCACTTATTCAACAAATGCCTTGTGTGTGTCCACTGTATTGCAGGAACTGGACTAGTGGTGGTAACTTAATGGTGGACAGATAGATAGTTTCCACCCTCACAGGGCTTAAGATACTGGTGGGGAATATCCCAGGAACAATCCACAAACATGTAAAATAGTTACCAGCCAGTATTAAGAAGGAAGCAAACAAAGGGATAGGAGAGAGAGCAATACAATAACTCACTGGAGCCTTGGTGGCCCTCCAGGGGGTGAGTGGGTGGGGCAATCACCTGGCGCCTCAGGGCCCCTCTCCCAGCAACGCCTTCCCAGCCCAGCAAAGCTGCACAAAGGAAAGGTGAGGTCCCACCCCTTCTAACCGCCTTTGGGCTGGGACTTCGACTGCTGGAGGGATGCAGGTGGGTACGGAGTAGCTCTGCTCCTGTG
Source organism: Chrysochloris asiatica (assembly GCF_000296735.1). NCBI lineage: Eukaryota > Metazoa > Chordata > Mammalia > Afrosoricida > Chrysochloridae > Chrysochloris > Chrysochloris asiatica. Next base: position 600,325 of record NW_006408568.1, on the reverse strand, counting down.
TGGGGGCTGCTCTAGCCTGCAGGACTGGTGGGAAGGTTGAAAAACTTTGTTGGCAGGGTTAGTCTGATACCCCTAGCCAGTGTGGGCCTGCTGGTAGTTCAGGGAAACAGAGACCTAGGCAGGGGTGGGTACCGGGCAGTGGAGGTGAGGAAGGGGTACACTTTGTGTTCTGCTGGGGACCTGACTGCCCTACACAGACTGCAAGTCTTCTTCCCCACTTTCCCATGGACTGGGGACAGGGGCACAACCCAACCTCTGCTGAAGTTGACCCCTCACTGACCTTGGAGGGCCTTAAGGTACTTTCTGTAGACAGGGTTAGGTCTTAGAGGAGGGGGCTAAGCCTTGGGGGCAGGAGCGGCAATGGGGGTGGGTGAGGAGGAACGCAAAGGGGGCCCAAAGGCTATTTTCCCTTTGCTTTTGGGGAGCTCTCTCTCCCTAGTCTAGTCCACAGGGCAGGGTAGACCAATTGGAGGGAAGAGTGCCCACAGAAAAGGGTGGGAGGCCTGATGCCTGGGCCAGGCCTCAGAGGAGGCGTCTGTGGCTGGCGCTGGGAGGGAAAGGGTTAAGGCGGTGGAGGGGGCAGCCTATGGCAAGAGGACACACCTGTGCGCAAGGCGGCGGGCGGGGCCCAGGTGAGGAACCCGTCGCTGCCTAGAGGAGAAGGAAGCAGGAAGAGTGGAGGCCAGGGCGGGCTCTGGGCCTTTGAATCCAGGGCCTCGACTCCCCATTTTCTCCTCAGCACCTACTCTCTGGGGGGCAGGCAGGTCCGGCAACAGGTAAAAGCCATCGGGAAAGGGGTCCTGCAGCTGAGTGAGGGACTGCAGAGCCCGGAATAAGGGCCGGTGGTGAATGAGTGTTGGGGAGTTAGGTACTGGGACAAGCTGTGGAGCTGTGGTGGAGAGATGTGCAGGGGGGTCTGCTGAAGTTTCCCCTGGTCCTTAACTGATCTGGGTGGGGCTGGTTTTCAGGGTGGGGCTGGTGGCAGGGAGCAGGACTCACCCGGAAGTATCCTCAGGGACTTGGATGATGGGGGGAGGGGAGCCTAGGTCTGGGGCTGCCTGGCCTGGAGGTGGGCAGGCTGGTTGGGGGCCCCCGTCTTACCCAGCAGTGTTTGGGTGCTGGCTGGGAGTCTCTAATACTGCCGGGTAATGATGGAGGCCCCTGTCCCTGTGTCAGCGCTATTGCCTCAGGCCCCCAGGCCCCGGCTAGCTGACTCCTCTGTACCTCCATCTCCCCTCCCACGTCGCGAGCGCACCGTGCTGCAGATGAGGTGATGTTCGGTTGGCACAATGGGCCCTCCCCAAATCCAGTGTGATTTGTCATCTGGTGGATCCAGAACCACTGTAGACCTGGAACCTACTACGATTGACTCCTGCACTGTCGAGGATTGACTCCTACACTGTCGAGACCTGACCTGGCCTGGCCCGTCGCTGGGTGCCCTGTAGCAACTGGTCAGCCCTAGCCTGGAGTTCATGTAGGCCGGCTCTGGGCCCATCTTCCAGCACAGTGTTGGATGGTCTAATTGTGAAGCTCCTAACACTGTCTGGTAAAGATGGCCCCCGGGTTGGTTCCCTCGGCAATGACCTTCAGGGCAACCTAAAGACCATGAAGTCCTCCAGACCCACCACCTCTGACCTTTACCCTTTCGGATAGGGGGTGTGAATCACTAGCAAAAGAGGAACAATATGAAGGAAACAAAATGGCTGCCTCTAAGTAGTAGCAGGATTTGAAATTACTTGTTCCCCAGGCCTTGGGAAAGTGTAATAAATGAACTGTGAATAGGAACTTGTGGAGGGTTGATCCCTGTCTCTTGACCCATCTGTTGTTTGGTTGTCAATTTCATATCAGGTTCCCAACTTCTCTCAGAGGAGTGGGGCTACCACATCTCTGTCCCTTTCATTATATTGAACCCCCAGAGCAGGAGAGAGATAACTTTCTTCAAACTCTTAAGACACTGAAAGATGAATCTAGTTCCTCTATCATCCATTTTCATGATTCTGAAATAGAGCTAGTCTGACAGTTTCCAATAGTTGTCTATCCGAAAGGACATGGGCTGGAAAATGGGGACAGCAGTTATATGGTGCTGTAGGATAAGCACTGGACCACAGGGTTGGTTTGAACCGTAAGGTCGGCAGTTCAAACTCACCAGCTGCTCAGAAACCTTATACAGGGTCACTGGGTTGGAATTGACTCGAAGGCACTTAACAACAGTGGGCTATAGGACAAGCAATGGCTTTTTCTGGTGCTTGAAATCTAGTGAGGATTGTTATGGGCATATATGGATGCTTACCTAAGGACTGAAAATAGGCACCTGTTCTGTGGGACCCCAAAGCTGTGGAAGTTCAGGAGCTGCTCAGACCTGGTAATGAGAAACTAAAAGTATGGGTAATTCACAATATACAAGATCCACTGGGCACACGCACCTCCCACATAGCTACACAAAGCCCTGTCACCAAGGAAGCAGTACCCCTTGGGTCATCAGTTTTTTGTTTTGGCTCAGCAAAGCCACAGCTGCTCCAACCTCAGGAAAGGAGATGTTAAGTAAGTACGGTGCTGCTGTAGAAATGGAGGGTGTGGTGAAGATTGCAGCTGGGGCTTAGGATCTGAGGGCCTGCTATTCCCCTTACTGGGTTTGGAGGTTGAGTAGCAGGGCCTAGACTCTGCTCATCCCTAGCTGCCCTGGCCAGGTTCTTAGCGCCCTCTGCTGGCAGATACAAAGACAGACCCGGGAGTGTGCTACGTGCGCACGAGGCGGCTCCAAATCCAGCTGACACATGAGGCCGTAACTTCAGTTTAAGTAGTAAAAATTTATTGAGAATTCCTGGGATGGTGGTTATCTCCCAACTTTGAGGGAGGGAACCAACACTGTAGGAAATCACTGAGAAATCACACACTATTCAAATACCCCTGGGGAAGAGAAAAGTCATTTCCCTGACAAAGGGTCAGTCTTCCATTAATCCAAGAGGGGCTGGGAGGGGAGGTGCAGAGGGAACCATCACGTTACTGGGGCTGGCTAGGGGTATGCTGGACCCCTGGCCGACTCCTTGAAAATCAGGGGAGCAATAGATCCACTTCCTCTCAGGGTGAAGTTCTCTGTCACCAGGTTCATTTCTTAGTCTTGATGAGGCTGTCGCTGTGAAAACAAAGGGTAGATGAAGGGCACTGAGAAACAATCAGTGTGATGGAGATGAAGCACCCCCTCCCAACTGAAGGTGTATCTGTGGAAAAGGGGGTAAGGGGAAATGGGTGGGAGACAGGCTGAGGACCCCACAGAAATAAGGGTGCAACACCTTACCTTCCTCTGTGGTACCAGGTGACCAGAAACACAGATGACAGAAAAGAAACATACAACACATGTGAAATGACAGCTTCAGGCCCCACTTCTATCCCCTACCCAGCTCTAAACACCTCTCTTCTATCAAGACAAAAAGGCAAGAAGGTTGGAAGGCAGGAATCAGATTATGAAACATTTGTTCTTTCACTACTTAGCTAGGTAAAAGTTTAAAGCTGAATGATTATATTTGATCTCCAAAAAGCAATCCTATGAGATACAAGGTAGGAACTGCCAACCATCCCCTTTTCTGATAAAAATTTGGTTTCAAGAAATAGTGTTTTTTTAAGGGTCACATGGGCAGCTGGCCGTAGTGCAGCCTCCAGACCCAAGTGACCAGACAATCCCATTTTCTTCCTGACCCCCTCCTACTGTGTAGGTCACATCTCTCACCGAGTGAAACTTTCGTCCTGGAGGTTTAACACAAGGTTGTCAGCAGTGAGATAGATACGATTCTGTGACGTGGCGATCTATAGGGAGAAAATAAGACAGGAGTTTACACTGAGCAAACTTGCCATTCAATATGCAACACTTGTGGGTTAGGACTAGGAATACAGCGATGAGTAAGACATGGTTTCTGCCCCTACTTGAAGATCCGGAAGAAAGAGCAACTCAACTAACACGTCAGTACCACCAAAAATGTATGAACAAAGTGTCGGGAGCCCAGAGGAGCGTCACATGGGGAGAGGAGCATCAGCGCCAATTTGAGTAGAAACCGGGACATGCGGGAGTGTGTAATATGCCCATGCAAATGTGCCTGAACTGAAAACACCTGCCCTTTCAACAAAGCCCTGCAAAACATGCTGGGCTCGCGTACTCACCGTCTTGGAGATGTTCTGGGCAGCCCGGATTTTACGTAGTTTGATGTAGCCAGGGTTCTTGCTTAGTGCTTCTCCCAGGTGAGCAACCGAGTTAAGGGTCCACACAAGGCCAAGTCTCAATACCTGGCCCTACCCTTGCTCCTCTCTCCCACCCCTTCCTTTAGTCCTCTGGGCTGTCAGATCCAAGGTTGTGCTCAGATGGCTCCTGCCTCACACACTTTGGTTCCTCACCTGTGGGCCCCCCTGCAAGCAGCTGCCAGGCACTGGGGGCAGTGGCTGAAATGGAGGAAGGGCCAGCAGTGCTATGGATCTGGCCTTACAGTGGGGAGCCAGGCCTCATGCACCCCCACTAAGATTTCAGATCTCCCTCGGCCCCACCCACCAGGGAACCAAGGCCTAGCAGGCAGGAGTCGCATTCGCCTTAGTGTCATCAGCCGGCCCTGTTAAGAGGACAGGAAGAGCAGTATGTGCTAGGTGCTGGCCTGAGGTCTCTCTAGCAATAGGATATCATCTTGGCAGCCTCTGCCTCACCCTCAGCTTGTACAATCTTTTGCCGCTGTTCCTGCTTTGCCTTTTCCACCAAGAACTGGGCCCTCTGGGCCTCCTGCTGGGCTGCAGTGGGAAAGAGAAGAGGGGTTAAAAACCTACCACCTACCATTCCACCTCCGCCTGCACCCTCTTGTCCCACTCTTCTCATGACTCACCCACTTGTTTGGCTTCTACAGCAGCCGTATACTCTCGGCTAAAGCTCAGCTCTGTGATGGCTACATCATCCAGGATGAGGCTGAAGTCCTTGGCCCTCTCTGTCAGCTCCCTTCGGATCAACAGGGACACCTGGGGAGCGGGAGTGAGGCGAGGGAAGGTGGGTGGGGCAATGTGAGGGGACTGGAGCACTGAAAGGAAAGCGTGCTGCTGTGACCAACTCAATACGAGATTTCCTGGGAGGCAGAAAATGCACTAACCCTTTTTCTTAACTAAATCAAAACCAAACCCATGCTGCCAAGTCAAACTCTGACTCACTATGACTCTACAGGACAGAATGGAATGTTCTATAGGGTTTCTGAGACTGTAAATATTTATAGAAGCAGGTTGCCTGCCTCATTTTCCACCCACAGAGTGGCTGCTGGGTTTGAACCAATGATCTTGCAGTTAGTAGCTGAATGCTTAACCCATGGCATCATGTGAGCTTTTTATTTCTCTCTAATACCACTCTTCAGCTTCCTGTCAGACAAACCAAAACACTGCTGAAAGAGGTGCAGGAAAAACCAACACTTAGCTGTTGCTGTTAGCAATCTTCAACACTAACTGCTACTGAGTTCCAGTCTTGGCTCTCATTTCACAACCCTTTTCTAACAAGGTGCCTTTCCTGACATCTAGTCCCTGTGCCCTGCACCTGAGAGGGAAATGCTGACAGAGCAGATGGTGATGGGAGTCAGACCTGAGCCCTCTGGGTGATCAGCTGTGAGGCATTGAACTTGGCCACCACACTCTTGAGCACCTCATTGACGATGGATGGCAACACTCGCTCCTCATAGTCTAGCCCGAGGCGCTGGTACATGCTGGGAAGTTCCATGGCATTGGGTCGAGATAGCACTCGCAGGGAGATGTTCACCATCTGCAGATCTGACAGCAAAGCCAGCAGTGATTGGTTAAGGTCGTGGTGTTTAGCTAAACACCTGCCCCAAGCATTTTCTCCTGTGTTTCCCTCAGATGTACACAGTGGAACTCCCCGGGGTAAGAGGATAAGCAGGCATGAGATGTGACAAAGCACAGACCACATGTAACCTTATCCTCTTACTCAGACCCCCTCCAAAGGTACAGGTGACCCCCATTTTTGCAACGGTACTTTGCACAACCTCCATCAAAGCCTTTCTCATTCTGTAGTAAAACCATCTGTAGTCTTTACTGGACATGCCCTCCTCTTGAGGACACAGATTGTGTTTCATGAACCTTATTCTAAGACCTTGGATTTAGTAAATGAATAAATGACAAATAAGCACATCACAGGTTGTATGTATGTTTCTCCATGTGTACACGTCTCTGTGTTAGTGTGGGATTGAGGAAAGGGTCTGGGTTTCTAGGTTAGGGTGGGAAGGAGGAAACAAGTGTACTTATGAAGAGTGGGGATGTGAAACTGACTTTCCCCAGGACAGTACATACTAGTGGGTATACTTATTAAGTCGAGTAGTTAGAATTAAACAAGATCCTTGCCCTCACTGAATTTACATCAGCAGAAAGGACAGTTAGTAAAAAAATATACCAACACCACACAGTATGCCAAAGCCCAGTACTGCTTAACTCCCAGATGTAAGCACTTCGGTTAAGGCTCTTTTGCAGATGTAGAAACTAAGACTCAAGAGACCTGACACTACCAGCTTCCCCTAGGATCTCCCTCCAGGCTGTGTTTATTTTGTGACTCCTAAGTGCCCAGACCTACCTTTAGAGCCTGTAGGGGAGGAGATTTTTCGGGGTCTGGCCCGGATGTCATAGATGATGGGGTACTGGAACCAGGGGATCCTGGGAAGACGACAGGCACAGGTATTACATTATTTCACTAGCTTTGCCTAACTTCCTCTCATTTAAGCATTTCTTACTCTGTAACCTTTCCTTAACTGCCAGAGGCATACAGTTCCTGCTCGCAGTCCCCTTAACGGTTAGGGGCTCCCTTTAGATAACAACAGTTTATGTTCCTGGAGTTGCAGGCAGAAGTGAGTAAAGAGTCGCGTTGAATCCTCTTGCAAGTTCTATCATAGCCACTAGTGAGCGGGTGTCAACGGTGAAGGGTCAGGGACAGTGCCCGCCATTACCTGAAGTGAAGGCCTTCAGCCAGAATGGTGTCCGGCTGCACTCCACCAATCCGATTAAAGAAGATGGCCCTCTGGCCGCCTTCCACTGTGGAGAGAAGGCCAGACAGTGGGTCAGCGCTAGGCTCTGCGGGGCAGGGGGAGGGATTACGGCGCGCAAGGACCAGACGAGATAGGACAGGAATCTGGGAAGGGATATAAAGGAGTCTTTCGGAAAGTCCCGGGGATGGGGACCCAGCGAGTGGGTAAAGGGAGCTCACCAGTGAACACGGACTCACGGACGCCGTACGCCACGGCGCCGGCCCCCAGCAGCAACTTCAGCGCCATGCCCATGCCCCGAGGGCCGGCAGGCAGCCGTCCCGCTAAGTCCTTCAAGTTCTGGGCCATGTCCGCGCCTGAGACCGGCGGGACCAGGGGTCAGAAGGGGTGCCGGCCCGTCTCTACCCCGCCCCAATTTAGGGATCACACGCTTCACACGAGGGTCTAAAGCCTGCTGTGCTCACAGGCAAAAGGGCACCGGAAGTGCGCTCTCCTCTAAGCGCTCCCTGCTGCCCAGTGGCGGACCCAAACTTCGCGCACAGGAATCGCGCATCCGGAAGTTCCCGCCCCCTTCTGGAATCCTGCCCACCCAGGGCGGCTTCGGTAGCGCGAGGCTGCAAACCATCGCCATTTCCAAGCACCCGCTTCCAAAATGGCAGCCGGAAGGAAGTTTGTTATAGGGCGAGATTCCCTACGGCGCGAGTTCTAATCTGAGAAATTGATGTAGGCAAGTTCCGGTCCGGTTGCAAGATGGCTGCGTCCAGTGGTCGATTTCATCCTCGTGAGCGGCGCAGTGAACAGGAACAAGACTGGGATGCTGTGCAGCCAAAACGGCCCCGACTCGGAGCAGGAAGCAAGGCTGGAGGCTGTAGGCTCATTGTGGTGCTGGAAGGTGCTAGTTTGGAGACAGTCAAGGTAGTTTGGAACAGTAGTTTGGGAGGTGGGAACTGGTAGATTGATAGGTTGTGGCAGGGTGGGATGAGGATGAGGGCTCAACATGGTGCTGGTGGTGTGCTGTGGAGTCAGTTCCAACTCATAGCGACCCTGCATAGGGTTTCCAAGGCTGTAAATCTTTAAGGGAGCAGAAATCCTCAACTTTCTCCCGAGGAACAGCTGGTAGTTTGGAACTGCTGATCTTGGGGTTAGCAGCCCGACTTGTATTCACTACGCTAGAGAGAGGTGAAACATTGTTTTCGCATATATAATTGTTGTCTCTTGGCGTAACATCCTGGTTCTACAGTACTCATTTTCTTCTGTCATTATTGAATTCCATTCCAGTCTTCCAATTGTTTTACCTAGATTTTTTGATAAAGTCATCTAACGGGAAGGACTACCCGTCTGACACTTTGTCTTATTGTGGCGCGGTGATGGCTTGTGTGTTGCTACCATGCTGAAAGCTGTGCCATCCGTGGTGGACAGGGTTCACGGAGTATCCAGAGTAAGGTAGACAAGGAGGAAATGCCTTTGCAACCTTTTTCTGAAAATTCACCAGTAAAAACACTATGGATCAAGGCAGAATGTTGTCCAACTGCACCTAAACATGCCAGCTATCTAGTTTTGTTATGTATTTGTTGTTAAGTGCCCTGGAGTCGGTTTCGACTCAGCGTATCTGTGTAGGGTGTGTAAAGCTTTAAATCTTTTGCGAGAGCAGAAAGCCTCTTTCTCCCGCAGAGCGCGGCTGGTGGACTCGAACCGTGTGCTTGTGGTTTGCAGTCCAGTGCTTATTCTGTGGAGCTACCGTGCTTCCTTTGTTATGTATTGTCGTTAAGTGCCATTGAGTTGGTTAGGACTCAGACTCAGAGCGACCCTGTATAGGGTTTCTGAGGAGCGGTAGCGAGATTGAACCGCTGACGCAGTTCAAACTGACGTTGCAGTCCATCACATTAGCCTGCAGCACCAGGACTCCGGGTTATGTATGTACATTGCTGTTAAGTGCCATCGAGTTGCTTCCGACCCATAGCGATCCTGTATAGGGTTTCCAAGAAGCGGCAGATGAGCTTGAACCGCTGACCTTGGAGTCTAGTGCATTAACCTGCAGCACTAGGACTCCTTGTTATATCCTCGTCCGTAGTGATGTGCCATCGAGTCAATTCCGACTCAGCGACCCTGTACATGGTTTCCGAGGCTGTAAATCTTTACGGGAACAGAAAGCCTCATCTTTTCCCCAGCAACAGCTGTATAGGGTTATCATAAATCAAAGCTCTCTTGATGGCCATTAACAGTTATAACTAGGGAAGGGAAATTTCCCTAAGTCTGAAAACAGGCTACTGGATAGGAGAAAGGTAGTTACTGTGACCTAGTTAGACTTCGGCTCACTCTTCTATTTGTAATTAGAAAAGGTTGTAATATCTTTACATCTTTATTTTGCCCAACAGCTCTTTTTCTGAATATTCCAGCAATTCCCATTTTTTAAAAAAACTGTATTTTTTTTTCATTCCCTTTGATCCTTGTTTCTCTTACTCTTTGTTGTTGTTAGGTGCCATCAAGTCGGTACTAACTCATAGCGACCGTATGCACAACAGAACGAAACACTGCCCAGTCCTGGGCCAACCTCACAATTGTTGCCACGCTTGAGCCCATTGATGCTGCCACTTTGCCAGTCCATCTCCTTGGGGGTCTTCCTCTTTTTCTCTGACCCTCCACCTTACCAAACATGATATCATTCTCCAGAGACTGGTCCCTCCTGACAATGTGTCCCGAAGTATGAGAGATGAAGTTTGGCCATCTTGGCCTCCAAGGAGCACTCTGGCTGCACTTATTCCAACACAGATCTATTGGTTCTTTTGGCAGCCCATGGCACTTTCAATATTCTCCTCCAACACCATAACTCAAAACCATCAATTATCCTATGATCTTCCTTATTCACTGTCCAGCTTTCACATGCATATGAAGTTATTGAAAATACCATGACTTGGGTCAGGAGCACCTTAGTCCTCAAGCCGACATCTTTTCTCTTCAACACTTTAAAAAGGTCTTGTGCAGCAGATTTGCCTAATGCAATACGTCATTTGATTCCTTGACTGCTGCTTCCGTGAGTGTTGATCGTTGATCCAAGAAGAATGAAGTCCTTGTCAACTTCAATCTTTTCTCCGTTGATCAGAATGTTTATTGATCCAGTGGTGAGGACTTTTGTTTTTACATTGACATGCAATCCATACTGTGGTCTTTAGAGCTACACTTATTCAAGGAATGGGCCTAGAAAAAATAGCCTAGACTTAGAATTTAGATATGTATTTATATCAATTTTGGTACTTTTACATTTTTTAAGTGTGTGATTTTAAGAAAGTAAACTTTATCCTTAGTGTGTAAAATAGGGGTAACGCCTTAACTGAATCAAAGAAGGACATTGTGATGCTTTAAAAGTACAATAGTATGTTTCTACGATAATCTAAAATATGATTCTCTTTGTCCTTTTTCCATCAGGAACTTTAAGTTTGCATTCTAGGATTGCTGTTAAGTGCTATTGAATCAGTTCCGACCCATAGCGACCCTGTATAGGGTTTCCAAGAAGCGGCTGGTGGGTTTGATCTGCGGATCTTGAGATTAGCAGTCCTGTTCTTATCCTACAGTGCCATACCAGGACTGCATTGCATTCTAGAATACCTGTTTGTTTTTTAAAAAGTGGCCAGCTAAGCAAGCTTCTTTTCATTTTCCTGTAATTGGTATTTCTAATCTAATTGTAGGCTCATACTCATCTCTCACTATTCTTCCATCATATTAACTTTGTTAATTTTGACTGTCCCTCAAACTTATTTGCAAATGTGACTAGCATGTCTTCTGTGGTAGCACAGCACAGTGGTTGAGAATGTAGACTTGCGCTTGACTGTCTGGGTTAAAATCCCTTCTCAGGTACCTACTGATTGTGTGGCCTCAGGCATATCATTTAACTATGTAGTTTGTTCATATTACCAAAAAAACTTCCAGTCCATTTGTTATAGAGCTGACTTCAATTCCTGGCGACCTCATGTGTGTTCACGTAGAGCTGTGTTTATAGGGTTTCCTTAGGGTGGTTACTTTGGAAGTAGCCAACAGGCCTTCTGAGGTGCCTCTGTGTCAACTTCAGCCTATTAGGTTTCAATCAAGTGCGTTAACTGATCATCTAAATTCTCCTCATGTGTTACACGGGTATAGTAATAGTACCTCCCTCATAATGTCGTTGAAGAGGAATAAAGGGATTAAATGTGTAAAGGGCTTAGAATAGGGTCTGGCACTTGGTAAATGGTTATTTAGTCCATGCTCATTAGGTGTTGAAAAGGTCATGGTTCAATTAAAACTCTTAGAGCATGCTCTGAAATAATTTAGGTAAGCTTGTCATTAGTGTTATTTTCTGGGTAACAATTCATAGGTGGCTGAAATTGACCTCCGTATGTACTGTTATCTTCCTGTGTTGGTCCTTCTGCTTCTGCTAGTTTCATCTGGGCCTGAGATCTGAATTGACTCCTTGTACTTCAGCCTCATTGGCGTTAAGCTCTTTGGGAGCACTTAGTTCTCTTACACCTTAAGGCCACTGCACGTTTTCTATTTGGAAGCTCCCTCTATTCAGCTTTTTGCTTATTTCCTATTCATTTGTTCATTGAATAATTATTGAGTCCTGGTGTGCTGCTGTAGGATAAGCACTGGGCTGCTAACCACAAGGTCGGCGGGTCAAACCCACCAGGTGCTCCTCAGAAATCCCATACAGGGTTGCTGAGTCAGAACTGACTCGATGGCACTTAAAAACAACAAAATATTACCTCCTAAGAGAAACAACTCTCCTCCCTGGTGTAAATCAGACTCCTCCTGTTACAATCTTTTAACAAACCCTTTAGTTTTCTTTCATAAAGTTTATCAGTTTAAATACTTAAATGATTGTTTACTGTTTGTCTCTTTCACTAGAAGGTTCTGTGAAAGCATAGAATTAAAAAAAAACTTCTTTCTTGTATCCTAGCAGAATCATGAGACATGGTAGATGCTTTAAGTCTTTGTTGACTTGATAGTAATGGGTTTGTTGTTGTTGTTTTTTTTTTTTGTGTGTGGTTGTTACATGAGTTTTGTAATTTACAAAGTAATTTCATAATCACATTTGATCACTGCCCTTCAGTGTTTCAATTCCCCTCTTTTCAGTGCTATTTCTTTTTCTTGACCTCAATTCATACCTTTGCTCACATTAGCCATAAAACTGGGACTAAGGGAATAACAACATCCTTTCCTGTGTTTTCTTTCCGAGATGTATTCCTCAATTCAACTCATTCCTGTAGTATTGTTAAGATTTCACAGCCCTTCACTCAGTGCATGTGTTAAGCAAACTTAAGGCAGTGACTGTGCCTTTTGTCCAGTACACACTAAACATAAGGATTTAGCCTTACTAAGTCCTATCTGCTTTAGTATCTCCCACTGGCCTTGTGTTATAGCCCCAGTTTAACATGAAATCAGGTGAGATCCTGTGAAGCCACAGGTGTGCCCTTTTCCTCTGTGGTCATTTACTTGGAGTAACATAGTAACCTCTGAGGGGCTTGTTGGGCCCCACCTCAGGGTTTCTGATTCACTAGATTTGGAGCAGGCCTCAGAATATTTAACAGGCTCCCAGATGCTGCTGCTGGTTTGGAGATCACATTCTGAGAAACACTGGGCGAGGGAATAGAAAGAAGCTTATGTTGCTCTCATCATGCTCTTCATTTTTCTTCAGGTAGGGAAGACATATGAGCTACTCAACTGTGACAAGCACAAGTCTATGTTGTTGAAGAACGGACGGGACCCTGGGGAAGTGAGACCAGACATAGCCCACCAGGTAACTCCAGGGACAGAATTCATACTCCTTGAGACTGTCTGTATGTGGTTAATGCAGTATGTGGCTTCTCTTCATTCTTCGTTGTGCTTGGTTTCTGCCTTCCCCAGAGTTTATTGATGCTGATGGACAGTCCCCTGAACCGAGCTGGCTTGCTACAGGTTTACATTCACACCCAGAAGAATGTGCTGATTGAAGTGAACCCCCAGACTCGAATTCCGAGAACCTTTGACCGATTCTGTGGCCTCATGGGTAAGAAGCCTTAGGACTTAAAAGTTCAGTAGTGAAGAAGGGAGGATGAAAAAGGAGACATTAAATGTGGACGTTTTACACTAGGGGACCCAACGTGATGGATAGCAGTACCACGACTCATTACCTTCCATGTGCGGGAAGTACCGCGTTCTTGCCTTGGTTTCTAAGGAGCCCTGATATACAGTGGGTTAAGTGGTGGGCTGTTAACTGTAAGTTCTATGGTTCAAATCCACCAGCCACTCCTAGGAGAATGATGAGGCAGTCTACTCCTGTAAAGATTTCATCTCAGAAACCTTAAGGAGCAGTTCTGCTCTGTCCTATAGGGTTGCTATGAATTGGCATCAACTCCATGGCAGTGGGTAGGTGTCGTGCTTGGGGGTTCCAAGGCCCAGTGACACAGGGAGCAGCTGAACCCATCAGCTTGTCTTAGTTGTTAAGTGCCATTGAGTTGGTTCCGACCCATAGCGACCTTGTATAGGGTTTCCAGGGAGCATCTGGTGAGCTTGAACCACCGACCTTGTGGTTCAAACCCACTTTGCAGTCTAGCACATTAACCCACAACAGCCCACACCAGTACTTACTAGTCGTAACACTGGGCAACCATCTGCTCTTACAATTTTGTAGACTGGATATTAAGGACACACCCAGCCCACCATGCTTGGTTGGTTTTTTTGGTTACATTATGGGGCAGAAGAAATGGGCTTTCACCTAGCTCTGAACTTTTTTTTTTTTATGCTCCCTCAGTTCAGCTTTTACATAAACTCAGTGTCCGAGCAGCAGATGGTCCTCAGAAGCTATTGAAGGTGAGCTATTAAAACCCACTGGTTGGAAGTAGGGTTTTGAGAATGATACTGGGACTGATGTTTCTTTTTCTTTTTTTAGGTAATCAAGAATCCGGTGTCAGATCACTTCCCAGTTGGATGTATGAAAATTGGCACTTCTTTTTCCATCCCAGTTGTTAGTGATGTGCGAGAGTTGGTGCCCAGCAGTGACCCTATTGTTTTTGTAGTGGGGGCCTTTGCCCATGGCCAGGTAAGGGCTTAGGTCGCAAGGGAATAGTTGCCCGTTTGTTTGTAGAGCTGAGACTTGGTACAGAATTCAGAGAGCAGCTGTTAGCATTTTCACAATCCTTGTTATTTCTAATTGGGTGGGAAATAGAGGATAGGAGCACAGCTGGATGTCATGGAGGTTTCACACCCTGCTCTAGGCTACAGACTTTAAGGAATGCTGGGATATTTGTAATAGTCAAAGCTAGGACCTCTTTTATCTTTTGTACAACTCTGATCTTAAACCTAATTCCACCATTTTTTTTTCGTGCTTTAAAGAATGGCTGACCCTGCTACTGATTTCTTCTAGTACTAATCAGCTGACAGAAACTCTTTCCTCTTTAGGTCAATGTGGAGTACACGGAGAAGATGGTGTCCATCAGCAACTACCCTCTTTCTGCTGCCCTTACCTGTGCAAAACTGACCACAGCCTTTGAAGAAGTATGGAGAGTTATCTGAGAAGAAGATCTTTGTTCCAAAACAAAGACTGCCATTCCTTGACTTTTCTGAGCTAACTGCTGAGAAATGGCTTTCCTGCCTTAAGACTGTGGAGTTTGGGGAAGCCAGGGCTGTACATTGCTGTTAGTTTATCTTATAAATATTGTTGTTATAAACCTAATTGTTCTTTGGGGCTACCTAAGCTTGAATAAGGAAGATCGTAGAAGAATTGATGCCTTTGAGTTGTGGTGTTGGAGGAGAATACTGAAAGTGCCATGGACTGCCAAAAGAACTGATAGATCTGTTTTGGAAGAAGTGCAGCCAGAGTGCTCCTTGGAAGCCAGGATGGCTAAGCTTCGTCTCTCC
>NW_006408568.1:532179-585364 GCF_000296735.1 Chrysochloris asiatica | reverse complement strand
ATAGATCTGTTTTGGAAGAAGTGCAGCCAGAGTGCTCCTTGGAAGCCAGGATGGCTAAGCTTCGTCTCTCCTACTTTGGACATATTGTCCGGAGGAAACAATCGTTGGAGAAGGATGTCATGCTAGGTAAGGGTGGAGGGTCAGAGAAAAAGTGTAAGACCCCCAACGAGATGGATCAGTCAGGTGGCATCATTGATAACATCGAGTGTGGCTGCGGTGGTGAGGTTGGCCCAGAATTGGACATTGTTTCGTTTTGCTGTGCATGGGGTTGCTATGAGTCAGTTCTGACTCGATGGCACCTGACAACAACAACAAGCTTAGTAGACCTGGTATGGTGCTGTGGGTTTATGTGCTGGACTGCAGAGTTAGTTTGAACTGCAAGGTTGGCAGTTCAAGCTCACCAGCCTGTATCAGAAAACCCTGTACCAGGTTGCTATGAGTCAGAAGTGACTCGATGGCACTTAACAGTAACAGCAAGCTTAGTAGTGTCTAATGGTATAAAAAGATTTGCTCTCCTCAGAGTACAGGTGAAGACTCCAGTGTTCTCAGTTTTAGCTCCATATTTAGATTACTGTGCTATGGAGTCCTGATGTGGCACTAAAAAGTAAGTACTGACTGTAGGGTCGGTTTGAAACCCACCAGCTGCTCCTTGGAAATGCTATATAGATTCAAAGGCACTTAACAAAAGGAGAGCCCTGATTATGTATGGAGAACTGTGCTGGAAAGAAGGCAGCCAGGAAAACTAGCAGTGAAAAAATTGAACAAACAGAAGTGATTTTATCTGGTACAGTTCCAAGGTAGAAAAAGTGGAGCAGGCGGGGCTTTGTACCCCTCTTCCCTCCCCCCATGGGGGGGGTGGTAGCGGCACATATACAATCATAGTAAATTGGCAGAAGAAAAACAACAGCTTCCTGGCTAGAGGGGGAGAGATAAGGCAACGTGCATGGGGGAGCCCAGAGGGGGCTTGGGCCCCTCTACTCCTCCCACAAGAGTTTCCCCTTTGGCCCCAAATGAAGAGACTTGGCTGGCAGCAGAGTGCCATGTCTTCCCATTCCCTGGCTTCTGTGTTCTCTGTGCTCTGGGGCGAGGGAGTCCTGTGAAAAAGGAGACAGACAGTTTCTGCACCAGTCCTGTGAGGCCACCTGCAAGAGAAGAAATGTGATTGGCAGACTGGCTAGAGTTGCTGCGCCTAGTCCCTGGTCTAAAGCCCTTCAGGATTTTCCTAGTCTGCCTTAGTTACAACTGTCATTGTGCCATATTGTGTTTCCCGGTAGCTAGGCTACCATGAAATCCACTCTAAGTTATCAATACAAATACATGTCTACTGTACAACCTTCAAAAAAGGTACAAGGTAGAGGAGTGTGCGTTAGCTGTAGTGGCTGTTGAGTGGTAGGATTCTTGCCTTCCATGTAGGAGACCTAGGTTTGATTTCTAGTTGATGCACAGCAACCACCCATTGACCAGTGGTGGACTTACATGTGGCTGTGGTGCTGAATAGGTTCAGCAGAGTTTACAGATTACCTAAGAAAGACCTGGCAACATACTCCTGAAAATCAGCCAGTGCCTATGGACCACAACAGAACACTGTCCAAACTGCACACAAGCATGGGGATTGTGGACTGGATGGCCTTTTGCTCCATTGTGTCTGGGGCTGACTTGTTGGTAGTTAGCATCTTTTTTTTTTTTTCCCGATCTGTCCACTACTCTCTAAGGTGGTGGTTTTAGGCTTTAGGACACTTTACTTACCAGAAAAAGAGATTATTCCATTTTCTTTAACTTCTCTTTCCTTGGCACCATTGCTTTGTGAATATAAGGCAGTATGACTAGTAGGCTCAAGAAGAAGACATGGCCAAGAAAATAGATGGATTTATACACCTGAGGGAGGAGAGAGACCGCTTGAGATGGAACATCCCTTCCTACCTGAGGTGTCACTGACACCTTCCCATCCTCACTAGCAGGCCCCACTTACCTTAAGCCATTTTTCCCAGGTGAAGAGGCAGAAGGCAGTCATCGAGTAACCCATGAAGAGCCAGTGGATGGTCTGTTGCACCAAGTAGAAGAAGGGTTGCAGGACAGTGGTGGAGGCCAGGTTGGTTAGGGCTGGGCTTTCACGAATTAGGCTGGCAGCCTGGGGAGAAGGAGAAGGGTCCTCAAAACTGTCCTTCTCATACTTCCTTCTCACTCACTACCCTTGAGGCCTACCTGTCTTTCCACAATAACAATGAGGAATTCCATCTGGAAACAGATCAGATATCCCGAGTGTAGACCATGCCAGAGAGCCAAGAATAACAAGGAGAGACCCTGGGAGAGTTCTTTACTTCCAAGGAACTTGAGTCTTTTGAAGACATACCTGGAGAAAAGGGTGGGTAGGAATCTCAGACCAGGCCTTGCATTTCTGGCATCCTGCCACTAGGTTCTTGGCGCTCTGAGAAGTGGAGGGGAGCTGGCTCCCACTTGTGGCCACCAAGGGTAAGGAAGGAAGTGCTAGTGCTACGTGATTAGCTTTAGAGATGAAAAGCAGTTAAGTTGACGACTCACAGTTTAGAGACAGAAAACAGACCCAAGGCTTAGCTGGGTGATCTTGGGCAAGCCACTTCATTCAACAGATTATGACTGTGTGCCTACTGAGTGCCTGACGCTGGGGCCACAGTAGTAAACAGGATAGACCAGTTCTCTGCTGCTTACATCTCTAGTGGTAGGACAAACAAGCAAACAAACAAAGATGTTTTTAAACAATGAAATGGAGAACATAAAGCCAGTGGCTGAGCTAGGATTAAAACCTGGGGACTCAAGGTACTTGTTTTTGTTTGTAAAATATAGTAGGAATTCTTTTGCAAAAAGAGGTGGGGAGATAAAAGAAAGTGTGCAGGTATGTACAGGAGGCATTGGAGGTTCTATGTCAAGTGGGAAAAGAGATCCACTTTAGAGATAACAAAATGCCTGCCCTCAAATATGAGGACACAGTGGAAGGAAGGAGATGGGGCACCAAACTCCCCTCCAGTTGCTTACCGGGACACCCAGGCATTGGTATTGATGTTGAAGGAGTTGATGGTGCCAGTGAAGCGGGGAGTAGTCTCAAAGAGCCATACTTTCATGTTAGCACAAGCGTCCCACTTTGGCTTTCTATTTTCATCAAAGCCATCAAAGCCCAGTCCCGTCAAAATGCACACTCCTTCCTGAGGGAAGGAAGAACTGTCAGTGTTTTACTACTTTCCTCCTCACATTCCCCACAGCTAATCTGTATTTTGCCTGATTTGTTTTTACGTACTGTGACAAGCCAACAGGTGACGTATTTGTAGAGCACAAACTTGCCCCAGATCAGCATGTACATGCAGCGGAACCAGAAAGGGCGGTTCTGGAAGGAAGAAAATGTGTGTGCATTAGGGAGATCACATAGGCAAGGCTCATTTCCTTTAGTGTTCTTCCTTTCCAAACTTGTGGTTGACTGTTTCACACTTGTCACAATACTCCTGCCAGATGTCTTCTCTGATGGTCTGGCTTACTTTCCTAGATAACAGGCTAAGAAGGGTAAGTATGGAAGCCCAGTGAGCATCCATTCACCTCCTTTTCCTTGGAGAGTCCCAGGGACAGCACTGTCCTTAAATTCTTCTATTGAATGCTTTCTTTGGCACACCACCAAGCATTGGGAGCAATAAGTATTGAAGGAGTTTTACATATTGCAAGTTCAATGTTACTTTAAGGACACCTACCTAGAATGGCTATGGAACTGTTGCAAGTCTTTTAGCTGGGCAGAAGTAAAAGCCAGTACTAACCCTTCCCTTGATTTTCTGTTTCCCTAGAAGCCTCCAGATCCATCAGTCAGGAGAAGAAAATAGTCTGGAGAGGACTCGAAGTGGCTGTTTTAAGGAGTCACTTGGTGCAATAAAGCAAACTAGGAGGTGCTCCTGAGGATGGGAAGGGGTGCTACAAGTGCACCTGGCACAGCCCTTTGCCCACGAAGGTCGTTCAATGCTGGCTGATGACCATGGCCCGGCCTGGCTGGCACTGACACCAACTCTCACAGATCTAGAGCAAAACCAACAGGCATTTGTAGATGGTGTGAAACACTTATTTGCTATCTGTAGGGATCCTTGCCTGTCTGTTTCCTGTCTCTGGTGTAGTCATACTTACTGCTGCTGCTTTAAGACCACTCACCTCATAGTCTTCAGTGAGAAGATAATCTTCTGGGATGTGGGGGCTGAGCAGAGTGTAGCCCACTAGGTAGATGAGGCCCAGACTCAGGCGTTTGAGGGCAGGCATGGTGCTAGAAAGAACAAAAGAGGTCACAAAGGACAGAGTCTATGTTTACCCTCTGTGCTTAAATGATAGAGAGGCATGTTCCAGGTGTGCTTATTATCCATCTGGAATGGGAGTAGTAGTCCTAGTGTCTGTAGTGTGTACTTAGGGTAAGACAGCGACTCTCTGCTTGGATAGGAGGAATGGTGAAAACAACACAGGAAATTTACAGGCAATGGAAGGGGAGCAGGTGTGGTATGTTGTGTGGAGCTTCCCACTTGGGATACTCCTGACTGCAAGGACTCACCAGGGGTCTCATCCAAACTACACTGGGTCTGAAAACCCCAGGTAGATCAGATAATAAATGACAGTTGTTAAGTGTTGTTGAGTCGGTTCTGACCCATAGTGACCCTACATAGGGTTTCTGAGGCTTTTAAAATCTTTGCAAGAGTAGAAAGCCTCATTTTTTCTCTGACAGAGTGACTGGTGAGTTTAAACCACTGAACTTGTGGCTTATAGTCCTGTGCTTATCCTATGGTGGTGGTTATTACGTGTCATTGAGTCGGTTCCAACTCATAGTGACCCTGAATAGGGTTTCTGAGGAGTGGCTGGTGAGTTTGAACTGCTGACCTGTGGTTAGCAGTCCAGTACTTATCCTACAGTGCCACACCAGGACTCCTATCCCTATGGTAGAGGAGATAATAACAGTAACCAATTTGAAATCTGCTCTTTCCTATCCTGGTTGATTGTAACTGAAACATGGGTACTCAGTGAAGGGATTCGTCTAGTAATTGAAATTTTACACTGTGATATATATGAGGGAGCTTCAAAAAGTTCATGGAAAAATGGAATGATAAGGTAATGGAATAAAAAGATAACTTTTGTGCACACTGTGTATATGTATACATACATACACACATAGGTACTTAAGTGCTGTTGAGTTGGTTCTGACTCACAGCGACCTTGTGTAGGGTTTCCGAGGCTACAAATCTGTGTGGGAGCAGAAAGTCTCATCTTTCCTATGGAGCAGCTGGTGGGTTCAGACTACTAACCATGTAACTAGAAGTCCAGTGCCTATCCTTTAGCACCACTAGTGCTCCTGTATATACATATTGTTGTTGTTGTTCAGTGCCATCAAGTCGGTTCCGATCCATAGTGACCCTGTATAGGGTTTTCAAAGAGCAACTGGTGAGCTTGAACCACATTTGTAGTTCAAATGGCTTTGCAGTCTGGTGCATTAACCCACAGCACCATATCTGGACTCCCTATATATACATATGGTGATATGGTTATATGTCGTGGAGTCGGTTCCGACTCATAGCGACCCAGTACCGGGTTTCCGAGGCTGTATATATCACAGTGGAAAATACAATAAATATACTAAAACTTAAAAAAAAAAAAAAGACCAGGTTTACTGGTCAGAGAGAGACTGGAGAAACCAAGACTTCTTGGTTACCCTTCATTTGGAATGGAACTCACACTTGTGGCCCAATTTTCAGCCACATGGTAGGTAGGTACATAAAGGGGACAACAGCACTAGTAAGATACGTTTACTTGGAATGGGTGGCCATTTAAGATCTTAAGGGCTACATTTACCTAAGGACAAAGTTGAGAAGGGTTGGGAAGGAGGGTGAGATGGAAAGACTCACAGAGAAGAGGCAGGATAACTGATCTTACATGGAGGGGACTGCAGTTACTGAAATGAAACAGGATGATTTTGAATGTGAAACTCTAAACCTTCAATTTAATTCACAAGAAATAGTTGAAAAAAACTTTTTTTTTCAAAGGAGAAAATAGGTTTAGAGATAGGGACATGAGTGGCTAAGGTAAAATCCTGTAGCTGGAAGTGAATGAGGCTGAAGAGGGTCTTCTCCCAGCAGTGAGCAGACAGGTGCCCTCATCACGGTAGTCCAGGGCTCATGTGGCACAGGGCTGTGGACCAGGGCCATGCTGGAAAGTGCAGCTGGGACTGGCTTTCCGGAAAGACACTTCAGCAGTGGCTCTGTATTGGAGAAGACCCCTGCACAGAGGTCTTGACCAAGGGGGCAATTACCTGTTTGGTATCTTCCCTGGTATGTCACTCAGCTGTCCCTGCACCAGCTTCATGTAGTGGTTCATTGAGAACTGGGGCCCTACCAAGAAGGCCCCATAGAAGTAGGAGAAACCAGCAACTTCCAGCAGGGAAGGGACACCCCGTATGGCATATTTCTGTTGCTCAGAGGACAAGGAATTCTATGCCAAGAAGAAAATGAATGGTTCAAGATAGCCTTGATAGTTCGAGTGTTCCCCACCCTATGCCTCACTAAACTGGGGGGTGCGGGGGAGGCCTCAAATAGCCATCTCTTTGGGAGATGATATGGAAAAAACCAGTTGCTTCACCTGGAAATGAACATGTGTGTGGGGTAGCTTAGCAACAGTTGGCTGTTGCTATTTTTCCAACTGCTGTGCTGGCATTGATTTCTGGACTTTGCACAAGAGTTGGATCTGGGGTAAATTAGATTTACTGATCCTTGCTCAGTGCTATCTAGAACAAGGTAGTCACACTGGCTGGGGAATGGGGAGAAGTTATGCCCCTGGAATCTGGTTCTATCTTTTTATAAAAATTCTTTCTCCTTCCCTCTGGTTAAAACCCTTGGCTCTCTGCAGAAGAACGAGTACTCACCAGGTCTCTCCCGCCATCAAAGTAGTCAACCGCCAAGCCTGTGCAGAGAGAGGAGGGTTGGGTAAAGCAGAGGGAGAGGATGCTCTGGTGCAGCCAGGAGTGTAAGGCAGGGGTGGGCTGGGGTGGGGGCCCAGTGCCAACGGGAAGGCAGTGACCCACCACTCACCAATCAACTTCAAAGTCAGAACACAATGTGGCATTGTCCACTTGATATCGTAGTTGCCTGTGGCTGTGTAATAATATCCAGCCAGAAGGTAGATCTAGGAGAGGGGACAGTATTTATTCTACCATCATTACTATTTTATTCTGCTCTGAAATTCAGTATATTTCCTTTTCCTTTTTATCTGATACCATCAAGTCTTAAAAACACACTATGAATGGAGACGCCAAACCTATACAGGGAGGAAGAGCCTTGTTCAAGGGTTGTCAGTAAAATGAGGGCTAAGATCAGAATTTCGATGTTTAGATTCTTAGTTCATTCTGAGTTGGTTTTCTGCTTTGCCTTTAAGTGACACCCAGTGACACCCTTCACGTACAGCTGAGATTACCTTGGTCAGACTCAAAGAACCTAATTAGCACTACACAAAAGATTAGCTAGCTACCCACTCTGAGGCAGGTAAAGCATTCCACTGCATTTGTAGGTGAAATCCCTGAGGCCTATAAAAAGCGGTCTTCCCAAAGTCACACTACTGAGAACTGTTAGGAGAGGAGATGAGAAATGATGTCTCCTAGTTCACTGCTTTTATTATCCCATGCCCTCAGCCTCCCTCCCCTAACTGCTGTCAGCTGTGGCCCAAAGTAACTGCATTGTCAAGGAAAAGACGTTTACCATCTGGAAGCAAAAAGTAGTGAGGACGGCAGTGATGGTACGGCCCATCAGTCTCAGGATGAGGAACTGAAGCACAACACATAGCAGGGAGTGGTACAGCTGAGTTCCTAGATACAGACAAGTGGGGACATTTGAGCCTGTTTTTTTCCCCCCCTTTGCACTCCCACCCTTCCTGAGACTTTTAACCATAAAGAATATATACAGCAATAACTTTTTTTTTTTTCTCTCCCCAGAATACTCTCATGTTTTGGAGGAAAAGTTTGACTAAAGGAAAATCTGATCAATGAGTCAATTAGAATTATAAATGTTTTATTAGGCATAAAGGACTGTTCAACAACAGGGAGTAGCCATCCAAGGAGCACCCCCTGAAGCCATGAGCACCTCACATTACAACTCTGATCAGTTTATATACAGAACAAACTGTTAGGAGAATTTCCCCAAAGGGGAATTTAAGAAGACTGGTTGTCATTCATTTATTGGCAGAAGGCAGGCTATGTCAAAGTGGGGCTTTAGTTGGGATTGGTTTATTAAGTAGGTATAATCTGCATTCTGTACATTAGCTATATAGCTTATCTAATTAGTTAAACTTTCTCCCAAATGGTTTTTATTATGAGTTTTTAGTTTCTGGGTAGGTAGTAGATTTTCTTTAGTAGGTTGGAAATACTTGTATAAATATCAGGGATATCTAGGTGTTATTGTATTTCTGAATGCTTGAACTGAGAACTGATTCTGAGTGGGGACTGCCTGGATCTGTCATTCAGGTCTAGCCACAGCACAGAGAAACTGATGCTTCTCTGTTGATGGGTCTGGCAGAGATACCACTCTCAAAATTCTTCGTCTGAGAAATGAATGTACTTAAGAGGATAACAAGAAAGTGAGGCATTGTGTTGATCTTGTTCATGTCTGTTTAAGTCCAGGTTCCCTCTGTTATAGTGTCGCTGCTAACTAAGAACTAAGTCCACTCACCAAAGTTAAAATAAGCAATCGAGAGGCCTGTAATGGTATGGAAGAGATGGATGAGGTAGCTGTCCTTGTAGAAAAGGTAATGTCGATAAAACAAAGCCAAGGGGTAACCTAGAGAGAAAGGTGAAAACAGGGTTACTTGTGCCCGGTGCAGTACTGTTTTCAAAGTTTATCTAGCATGAAACTCAGCCTAGGAAGGAAAAAACACATTATATGAATGCCAACAGAAAAAATAATAGTACCCCAAGAACTAAGTTTTTCATCAAAAATGAAACTTAAAAAGAATGATTTTTTGTTGTTAAGAATATAGGAGCAAATGTCACCAAGAGTTTCCACATGTATAATTCAGTGGCACCGATTCAGCTTTGAGTTGCGCAATCACCCTCCTTTTCCTCCCCCATTAAATTGCCCCCCTAACGTCCTGGTGTGCTGCTATAGGTTAATGCGCAAAGTCAGTTTGAATTGTAATGTTGGCAGTTCAAGCTCACCAGCTGCTCCTTGGAAACTCACTACAGAATCAGAACTGACTCAGTGGCACTTAACAGCAATGTGTTGGTGGTTATGTGCCATGGAGCCAGTCCATGGAGTGACCCTGTATAGTGTTTCTGAGGCTGTAAATCTTTACGCAAGCAGAAAGCTTCATCATTCTTGTGCGGAACGGCTGGTAGTTTCGAACTACTGACTGACTCACAACCAGGATGCTACCAGAGCTCCTTTAAACAACAATATAGGTGGATCAAATTCACAAAAGCAACTCAGAAGATTAGATAGGGGCCTTGTTGTTGTTAAATGATGTCAAGTCAATTCTTACCCATAGTGACCCTGTCTAGGGTTTCCACCACCATTGCTGGTGGGATTGAATCGCTGACTTTGCAGTCGAGCACTTATTCTACAGCATCACATCAAGACTCCTGTAGATAGTTCTTACAAGAACATAATGCTCAAGGCAGACATTTTTTACTGATGGTGGTGTGCCTTGGAGTCAGTTCCTACTCATAGCGACCCTGCATAGGGTTTCCGAGGCTGTAAATCTTTATGGGAGCAGAAAGCCTCATCTTTTTCCCATGGAATGGCTGGTAGTTTCGAACTGCTAACCTTGAAGTTAGCAGCCCAACTCATAACCATTACGCTACCAGCTTAAGTAACTGGTTTTAAGAGGACTTCAGGGACTATATTTGGTTTATGGCTTAAAGATAATCTCAGGGTAATAGTTCAGGGTGGGAGGACTCATCTAGACTCCAGGCTTCAGAAAATCTGAATTCCATAAGAATTTGCAATTCTCTTGTGCATTTCCCCTCTTTGATCAGGATTCTTCTATAGAACTTTTGATCAAAATGTCCAATAGTGGCAGCTGGTTACCATCCAGTTATTATTATTTTTTGAGCTTTTTATTGTGACTTTGGTGAAAGGTTTCAAGGAAAATGAGTTTTCCATTCAATAATTCCTACATAATTTGTTTTATGACATTGTCATTCCCACAATGTAACAACAAGCCCTTTTCCATTCTTGACTCTCCTTCTGTTGAAAAAGTTTTTTTCCATAAATACAAATTTTGACCTGAAGATATTAATTCTATACTGAGGCAATATAAAACTAGGCTTTATTCATAGCTTATTAATACTGCCAAGAAATTTCTTAATTAAAATTTTCTGAAATGATATAATGAATTGAAGGTGACCAACTGTACAAAAATTCTCACCACTGGACCAATAGACAACATTCTTCTTGGATCAACTATCAACACTCATGGAAGCAGCAGTCAAGAAATCAAATGATGTATTACACTAGGCAAATCTGCTGCACAAGGCCTTTTTAAAGTGTTGAAGAGCACAGATGTCAGCTTGAGGACTAATTTGCACCTGATCCAAGCCAAGGTATTTTCAATAACCTCATATGCATGCAAAGGCTGGACAGTGTATAAGGAAGACTGTAGAAGAATTGATGCTTTTGAGTTATGGTGTTGGAGGAAAATACTGAAAAGTGCCATGGGATGCCAAAAGAACCCACAGATCTGTGTTGGAATAAGTTCAGCCAGGTTGGTCCAGGACCAGGCAGTGTTTCATTCTGTTGTGCATAGGGTCGCTATGAGGCAGGTGGTACAGACTTGATGGCATAACAACAGTCTTTATGGAGTCCTAGTGTGACGCTGTGGGATAAAGCAGTGGACCGCAGGGTCGGCTTGAACCACAAGGTCAGTGGTTGAAACTCACCAGCCGCTCCTTGGAAACCCTATACAGAGTCACTAAGAGTCAGAATGGACCCACTGGCACTTAACAACAATCCTTATGGAAGTAGACTGGCACATCTTCCAAGTTCTGCTGACCTTTTGGTTAGCACTGGAGTGCTTTAGTCACTGTGCCACCAGGGCTTCTAAGGGTTGTTGCCTGTATTAAAAAGGGTCAGTAACATTTGGCATCCCTAAACTAAAAGTAGCCTGTTTCATGATTTTACTCACAGTGAGTATTCTATAAAGTCTGGCTGATGAGTTTGCAACGTTCCAACTGTGTTAGTGCATGTTGGAAGAAGTACACTCCCTACTGATTTTCTGAAGGACATTTTACCTATCTTATCATTGCACAATTAGTGTTCTCCAAGTTGGTCATGGGTTTCAACTGCTGCAATTACTGCTTTTAAATCTTAAACTGCAGTTAGTTTCTCTTTCTCACTAGCAGTAGACTTTGTTGTGAGTTGTTTGGTTAGTTCTGCAATGCTCAGAGCAGAATCAGACAAAATGGAAGAGCTCTATTACTTGGTGAATGAATAGGTTATTGGATAAAGATATATTTATAGCAACAGTAGATTTGGCGTACATCCTTCAAGTCTTTCTTCCCCCATACATTATCTTCTTTTTTAAAAAACTTAAGATCACAGCCTGGGTATTTATATATCCTAGCTTTTCTATAAAAACAGTATCCAAGCATTTGATATTCCTGATGCCAGGATTTGCCAGTGTTCTTTGATCACTGTTCCCATAATGGCTAGACTCTATCAAATTTATAGTTTCATTCATGGTGTTAATTCTATAGACATACTGAGATGGTCCATTCCTCACTCATTCATTCACTTGACAAATGCTTACTAAAAGTCTACTACATGCCAGGTATAGTTTATGGAGCATATGATGGGGGTGGCATGTAATGGCATATTTTCTAGCTGGCTGAGATAAAGTGATACAGATTTACTACCTCAAGGAAGAGGGAGACATCTATGACCCTTTCACAGTTAGATGAATATGCAAATAATAGTATCAAGTTTCAGATATTTCTGATTATCACATAGGCAGAGATTTGGAAAGTATTAACCAGGTTTTAATTTTTTAGGAATAAAGGTATAAGTGAATGGGTGGTGGTGGTAGTGTGCCGTGGAGTTGGTTCTGACTCACAGTGATCCTGTATAGGGTTTCCAAGGCTGTAAATCTTTACACAAGCAGAAAGCTTCATCTTTCTTCTGCGGAACAGCTGGTAGTTTTGAATTGCTGACCTTGAGGTTAGCAGCCTGACTCGTAACCACTACGCTACCAGAGTTCCTTAGAAGCAACATAATGGGATAGGTCCTAATTATCTAAACCTTTCTGGACTGCTAAGAATTTACCTTCTTAAGCACTAAAACCCTTAACCCCATCTGGAATATTTTACATTGGAAAATATAACACATTATTCTGTCTCCTTAAATTGAATATAATTGGACATTTTCTTAGTTATCTGGATCACAGCTATTTTAAAGTCAAAGTGGCTTTATGACCTACTAAGGTGTACAAAAAGGAGCTCTGGTAGCGTAGTGGTTATGAATCGGGCTGCGAACTGCAAGGTCAGCAGTTCTAAACTACCAGCTGTTCCAAGGGAGAAAGGTGAGGCTTTCTGCTCCCGTAAAGATTTACAGCTTCGGAAATCCTATATGATTCGGAATCGACTCCACAGCACATAACCACCATCACCAAGGTGTATAAAACAGTTTTCTCTGACCCCAGTTCTGAATTCTGTATCCATTTCATATAGGTTTTCTGGTCCATTCCTTGAATATCCTTGATATTCAGGGATAAACAGTCACTTCTTGAGCTCTCATTGTGCCTGCCAAGAATAGTACCTATTCCTATTTCTAATTTACTGTAGACCCTAGAAACCCTAACTTTGATTTAAAGGTGTAAAAAACAGAGGTAAGCTCAGAGCAAGGGCTTTGGGTAACATCTGTTTTGGTCACTCAAAGGCCTTTTTTTTTTTTTGGTTCTCTCCTGGTTTAGGTATATCTTGGGAAGTGTGAGTTGTTGATTTAATACAGATGAAATTTCTGCATACTAGTATACATATGATAAGATGGAGCAACTGAGAGAAAAAAACACTAAGATTGCAGCAGGCCAGGTTACCAAGAACATTAAGACCCTACCAGAGAAAAGCAGGGCCTGGAGTGAAGCTGCAAATGGGGAGGGAAGGAAGGAAGGAAGTGTGCCTGGTGAGTTGCTGTGACAACCCAGAACTGATTTTAAGCATGTAAACACCAAACCTTGCTCTTGGCTGCTGCTCAGCTCAGCAGGCTTTGGAGCCTGGCTACCCAGTTACTGTTTCAGGGATTGTTGTGTGTGTGTTTTTTTTTTTCTTTTTTTTTTGAGGATATTGTCCTCCAAACCGTTTCTAAATTTTAATGTTTTTGTCTGTGTATGTCAGGGGCAGGGGCAGTGCTTAATACAGTAGGTGGCTGCAGTCAGAATCACCTGAAGAATCTACATAAAACAATCATACACCTCATTCCTCACATAGTCGCTTAATGCGATTCTGATCAGTAGGTCTGAATGGGAAGGGATCTATACCTTAAAAAACTGTCACAAGTGATTTGGATGTGCAGCCAAAATTAGGAACAGCCACTTAACAACCTGACTCAAGAAGTCCTGGTGTGGCGCTGCAGAAAAGCACTCAACCTCAAGGCTGGTTGGCAGTTCAAACTCACCAGCCACTCCTTGGAAATCCTATACAGGATTGCTATGAGTTGGAACCAACTCAACGGTACTTAGCAACAATAACAACCTTACTTCAACCCTACTGCAGCCAGACAGTACTTATGAGGTCTGGAGAATAAAATTCTCAGCTTGATGACTAAATAGAACTAAATAGGCAGGGGTCGAGTCCCAGTCTATAAACCTGGTCCAGAGGCTTTTAAGAACTGGTTTGTCAGTACTGCAATCGTTTCTCCTTTATGACTGGTTGTTTAAAGGAGGGCTTTCAGACACTTAGGAGCAGATGAAGGATCATGACCTAAAGTACACTCTAAACCTGTGGAATCCCTCTAGAATGGGAGCTCTCTAAGAGCAAAAACTAGGACATTCAAAATGCTGTGATCTTCAAACTGGTTGCTGGCTTGCATTTAATTTGGTTTTCCTGCAGAGGCTGTGTAACATGGTATATGTTGTTGCTGTTATTAAGTGCTGTCGAGTCGGTTCTGACTCACAGTGATCCTGTATAGGGTTTCTGAGGAGCAGCTGGTAAGTTTAAATACAACAGTCATATTCTTTATTTATTCAGTTCCAAGTGCCACTTGAGACAGGGACCAGGATTTATCATGTCCTTGAGTGCTAGAAGAACTCCCCTTATTTCCTGTATGATAGTTCTGAAATTACCTATTAATCTTACAGGTTCTGAGATCTCATTTGAATAAAAAGAAATGAGCTATTTTCATTAAATTCTGGTAGATTCTTTTGCCTTTCATCCTGTAGCTATTTCTGGATCCTGTAGGAATACTACATGGCCCCATTTAGTCAGTCGGTGGTTCATATGACCCTGGTGAAAGGAAAATAGAATGCATTTTGACAAGTGTGAGGGAAAAGATGAAATTAGACAGAACTAGTATTACAACAGAATTGGTTTAGCCAGATGTTTGACACCAGTTCTACAGAAAAGAACACTACTTCAACAAATACCATCAACAAAAAGTGTTGCATCCACAGCATATAGAGGTGGTTTTCAAACATTTTGGTTTCAAGACCACTACATATTCTTTTAGTTACCGAAGAACTCAAACAACTTTTGTGTGTTCTATTGATATCTACTATATTAGACAATAAAACTAAAAAGTTAAAAAATTAAACACTTAAAAGTAAAAAACTCATTACATGTTAATATAAATAACATGTTTTTAATGAAAATAATTATATTTTCTAAAACAAAGAAAATCATTTAATATGAAGAGTGCCCTTGTTTTTTTTTTTTTTACAAATGTCTGGCCTTTGACTTAACAAGCGATAGAGGGATTCTTATTTGCTTCTGTACTTAATCTGTTGTGTTATGTTGTTTTAGTTGAAAAGTACAAATAAGAATTGGTTCATATATATGAGGGGGCTTAAAAAAGTTCATGGAAAATTAGAATTAAAGAGATAGTGCTATTTTCCACACACTTTTTGAAGTCTTCCTCATATATAGTTGGAAAGAGTTAGCCTTGCAGATAATTTGGGATATTCTTCTCTGATATTACACCAAAACTTGACAGGGTCAGTTGCAAAGTAGAATCTGAAATCCTATCAATTCTGTTATATTATTTATCCCTCTTGTTCTTTGAATGGACCTTTTACCCATGCATGATTTTGTAACATCATGTATTGGTTACTTGAGAAGTATTAGCTTACTAAGTTGGGTAGATTTTCCTAATATTGATGTATTATATTTCATTGTAATACAATATTAAAAAAGTCATACTCTTCAACAGTCCCACTGATTACAGCAGAAAAGTCTTTAAATATTGGGGAAATTTCAATCTCATGAAAGTAGATCCAAATTTCCCCTCAATTCTCATTTTAACTTGAAAGCTTCAGTTTTATCATTGGTCACAAATACTACCACTTATTTTCCTTGAAGTGATGGGATCACCTTGCAATTTTTCAAGAAACTATTTGCCAAATGCCCAGGTCTAAATAACCAGGCATTCTTTCTAGGAAAAAATGGTGTTACATGAAAACAAAACAAAACCCCCCCACTAATTCAACATGAGAGTGCGGTGGCTCCATTTGATAAGCACTGGACTGTGAACCACAATGTCTGCAATTCAAGCCATTTGTCCCATGGGGGAAAGATGAGGTTTTCTGCTCCCATGAAGATTTAAATTTCCCATTGGTTATGGACCAACACTTAACGCAAGATACAAAATCATGTGCTTAGATGCTGTCAAACTGCTATGAAAGTTCCTAGATTTTGACTTTCACTTTCTGTGTTTACTTTGACAGGCATGGAGCCTGCAGTCTAAAATCTGAATAGATTGTTCCAATTCAACTTTCTCTGTTTCTTCCACTGAAGACTTTTTATCTGACTCCTAAATATGGCTCACCTCCAGGATTCAGTCTTGGCCTCTATCATTCTCACTCTACTGTCCCTCTGGAAACTCCATTTATCTCCTGTAAGTTAGTATGAGCTTTATGCCAAAGACAAATAAACGTACCTCTTTTAGTCCTAAATTCTCTAGTTTTAGTTCTGCATTTCTAACTCCCTAGTTGGGCATTTTTTGTTGTATATCTCATACCACTTCAAACTCTACATAACTGAAATATGACTGTTCCCCCTAAAAGTCAGCCTTTTGGAGCTTCTTCTTCTTCTTCTTTTTTTTTTTTTTTTGCTTATTAACAGTTTTTACCATTCTTTAAATCCACCAATCAGATTCAGAAACTTGAAGTCAGCTGTCTTTGTTCTCTTATAGAGGCATCAAATCTTGTCGCTTCCTCTGTGGTACCACCAGCGCCATCATTTTTTTGTTCTCCCTATGCTACATTAAGGTTCTCAGTACCTTATCCTTAAACTCTTTCAGTATTCTCCTACGTGATCTGTGCTTGCATGCAGCGTCATCCTCCTAGCACATCTATACAGAGGCATAGCCTTCAGAAACCACTTCTGCTCACAAACTATTAATGGCTCCCCACTGACTACTAGAGTCCCAATTCTTAATCCTAAATAAGATTCAAGGCCTATCTTTTAAACTACATTTTGAGTTGTAGCTCCCATTTCTGTGCTTCAACTAAAACTGGTATGTTTGTTTTTGCCCAAAACATGTCTTATGTTTTTGTCTCTACATCTTAGTATGTGTTAACCCTTTAGCCTGGATTAACTTCTCTGGCCACCTTGCTCCCAAATGAAATGCTTTCCATTTTTAAAATCCTAGCTCAATGTTTCCTTCTTTAAGGCTAGTTCAGACCATAATGAACTCATGACCCTATGTATTCTGGACTACATAATATTAAATGACCATTTAAATGCCTTAAATCAACATGGCTCAGGATTTAGAACTAAAATGCTCATCTGGCAGGCAAATATACTACTATATTCTTCTTGTTGTTATAGGATTCCTAGGCTCCATGAATGGTGTAATTAATGTGTTTGACTGCTAAACAACAGGCTGAAGGTTTCAGTCTACCCAGAGGTGCCTTGGAAGAATGGCCTGGTGATCAACTTCTCAAAAATCACCCATAATCGTAGGTAGTAGAGTTCTACTCAGAGTCGTGGTATGACAAGATAGGACAAGCACTAGATTGCTAATTGCAAAGTTGGCATTTCAAACCCACCAGCTACACCTTGGAACCCTATACCGGGTTGTGATCAAGTCAAAACCCACTCCATGGCACTTAACAAAAGTTCAACTTTGACACATATGGGGTCACCATGAGTTGCAACTGACTCCAAGGCAACTGGTATATGCCATTCCCTGCATTTTGTTTCATATTAAAATTTCTGTATGTTTAATGGTAAACTCAGAGAAGAGATGGGAAGAGTGCTGTTATATTGTGGGGAATGCAAGCAATGTCACAAAATAAAATGTGTATGAATTGTAGAATGGAAAACCAATTTGCTTTGTAAACTTTCACCCAAATCACAATAAAAAGTTAAAAAAAAAAAAAAAAAAGGTGGGAGGTACCTCACTAGAATAGGAAAAAAAATCCATATATTCATAATCTCTTTTCTAAAGTGAAGGTTTAAGTCTATGTCTTTGGGGGTCCCATAGTGTACTCCCTGTAAATTTTATTTACTTTAATTGTAAAAAATACATAACACATTTGCCAACATTTCTGTACATTTCACTTTTTGATTGATCAACAGGCAATGGTTTGTGTTCTACTGCTAACTTAAAGGTTGGTGGTTTGAGCCCACCCAGAAGTACCACTTACCATGGAAAAAGGCCTAGTCATCTGCTTCCTTTCAGTTTACACCAAGAAAACTCTACGGAGCAGTTCTATTCTACATCACCTGGAGTCACTATGAGGTAGAATCTACTTGAAGGAAACTAACAACAACAGTAACAACAATTGGTATTTACTAACTGTGATTTTTTAAACTGTCTAAACGAGTTGTGTGACACACTAAACAAAATGATGCATATATAGCAGTTAGCAGATATCTAAAACATTTTAAGTGTTCTTTAAATTGTACCCATTTACACATATTTTAGGCTTTTACTTGAGAAAGCCTGGGATAAGTGGATATTAGCGCTTCTGAACCTAATCTCTAGAAGCTATAACTAAAGGCTTTCCCCATTATCTGCACTTCAAAATAAGATTCATAACATATTTATTTTATAAGGGTATTGACCATGGTTTGCCATTTACTCTGAGATCCATAATTAGAGCACTCTATCTAAACTGCAACATACTATTATAGTGCTGAAGAGTTAGAAGAGGAGTTAGGATAAATTTCAGTTTGAATTCCAGTTCTGCTACTTACTAGCTTAGGCTGGTTGATTATTCAATCTTGTTGATCCTCAGTTTCATCAATACCTTAATATCTACCTTGTTGCTAAGAGCTGTCGAGTTGGTTATGACTCATAGTGACCCTGTATAAGATTTCCAGGGAGTGGCTGGTGGGTTTGAACTGCTAACAGTCCAATTCTTATCCTACAGTGCCACACCAGAACTGTTTTTGTTGTTAAGTACCATGGAGTTGGTTCTGACTCATAATGACCCTACACAGGATTTCCAAGGCTGTAAATCTTTTTGGGAGTAGACCACTTCATCTTTCTCCTGTGGAACCGATGGTAGTTTGGAACTGCCAACCTTGAGGTTAGCAGCCTAATTCACAACCACTACGCTATCAGAGCTCCTTGTTAGGTGCTGTCAAATTGGCTCAATCCCTTGTACAGCAGAATGAAACACTATCTCGTTCTGTGCCATCTTTACAACTGATATATTTGAACCCATTGTTTCAGCCACTGTGTCAATTCATCTTGTTGGGGTCTTCATCTTTTTCGCTGACCCTCTACTTTACCAAGCATGATGTCTTTTTCCAGGGACTGGTCCCTCCTGATAACATGTCCGAAGTATGTGAGGCAGTCTCACTATCCTGGCTTCTAAGGAGCATTCTGGCTGCACTTGTTCCAAGACTTGTTCTACCTTACGGTTAGATATTACACCTGATCGGTATTTGCTGTTGTCGTTAAGTGCTGTTGAGTCGCTTCTGACTCATAGTGACTCTATATAGGGTTTCCGAGGAGTGGCTGGTGGGTTTGAACTACCAACCTTTCAGTTAGCAGTCCAATGCTTATCTTGAAGTGCCATATCAGGACTCCCCAATATGTATTAGATGCTCAGTAAACGTGAGATTGCTTCACCTCTGCTTTAACACTGAAGTACCCAGTGATCTCACCAGTCTCATGGCTTTAAATACCAGCTGCTCCTCAGAAACCCTATGTAGGGTCGCTATGAGTCAGAACTGACTTGATGGCACTTAACAACAACAACAACAACAACATACAGAGGGGAGTCCTGGTGTGGCGCTGTAGGATAAGCACAGGGTCACCATGAGCTGGAACTGACTTGACAGCACTTAGCAATGACAACAACATATATATATATATATATATATATTCTATATATAAATAGGGAGTCCTGGCCATGGTGTTAAGTCACTGGTAGGTTTGAACTGCAAAGTTGGCGGTTCAAGCTTACCAGCTGCTACTCAGAAACCCTACAGAGGGTCACTATGAGTGGGAACTGATTTGATGGCACTTAACAACAACAACATATTTAAACATCATCTCCCCAATTTTCATCTTCAGTCTGGACCTTTCCCCTGAATTCCAGATTTGTGTAGTCCATTCAATATCTCAAGTGGGTGCAAGTCTGGCATATACCTTAAATTTAACAGGCCCTAAACTGAATTCCAGACAAACTTCCCCACCCTGAACTTGTTCCTCCTCCAGTCTTCCCCATATCATCAAACAGCAACATACGTTTCTATTTATTTGCTAAGGACTAAAAACCTTAAAACCTGGCAATCATCTTGACTTTTCTCCTCTAAGAAATCAGCAAATTCTGTCTCTTCTACCTTAAACATAAATTCAGAATCTGACCGCTTCTCTTTACCTCCACTGTTTCCCCTGGTCTAAGCTGCCATCATTTCCCTAGTTCTTCTCTTGCTCCCCTTCAGTCTACCCCCTCACCACAGCATCCAGAAGGACTATTATAACATAAGTCAGATCAATTCACTCCTCTGCTCAAAACCGTTCAAAGGCTTCCAACTCACTCAGAGCAAAAACTAACCAGACGCCCCCATCTGTCTCCTCCTCCTCTTGCTGCCCTTCCTTCCTCTAACGCATCTGTACTCTCTGCCCCCACCATGCTGCCTCAGCCACAAAGGGCTGCCTTCTGGGATGTCTGCCTTGAGAGCCTTCAGGCAGCTTCCTGGCCGGTAATGTTCTTTCTCTAGAAAACTCTAGTCACTCCTGCATTTCAGGTTTTCACTCAAACGCCATCGTACCAGGGACCATCCTATCTAAAACTGGATATAACACCACCTTTTCCAATATACACTTCCTACTTTTCTTTCTGCTTTCTTTTACAGTTTCCCCCCTCACAGCTTATTACTCTTTAACGTGATACCTATTTTACTTGGCAGTCTTTGTCCTTTGAAAGCAGGAATTTTTATCTATTTTGTTTCTTGCTATATCCTCAGTGGCTAGTACAGTGTCTGGTATATAATTGTTGTTGTTAAGTGCTGTTGAGTTGGTTCTGACTCATAGTGACCCTTTATAGGGTTTTCTGAGGAATAGTTGGAAGATCTGAACTGCTAGCCTTGTGGTTTACAGTCCAGTGCTGATCCTACAGAGCCACACCAGGAGTCTCTGGTATTCAACAGGCCTCAAAACATTTGAGGAATGATAAAAGAAGAAAAGAATGGTTGCTCTGTATACTATGTAGTCAATGAAATATTTATTAAGTGTCCATTATGAGCTTGGGTCCCTGGTGTGGCACTGTAGGATAAGCACTGGACTGTAACTGTAAGGTCAGCAGTTCAAACCTATCAGACACTCCTCGGAAACCCTATACAAGGTTGCTAAGAGTTGAACCAAAGGCATTTAACAACAATGTGAGCTTAGATTGCATTAGGCATCAAAGAGGAATGTGGTAGAATTTAAGAGATGCTTCTGACTCTTAAGGAAATTGCTTTCTAAGCACAGAGAAAAGAAATTCCAAACTGATGTTCTTAAATGTTGTTAAGTGCCGTCAAGTCATTTCAACCATAGTGACTCTGTATAGGATTTCAGAGGAGTGGCTGGTGAGTTTGAATCACCGACCTTGTGGTTTAAACCGACCTTGCGGCCCAGTGCTTATCCTACAGCACCATACCAGGACTCCATGTTCTACGTTGTTGTTGTTAAGTGCTGCCGAGTCAGTTCTGACCCACAGCAACCCTGTATTGGGTTTCTAAGGAGCAGTTGGTGAGCTTGAACCATTGACCTTGTGATTCAAAGCAACTTTGCAGTCCAGCGCATTAATCTACAGCGTCGCTATATAGTGTGAGTGCTAACTGTATGGAATAGTCAAAGTGTAGAGGATAGGGAAAAGAGAGATCAAGGACCATAAAAGTCAGGTTTCAAAGAAGAGGCAGTAGTTAGGTGGGGCCAGGAAGGATGAGTAGGAGTTGAGTAAAAGAAGAGAGATAAGAACAAGGTTTACATAGCAAAGGCACAAAAGCAGGCAAGAGCATGAAACATTTACTTCAAGAGACAGGGCAAACTGAAAGAAAAGGACAAATCAAAGATGATTAAGATGCTGACATAAGGTCTTCAAACCTTTTTGTTGGTATAACCCCTAAAGCAATTTTGAAAAAACTGTAAGTCCCCTTGTCCCCTAGGTGGCACCATTTGTGTGGCTGTTGAAACCCACTCAGAGGTACCAGAGAGGAAAGGCCAGGTAATGTGTTTCCATAAAATTCCAGCAGCAAAAACATCCTTAAGGAGCAGTTGTACACTGTACTACATGGGGTTGCCAGGAGTCATAAGTGACTGGATCATAACCAGTTTGGTTTTACTGGTTTTCAATATCCCCTCTAACATTTTTAAGTAGACATTTAAATTTTATAATTTTAAACACTGATGGTTTTAAAACACATTGGTAATGTATTTTAAGTACATATGGAAAATAACTGCCAATTAAACCAAATAGCAAAACAACCAGTTCTAACTTTCTGTTAAATGAGGTCTTTCATTTTTTATTTAAAAACACCTGTTAATACTTGTCCCTCAAGATAACTGCCTCACTTCTGAACTGTCCTTTGAATATGAACAGAAAAGGCCCAGGGCTGCCGTGAGTTTGTGACCTGGATGAAATCAGGTGCCATTCTCCTTGCTTACTCTTGTGGTGCCCTTTGAAATTTTACACCTTGGAGAAATGTTCTCCTTCCTCCTCTTTCTTTTTTTAAAGCTAGTGAAGGGTTATTGTGAGAGAAGTGGAAAAGGAGACCCCTCAGAACACAGGCATGGTCTCAAGCAATCATTTTAGAAGACAGTACATATGTAAGTTGAAAATCTGGACATTGATTTCCTTACAGCTATCAAGGAGCTCTAGTAGCATAGTGGTTACAAATGGGGCTGCAAACTGCAAGGTCAGCAGTTTGAAACTACCAGATGCTCTGCGGGAGAAAGAGGAGGCTTTCTGCTCCTGTAAAGATTTACAGCCTCGGAAACCCTGTTCAGGGTCACTATGGGTCGGAACCGACTCGATGGCACTTAACAACAACAACAACATCCATGCCCATATATACCATGACAAGTCTTTGTGTTCCCCTGTAGGGTAATCACTGGATTGTTGAGCACAAGGTCGCCGGTTCAAACCCACCAGCTACTCCTTGGAAACCCTACACAAGGGACACCATGAGTTGGAATCGACGCAACGACACTAGGCAACAATAAGGGTACATGTGCACTTGTAAAGGTCACTGGTCTCAAAGTTTCACGTCTTGGTGATGAGAAATTAGAGGATGTCACCGAAGAGACACAGACTGGAGGAGAGATCTGGTTCTGATGGAAGTGTTTGTTGGTGGATAAAGAAAGGTGATAGCTAGAGTCAGGGAAAAAGATAAGCTCTCACGGGAATAGACCAAAAATGAAGAGCAGGCAGTAGAGGTGACCCAACTCCCTGAGGCTGGTTGTACAGATGCTGAAATGGTCTGCGCAGTTTCCAATCATGTCTGAACCAATCAGAGTCCTTGTGACTGGAAGAGTTGGACAAATAGCATATCCACTGCTGTACAGTATTAGAGATGGTGCTATCTTTGGTAAAGAACAGCCTCTGATTCTTGTGTTGTTGGATATCACCCCCATGATGGGTGTCCTGGAAGGCGTCCTAATGGAACTGCATGACTGTGCACTTCCCCTCTTGAAAGATATCATTGCAACAGATAAGGAAGAAGTTGCCTGCAAAGATCTGGCTGTGGCCATTCTTGTGGGTTCCATGGCACGAAAGGAGGGCATGGAGAGGAAAGACTTACTGAAAGCAAATGTGAAAATCTTCAAATCCCAGGGTACAGCTTAGGACAAATAAGTCAGTTAAGGTTATCATTGAGGGAAACCCCATCAATACCAACTGTCTGAATGCCATAAAGTTGGCTCTGTCCATCCCCAAGGAAAACTAGTTGCTTGACTCAAGCTATGGCTCAACTTGCACTTACACTTGGTGTGACTGCTAAAGACGTAAGGAATGTCATCATCTGGGGAAACCCTTCCTCAACTCAGTATTCAGATGTCAACCATGCCAAGGTGAAATTTCAAAGAAGGAAAGTTGGTGTTTATGAAGCTCTGAAAACAGACAGCTTTTTCTCAAGAGAGAATTCATTGCGACTGTGCAAGCAGCATGGTGCCGCTGTCATTGAGGCTCAAAACTGTCCAGTGCAGTGTCTGCGGCGAAAGCCATTGGAGACACCACATCACAGACATGTGCCTTGGAATCCCAGAGGGAGAGTTCATGTCCATGGGTGTAATCTCTGACAGTAACTCCCAAGGATCTGCTCTTCTCATTTCCTGTTGTAATCAAGAATAAGAACTGAAGATTGTTGAGGGTCTCCCTGTTAATGATTTCTCACATGAGACAATGGATCTTACTGCAAAGGAAATGATGGGAAGAAAAAGAAAATGCTTTTGAATTTCTTACCTCATTTTAATGCTATTAAATGCCCCAAAGCTGAAGAATCTAAATGTTATCTTTAACTCTAGTACCAAATAATAATAATGCTATACTTAAATTACTTGTGAAAAACAACACATTTCAAAGATTATGTGCTTCTTGGTACAAATTTGTGACAGTTTATCATCATGGTGTTACTGCTGCATTCTAAATTAAAAAAAAAAAAATGAAGGGCAGACTAAAGGCTGAGTCCTGTATTTAAGGGTGTGGAGGAATCCCTGGGTGGTGCAAACAGTGCTCAACTACTAGCTAATGTTAATGGTTCAAACCCACTCAGAGGTGACTCAGAAGACAGGCAATCTGCTTTTAAAAGGTCAGTCTTGAATACCCTAAAGAGCACAACAACCAAAGGAATGAAAGCAAAAGTAACTGAAATAAAACAGAAAAACAAGGTCAATCAGGATGCAATATCCTGAGAAAGGCAGGAGAATATTTCCGTTAAGAGTGAAGTTTAATGATATCAAATGTAAGGAGAATGAAGAAAAGGAAAATGTCATTGAATTTCCTTCCATGGACTTTGCAAGGCAGTAACTGATGGACAGAGAGACAGGATAGAAGCCAGCGCAGATGGGAATGAGAGGACAGAGGAAATGTAGACTGTGTGTGAAGACCATATATTCAAGAAGGTTGGCACATGGCTGTCTAAATATCGGCTGCTCAATCTGCAGCATTTAATGGCAGACATAGATGGAACAAGTATGGTGCATTCATTTTACTAGAATTTTTGCAGAAAAAACTTGAAAATAATTTAACTGGCAAGGAACTTACATTATAATAAAACAAATAGATGATACAAAATGGAATATGAAATTCTCCTGTATTTTAAAGATACAATACGAGGCTTCAATGACACCTCTGTCTTTAAACAGCCACTTTATGCTAACCAGCCACTTCTCAGGAGAAAGACGAGACTTTCTGCTCCTGCAAAGATTTACAGTCTTAGAAACCCTATACAGGGTTGCTATGAGTTGGAACTGACTCCATGGCACATAACCACCACTGTACCTTATACTACTTAATTCTCATGACAACTGTATGAAGGCAAGTAATAAGAACAGGTAGTCCCTGGTTTGTGACATATTCAGTTATGACAAACCATATTTACACCATCTGTTTTTTTTTTTTTTTTTGTGTGTGTGTGTGTACATCTATCTTTAGTAATATGCACTACCTACAATGGACTCCTGGTGTGGTGATGTAGGAAAAGCACTGGACTGTGAACCACAAGTCTGCATTTCAAACCACCAGCTGTTCCTCACAAGCCCTACACAGGGTCGTTAGGAGTTGGAACTGACTCGATGCACTTAACAACAACGCTATCGCATGTCATATGCTGATGTCCTCATATCTATAAATTTTATAAGCAACATTTCTAACCCCCAAAGACAATAAAGATTGGATTTACAAAGATACTGATGATAAAAGGCAGTAATAATGAAAAGTTACAAAAAAAGAAATGAAATATTTGACTTGTGCCAGAATGGACCTTAGTTGTAAATTGGGGACTACCTGTAATGTTACTGTCTTCATCTTATAGGTAAAGAAATAAAACAGTTATCTAGCTGTCTGTGCTGATTACTGCCACTAAGTGTTGAAGCTGGCTCTAACCCATGGATCTCTCCCCTAAATCCATACCTTAAACCACTGGTACAGGCTCTCAGCTTTCCCCTTTAACCTTCCTTCCCAACCACCCACATCTCTCTACTTCCTCTAGCTACTGTTCAATTCCATTTATTTTCTATGCAGTAAATCTCCTACTATCTTGGTCTAACTCACTGCCTCTATCTTCAACCTCTTTCTTAAACCTTCAGCAATCTGGTAACTACGCCCACAAGCCAGACCACTTCCCTGAGCATCATACCACCTCTCTTCTCTTGTTGAGAACTGGTTTAGATGGCCAGTGAGTTCCTTAAAGTAGCTTAACTCATCTCACACTCAAAATTCATGCTTATAGTTGCAGACAAAGGGGTATGGGATAGCCCCCTCCCCATAAACTGCCACTGAGTTGACTCTGACTCATAGTGACCGTACAGGTCAGAGTAGAACTGCCCAATATGTATCCATGTCTGGAAATCTTTACTGAATTAGACTGCCTCTTCTTTCTCCTGTGGAGCAGTTGGTGGGTTTGGATTATTGACTTTCCCGTTAGCAGGTCAATGCTTAACTCACCATACCACCAGAGCTCCTACAGGGAGTAACCAAACAACCTAAACCCACTGCCATCTAGTCGATTCTGACTCATAGCTACCCTGGGTAGGACTCCTGGGCCTGTAAATCTTTACAGGAGCAGGCAGTCTCCTCTGTTTTCACAGTAGATTTGCATTGCTGATGTTCAGGGTAGCAGCCCTAACTAAACATAACCCAGTACGCCACCATGGCTCCTTCCTACAGGGGATGTTGTTGTTGTTAAGTGCTGTGGAGTCAGTTCCAACTCATAGCGACTCTGTATAGGGTTTCTGAGGTTGTAAATCTTTGTAGAAGTAGAAAGTCTCATCTTTCACCTGTGGAGCTACTGGTGAGCTTGAACTGCCAACCTTGTGGTTTTCAGTCCAGTGCTTATCCTACAAAGCCACTGTTCTCCCCCACATGGGATTTGTTGTTAAGTGCTAGAGTTGGTTCTGACCCATAGCAACCCTGTACAGGGTTTTTGAGGAGTGGTTGGTGAGCTTGAACCACTGACTTTGAGGTTCAAACCGTTTTTTGCAGTCCAGTGCATTAACATACAGCACCACACCAAGACTCCTATAGGGGACAGAGATTAAAAAAAAAAAAGGCTACGTCTGTTATGGCTCTTAGGGATTATTTACTTGACTCTTATGAGTTTATAAATATTCTTATAAATATTTATAATTTTTTATAAATTATATAAATATTTATAATATTCTTCAGAATTTCTAGTTAAAGAAGAGGGCTGGAAAAACCTCATTTTCATCTTATCGATCTGGGTGTTGTAATTTTTTTTAGACTATAGAATATTGCCATCAATAATGAGCACTTTGCTTTGGACAATACTGGAAGGCCACTTTCATGGTAAATCAAATAGCTGCCTATTCTTTTAAACAAATTTCAGAAAGATTTCCCTAAGAATTGTAGGCTACAGTAAGAAATAGGTTTTCTTTGGAATATGGCTTATTTGTAGTGTATCTTCATAAAATACAGTCAAATTATATTTTTATCATTAAAATTTCTACTTTGAAGACCTGTCATTCAATATTTTCTTCTATTTTGTCACCAAAAAGGGCATTCCTTATGCTAGAAAAAAAGAAAGACAGAAATGGAAACAGAAAGAATAGTTAAGCCCTTTTTGACAGTGTCTATTTAAGAGTCTTATAGACCTACAAGGAAAACAGTTAATACCACTATTATTC
Source organism: Chrysochloris asiatica (assembly GCF_000296735.1). Classification (NCBI taxonomy): domain Eukaryota; kingdom Metazoa; phylum Chordata; class Mammalia; order Afrosoricida; family Chrysochloridae; genus Chrysochloris; species Chrysochloris asiatica. Next base: position 557,891 of record NW_006408568.1, on the reverse strand, counting down.
ACATTTACACACCAACCACTAAAGCCAGAAATGATGAAAACAAGTAATTCTACCAATTTCTTCAATCTGAAATTGATCAAACATGTAATCAAGATGTATTGATCATTATTGGTGGTTGGAATGTGAAGGATAGAAACAAAGAGGAAGGGTCAGTATTTGGAAAGTACGTTTTTAGTGATAGAAAGGATGCTGGCGAGATCTCATGATAGAATTTTGGAAGACCAGTAACTTCTTCATTGCTAATACCTTTTAAAAACAACATAAAAGGTGATTATACATATGGACCTCACCAGATGGAATATACACGAGTACAACTGGCTACATGTACATTGGGAAGAGATGGTGGAAAAACCCAATAAATCAGCCAAAACAAGACTGGGGCAGACTGTGGAACAGATCGTCAATTGTTCATATGCAAGTTCAGGCTGATACTGAAGAAAATTAAAACAAGTCATGAAAACCAAAATATGACTATAAACATATCCTTCCTGAATTAAGAGATCATCAAGAACAGATTTGATGCATTAAACACTAATGACTAAAAAGAAAGAAAAGACCAAACTGGGTGACAGAAAAGTCTCTGAAACCTGTTCTGTGTAGAGATGCTAAAGCAAATGGAAGAAATGAAGTCAAAGAGGTGAACAGAAAATTTCAAAGGGCAGCTTGAGAGGACAAAGTCAAGTATTATAAATGAAATTTGCAAAGACCTAGAGTTAGAAAATCAAAAGGGAAGAACATGCTCAGCATTTCTCAAACTGAGAGAACAGAAGAGAAAATTCAAGCTTCAATTAGCAATACTGAAGGACTCCATAGACAAAATACTGAATTCAGAAAGCATCAAAAGAAGATGGCCAGAAGAAGAAAGAAGAGGAAAAAAAGAGTAACCTGATACAATTTGATGAACTTGACCTACACCTATGGATGCAGTAGCTCAAGAGGAAACAAATCTTTACAGCAAGGCTCATTCCCATCCCCTCCACACAGAGTAGACAGGGATGGGCAACTTGGACATTGGATACCCAAAATGGAGGGTGGGGGGTGGGGGAACTACAAAGGCAAGAAGTGACTGGCTTACAAGCTTTCAAGAGAGAACCTAGAGCCAGGGGGCCAGGAGGAAGGCAAAATCTCCAGTGAGTAGTATCCAATCTGTCTAGGCGGAGCTGATGAAATGAAATGCAGTTGGGTCTCTTGTGATACAATGCTCTACCATCTCAAGAGGAAGCATATGATCATGCACCCATGGTACTGAAGGAAGAAGTCCAAGCTGCACTCGCTGAAGGCACTGGCAAAAAACAAGAGTCCAGGAATTGAAGGAATACATATTGAAATCTTTCAATAAACTGAAGCAGCACTGGAAATGCTCACTCATATACACCAAGCAATTTGGAAGACAGCTACTTGATGACCTGGAAGAGACCCAAATGTGTGCCCATTCCATAGAGAGGTCACCCAATGGAATGTAGAGTAATCATCAAACAATATCATTAATGTCATATGTAAGTAAAATTTTGCTGAAGATCATCCAAAAATGGCTACAACCATTTACTGACAGAGAACTTCCAGAGGTTCAAGCTGGATTCAGAAGAGTATGTGGAATGAAGGATAATCATTGCTGACATCAGATGGATCTTGGCTGAAAACAGAATACCAGAAAGATGTTTACCTGTGCTTTACTGACTACGCAAAGGCTTTCGACTGTGTGGACCATGACAAGCTATGGATAACATTGCAAAGAATGGGTATTCCAAAACTTGTACCTAGACCAAGAAATAGTCATTTGACAAGAACAAGGGGATACTGAATGGTTTAAAATCAGGAAAGATGTGCACCAGGGTTGTATTTTTTCACTGTATTTATTCAATCTGTGTGATGAGCAAATAAGCTGAGAAGATGGATTATATGAAGAACAGCGAGGCTTCAGAATTGGAGGAAGACTCATTAACAACCTGCAACATGCAGATGATATAATCTTGCTTGCTGGAAGCAAAGAGGACTTAAAATACATACTTACTGATGACGATTAAAGATCACAGCCTTTAGTATGGTTGCATCTCAATGTAAAGAAAATAAAAATACTCACAACTGGACCATAATATTAATATTATTTAATATTATGATAAGTGGAGAAAGGACTGAAGTTGTCAAAGACTGCATTTTGTTTGGATCCACAATTATTAGACATGGAAGCAACAGTCAAAATATCAAATGGCATATGGCATTAGGCAAATCTGCTGCATAAGACCTCTGTAAAGTGTTCAAGAGCAAAAATATCAACTTGAGGACTAATGTGTGTCTTACCTAAGTCATGATATGTCCAACTGCATCGCACACATGTAGAAGTTGGATAACGAATAAGGAAGATCGTAGAAGAATCAATGCATTTGATATGGTGCTCGAAAAGAATATTGAAATTACCATGAACTGCCAGAAGAACAAACAAATCTGTGTTGGAAGAAGTACAGTCAGAATGCTCCTTTTACAAGTAAGGATGGTGGGAATTCGTCTTTCATACACTGGGCGAGACATCATGCTTAGTAAAGTGGAAGGACAGCATAAAAAAAGAAGCCCTCCAATGAGATGGATTGACACAGTAGAAGCAGCAATAGACTCAAGCATAACAACAACTGTGAAAATGGCACAGAACTGGGAAGTGTTTCATTCTGTTGTGTATACGGTTGCTGAGTCAGAGTTGACTTGACAGCACCTAAGAACAACAAATTTAAGAGATGGGTGACTGATTAGGGATGGAATGCTTAGAACCTAGTTACTGACCCCTCTACCAACTGCAGGAGCCCTTGTAGATACAGCTTTTATGCAGGGATGAAGTTCACCTTTGGAATTTGTTCAGAACTGTCTTTTTGTTCCTATTCACTGTATTAAATCTTGCTGATAGTAAGGGCAGAGTGCCAGACACACCTTTCACACTCTAACAATCCTGCATACCACGGGATGAGTCATATGCTGAATTCATAGAATACAAATTTCTTAGAACTGAGGAAACCTTAGAAATCATTTACTTCAAACCCTGTATTAGACAGATAAGAATCTACATCATCCATTCTAATATTCTAGTCACGTGCCTTGGCAAGTGGCAGTAAACTGAGAGTCACTAATAACTAGCTGTGTGTTCTGTAAGAGGTACAGCTATATAATTCTCTGATTTTTTTATAACAATCTATACTACTTTAGCATGCATTTTTATGTTTGCTTTTCTTCCTACCTAAAAACATTTCAAACTTCATTTTAATGTTACATGTGATAGTTAATTTTTTGTGTCAGCTTGGCTTGGCCAAGATTTTTGGTGGTTAGCAGGTAAGATGTAGTTATCACCTCCATGATGAAATCAAATATGATGCAATCACCTCCATGGTGTGATCTGATGTAATTACTCTATGTGTTGTAAATCCACACTTTATGAGGCTAATGAGACCAGATGCAATCTACAAGGTTAGGTTGTATTTCAAGTCAATCTCATTTGAGATATAAAAGGAAAGAGAAGTGAACTGAACACAGGGACCTATTACCACTAAGATAGAAGAGCAGGGAGTGGAGTGTGCCCTTTGGACCTGGGGTCCCTGCACCGTGAAGCTCCTAGATCCATGAAAAGATTGATGCCAAAATGTATGGAGATCTCCAAGGAATCCTGGGCCTACAGATGCTAAAAGGAGACAAAGATCTCTTTCCACAGAACTGAGAAAGGGAAAGCCTTTCCCTAGAGCAGGCACTCTGAATTTGGGCTTTCCGCCTCCTAAACTGCGAGAGAATAAATTCCTGGTTGTTAAAGCCAGCCTGGTGTGGTATTTCTGTTATGGCGGCATTAGATAACTAAGACCCCAAGGTTAGGTGATCTCTCCTTTACTTTCTTTGTTACTCTAAGCTTTGGGACTTCTTCCCCACCCCTCCTACTGTGTAGTAAGAACTGCTGTTGTTAGGTGTCATCGTCGGTTCTGACTCATGCACAACAGGACACGTCCCAGTTCTGCGCATTCTCACAATTGTTACATTTGAGCCCATTGTTGCTGCAGCTGTGTCATTCTATCTTGTTGGGGTTTTTCCTCTTTTTCACTGACCCTTCACTTTACCAAGCATCATATCCTTCTCAAGGGGCTGATCCCCTGATAATATATCAGAAGGATGAGAGATGAAGTCTTGTCATCCTGGCTTCTAAGGAACATTCTGACTGTACTTCTTCCAATACAGTTCTTCTGGCAGTCCATGGTACTTTTAATATTCTTCTCCAATACCATAATTTAAATGCACTGATTCTTTTACGGTCTTTCTTATTCATTGTTCAACTTTCACATGTGTATGAGGCATCTGAAAATACCATGGTTTGGGTATTTTCCTCAAACTCACAGCTTTGTTCCTGAATACTGTAAAGAGGTCTTTTGCAGCAGATTTGTCTAATGCAATATATTGTTTGATTCCTTGACTGCTGCTTCCACAAGTGTTGATTGTGGATCTAACCAAAAAGTAAGAATATAGCAGTGTACTTCTAAAAGTTACCTTCAGCTAAATATCTTTAAAATTTTAACAACTGTGCTATATACAGGATTCAAGTGATCAAAAATGTCCTTTGGATAAAACAGAAAGACATTTTATTTTTTTGGAGATCTTGTTTTTTTTTTCAAATTTCTTTTTTGATGCCTTTATGAAGCCTCACTCTGATCTTTTACTGTTGCTTAATGTCCACCAATTAACCATTTCTACATGTACAATTCAGTGACACTGATTATATTCTCCAGGTTGTATGACCTTTCTCATCCTCCATTTAGAGTTACTCCCCCATTAATTATCAACTGACTGCCTCCTAAGTTTCCTACCTAATTTTTGAGTTGCTGCTGTCAATTTGCTCTTAAAGAAATACAGATCTCAAAATAGCATAACACACAAGGCTAAAATATTGCTTGGTGTTAAGAAAACTTCAGAGGACATTTTTTGGTCTAAGGTTTAAAGATAATCTCAGTGCAATAGTTTTGGGGGTTCACCTTGCCTCAGTGACTCCAGAAAGTCTGGTGGATGGGCATTTTAAAGGTAAACTAATGAATGGTTTCTACTTTTTAGAAAGAAATCTTAGAATGATTACATTTTTAGTCTTTGAATCCAATGAAAATTCTTTTAATTTCTCCATTTAATTGAGCAAAGCCTTCTTTAGCACAGTGCTAGTTATATACACCGTTTGGTGAAAAAGTTAGGCTACAACAAAAGGCTGACTTTGATGCCACTAATCCCCTTTGTGTCTATTCTTGAGAGAATGGCAGTCAGGAACTAAAATTAAAGCCAGGTCACAGGAATCAGATACTCCCAGGCTCTCATGAGCTTCTTAAGCCCAGGAGAAAGTTATAATCTACAAGTGCACCCGTAGCTGACACAGAGCAGTAACTAGGTTCCAAGCAGTAAGTGTCTAATCAGTTACCTACCACTTAAAGAGACTGTGCTAAGTAGAGTTTAACACTCATTCCTTTTTTCTGTATACTTCTTTTGGTAATCAGTGATAAGCCCTACAGAATATTTCAAGTCTGAAATACCTGATGGCAAAAGGGATGTCGTGAATATTATAGTTATGGGTAAACATCTGAATTACAGTTTTTTTAATATACTACTATTCAACTCTTGTAGTGTAGTGTTTACGAATCGGGCTGTGAGCCTTAAGGTCAGCAGTTTGAAACTACCAGCTGTTCCGAGGGAGAAAAATGAGGCTTTCTGCTCCCGTAAAGATTTACAGCCTCAGAAACCCTGTACAGGGTCACGATGAGTCGGAACCGACTCCATGGCACATAACCACCACCACCACTCAAAACCCAACCCACTGCTATTAAGTTGATTCCTACTCATGGTGATGTGGTATAGGGTTTCCAAGGCTGTAAATCTTTACAGGAGCAGAAAACATCATCTTTCTCCCAAGGAGCAGTTGGTGGGTTTGAACCACTGACCTTGTGATTAGCAGCCCAGTGCTTATCCTACAGTGCCACCAAAGCGCCTTTATTTTATTTAAATATTCTACAAAAAGCTATGGACTCAGAAGTTAAAGCCAAGAGAGACTATTGAATTCTTTCTTCATTTGAGTAAAACAGGGACAACAGATGTTCAGACTAACTTTGAGACATTTTATGACATCACAATGCCTTCTGGCAAAGATAAAACGACACTTTTGTTTGCTCCTAAGTGCATGATTGGACATATTGTCAGAGGAGGGACCAGTCCCTGGAGAAGGATATCATGTTTGGTAAGGTGGCGGGTCAGAGAAAAAGAGGAAGACCCCCCCAACAACATGGATTGGCTAAGTGGCGGCATCGATGGACTCAAGTGTGGCAACAATAGTGAGGTTGGCCCAGGATTGGGCAGTGTTTCGTTCTGCTGTGTATAAGGGCAGTATGAGTCAGTACCGACTCGATGGCACCTAACACCACCACCACCACTACCACCAAAGTGCATGATTACATTTTAATTCTTCATAGAGTAGTATACCATGTGGCAACTAGAGTATCTCTGAGCACTGTTGTCATAGTGATTGAGTAAGAGATTCAACTCTGCAGTATGGGCAAATGATTTGCATTCTTGGTACCTCAACTTCTCAGTCTGTGACACAGCAGGGTAAATACCAACCATATTCCGGCTGTTGTGCAGATTAAAAGAGAAAATATTTGCAAAAGCATCATACATGTACTTCCTTTAGGCCACTTTGCAAATAAGGGTGTGTAAGCATGTAAGCAGGAGTCCTGGTGTGGTGCTGTGGGTTAATGCGCTGGACTGCAAGGTCACTTTGAACCACAAGGTTGGCGGTTCAAGCTTACCAGCCGCTCCTCAGAAACCCTATACAGGATTCCTATGAATTGGAACGGACTCGGTGGCACTTAACAACAACAACAACAAGCATGTAAGCAAGTCTCTATCTACCTTCTTAAAACTTGAGTATTATTTTAAGTAGTGTTAAGATATAAAAGCTCACGTTCAAGTCTGTAACCCAAGTGTGGGAAATTTTAACTGAATTAAGCAAGTTTAAGGTACCCTGGTGGAGCATATGGTTAAGCACTCACTTGCTAACTGAAAGGGTGGGAGTTTGAACCCACCCAGCTGTCCTTGGGAGAAAGATCTAGCAATCTGTTCTTGTGAAGATGAAGCTTAGAAACTCCTATGGGAGGTTCTACCGTCACATGGGCTACTACGAATTGGAGTAGATTCTACAGCCCTTAACAACACCAACACAGCAAGTTCCAAAAATAAAGATCTATAAATTATACCCCATACTCCTAGGAAGAAGCAGATTCGTCATTAATTAAGATTTTGGTTTCAGGGCCCTTCCCTTGCACAGGTCCCTTCTAAGGGGGTGAGAGGGAGCTAGCAGCGTGTCCACATAATTACATATTCTTGTTAAAATTGTAAAAGTAGAATATTTTTGTACTGTTTTTCTCAAAGAAGGTCCAAATACTGTATAAGCTTCTGGACTCACAAAACCTGGATCCATTCCTGCTCCCAGGTTTAGAAAATACCAACCAGCACAACAAAACTGCGCAATCACCTGAAATTCTGTTGCTGCTGCCACTTGCAGAATTCTGTGGCTTTAGGATTTCATTCATGGTCTCCCCCAAATTGACATACTTTTGAAATAAACTATAATGGGAGTTCAAGGGTGGGGGCGGGGGCATTTGGTGGCCGTGGGATCCAGGCTGTCAGTTGCTGTGTGAGGTTGGAGGCTCGGTGGAGCTGGCAGGACTGTAACTGACAGGCATGGGCACAGGAACGAAACCTCAGAAGCCAAATTTGAAAAGAAGGGGCAAACTGACAGTCTGCATTCTGGAGTACACTGTCACCCCTATCTCACTGTGTGTGTGTAGTTAAGGGAATTGGCAGCACAGAATTTGTCTTCCTTTCTTATAAATATTTTTACCTAAAGAGTCAAAAAACCAAACTCACTGCTGTTGAGTCTATCCTGACTCAGTAACCCTATAGGACAAAGTAGAACTGCTCCACAGGGTTTCCATGGCTGTAAATCTTTACTGATAGACTGTCCTATCTTTCTCTCACAGAATGGGTGGTAGGTTTACACTGCCCACATTGAGATTAGCAGCTGAGTGCTTAACCACTGCATCATCAGGGTTCCACATTTTTACATACAATGGTTGAAATTTAATGAGCCTTATAAAAGACTGCATGAGACAAGGATAGCAAGCTAAAGCGATACATTTTAGACAACAGGGTGAAAGGATAACAGGTATCACCTACAAGGAAAGCTGAGGGAGGGAGGGGAAGAGTTCATCATCTATCTGAGTTACATGCTCTGTAAGATGAGCCAGGCACACTCAGGCCTCAATTCTCTACTTTAGCTCTCTGCCTTGTGTCCTACCCCACCCCCAGCTTGCTTCTTATCTTTCTTTTGCACCCTTTCTTTTATTGATAAATTTGACGTGCTTTCCCTTCTCTTTATGTTTGTTGGCTTGCATACTTTATGGTTGTTGTTGTTAAGAGCACTTAAGTCAGTTCTGACTCATAGTGACCCCATATAGGGTTTCTGAGGAGCAGCTGGTGGGTTTCAACTGCTGACCTTGTGGTTTGGAGTCCAATGATGATCCTACAGCACCACACAAGGAATCCATGCTTTCAAAAAATCCGATTTTACAAAAACTGTATCATAGCACTGGTTTTCAGTGGAGGAAAGGTCTTAAGTTTCTATTCTAACTAGATACTACTTGTATTGATTGCCCATGGGTTGCTCTTGCCAAGTGGTTAATTAGCTCCCCTTTCTCCAACTCTTTTAATGTTGTTGTTGTGTTAAGTACTGAGTAGATTCAGTCTCACAGTGACCCTTATAGGGTTTCCCAGGAATGACTGGTGAGCTTGAACCGCTGACCTTGTAGATCAAACAACCTTGCAGTCCAGTACATTAACCCACAGCACCACACCAGGATTCCTAACCCTCTTAAATATGTGTAGGATAGTTTCTCTCATGCATTTATGGCTGTCTAATCAAATCTTTGTAAATACAAACAAGGTAGGTGAGAATTATTTTTCTAAGCAGGTAGTTCAGCAATATAACAATAAACTCTTTCTTACCTAGCTACAACTCTAACAGGAGAAAAGGTTAACACCTATAACACCCTAACTGAATAGGGTGTATTGTTCTCTGTCTTAGTCATCTGTCTCATTTGTATGTGTGTGTATGCATGTGTGTAGAGCTCCTCAAAAGAAAACAAGAAAGAGGGAGGAGTTTGAAATTTCTGTAAATATTTTCCATCACCAATAGAAAACATAAAAAAATACATATACAAGAAATTTTAAAGTATCTTACCTGAATGTTTCCCCATGTATTTCTAATACAAAGTATACATTACTGTATATGTGTATTTATGCAATGAACTTTCTCATATACCTGAATATACTTGTAGTAATTTTTCTTTAAGAAAAGAAGAAATAAGTGAAAAATAGGCAAAGCATGAAAGTCAAACACTAGATTTTGCTAGTTGCCTAAGAACTAGAAACTGGATGAATAAAAAACATTTTGATTACTAAAATGAGAATTAAAAAATTTAAACGAGATTTTAGAAACAATGTAGTACAAAAAGCACTTTCTTGGTGAGGCTGTAAAATGGTGCAACTATTGTGGAAAACAGTAAGGCACTTCCTTTAAAAGTTTTTTTTGGTATGTTTGTTGTTGTTAAGTGCTAGAGTCATAGCTACCCTGTATAGAGTTTCCAAAAAAGTGGCTGGTGGGTGAATGGCAGACTGTGCAGTTAGTATTCCAGTGCTGGAGATCCGTGACACGAATAGATGTATATGCATCATGTTCAACACAGCATTATCCTCGACAGCAAAAAGATGGAAACAACCTCATAAATGGAAAGATGACTATACAAACTATGGCAATGCACACAATGGAATACTATGCAATTTTAAAGACTAATAGGAATCTATGAAAACATGGATGAGCTTGGAGGACATTATATATATAGACATATACCTGAGATGCTTATTTAAAATGCAGATTAAAAAAAAGGCATATTCCCAATTCCCAAAGGTAGAGAATGCCTTGGCATCGTACTCTGAGAAACAGTGCTACACAGAAGGTGTGGGGGACTAGTTTATACCACAGAATCCAACCGTCATCAAATTCAACAATACTAACACGTAATGCATCCAAAACATGTTTTCTGGCTAAGGATAATCAATGTTTTGACTAGTTATTTTTTCACTTCATTATTAGTAAATAGATTATCCTCTTACAGCTATTTTTCACAAAAAAGTTTTTTTAAAACAAAACACCTTATGATTATTATTTCATATACTGTTAAGGAGTAGATAGCAACAAAACAGAGAACCACTGCTGGATACTCCAGGTTTATGACTCGAATCTCAGACTAGACATTTTAAGCACTTTGCATATATTAACTCATTCAATTTTCACAACATATATATGAGGCAGATACCCTCATTAAGGAGCTCTGGTAGCGTAGTGGTTACAAATTGGGCTGTAAACCTTAAGGTCTGTAGTTTGAAACTACCAGCCACTCTGCGGGAGAAAGAGGAGGCTTTCTGCTCCTGTAAAGATTTACAGGCTCGGAAACGCTGTACAGGGTCACTATGGGTCACTATGGGATGGCATATAACAACAACAACATCCTCATTTTACAGATGAGGAAGTTGAAGCAAGGAAGTCAATTTTATCTTTCATTCTACTCCTATGTAAACCAGACACTTAAAGAAACAATAATAATAAAATTCTATAGTAAACCTGAGATTAACACACATGACAATACCAGTCAGAACTCTATCCAGATATGTTGTTGTTATGTGCCATAGGGTTGGTTCCGACTCATAATGACCTTGTATAGGGTGTCTCAGGAATAGCTGGTGAGCTTGAACCACCGACCTTGTGATTCAAACAGACTTTGTAGTCCAGCACATTAACCCACAGTGCCACGCCAGGACTCCAGATATAGAAATATTTGAAGTAAAACAAACCTACAAGACTGAAAATAGAGAACCAGAGATTCCAGCTTATAATGACGTTAATTACAAAGCAAAAAAGAGAGAATAGTGTAAATACAGAACTTCCAAGAAAGTCAAGTAGTTATCAAGATAAAACAGACTGTTTAAATTGGGAAGAAAATAAATAAATTACAGGGTAATGTTGTTAAGTACCTTCGAGTTGGTACCGACCCATAGCGACCCTGTACAGGGTTTCCGAGGGTGTAAATCCTTACGGGAGTAGAAAGCCTCATCTTTCTCCCGCGGAGCGGCTGGTAGTTTTGAACCGCTGACCTTAAGGTTCGCAGCCCGATTCGTAACCACTACGCTACCAGAGCTCCTTAATAGCAAAGAAAATTAACTCACCTGCATATCAACATAAAAAAAGAGGAACATCAGAAAGAGTTAGTAAATAAAGATCAACACACAAAACTGAAAATGAGTTGAAAACCCACAAACAAAATGAACCCAGAAAATTATGCAAAACAAAGAAACCAGCAGCACTACAAAAAAACCCAACAATATTTGACAGCAATCAATTGATACCTATTGATTAAGGCACTGAATGTCAATGGATTAAATGCACCAGTCAAGAGACAGAGAGTAGCAAAATGGATAAGAAAACAGGATCCTTCAATATGCTGTCTATAAGAGACATCAAAAAGACAGATAGTCTAAGTGCCCATCAACAGAAGAATGGCTAAACAAACTTCAGTACATACACACAATGGAATACTATACAATATTTAAGAGTAAAGATGAATTTGTGAAACATTTTACAACATGGATGAACCTGGAAGTTATTAAGTAGCATGATATTAGTCAATTACAAAAGGACAAATATTGTATGAGACCAATGTAAAAAGTTAAGGTTTTCTTGATAAAAGAAACAATCTATGATGGTTATGGGGGGTGGGAAGGAAAATTATTCATGGGCTAGAGGGTAGACACATATTAACATGCATGACAAGGCAGGAAATATACAACAAGAGGGACGTAAACAGAGGAAAGGTGAAGATAGTGGAGACACAGGGAGGATGTGGTTGTTAAAATGAATAGAGGTAAAAACTGTTGATACATGAAGGGGATTGCAGCCATTGTAATGAAGCAAAGTACATGATTTTTGAATGCAAAATTGATGATATACTCAGTAAATCTTCACTCAATTTGCAAAACAAGTTAGAAAAAATTCTATGGTAAAAAAAAAAAAATATGACAAAAATTTTGTCCTTTTACCATTTTTAAGTGTACAACTCAGCGACACTAATGACTTTCACTATATTGTGCTACCATCACTATGTCTCGCAATAACTTTGACATCACCTCAAACAACACCTCAGTACCCCTTCAGCAATAAGTTCTCATTCTCTCCTCCTCCGGAACCTGGTAACCAATCAACTTTAATCTCTATGTATTTGCCTATTCAAGATATTTCATATAAGTGGGATCAGACAAATCTGTCCTTTTGTATCTGACTTATTTCAATCAGCATGCTTTCAAGATTCATGCATGTTGAAGCACGTATCAGAATTTCATTTCTCTTTATAACGGAATAATAATCCATTGTATGTTATGTGCCACATTTTGTTTATTCATTCATCAGTTTATAGGCACTTGGGTTGTTTCCACCTTTTGACTATTGTGCATAACACTAAAATGAAAAACAGTGCAAGACTTTTTTTTTTTTTTTTCAATCATACCTACCCAAACTAAAATCTGCAGCTGTCAAATTGATTCCAACTCATAGGGGCTCTGTAGGACATGACAGGACCACCTGATAGGGTTTTCATGGCTGCAAGCTTCATGAAAGCAGATGGCCATATCTTTCTCCTGAGGAGCAGCTGATAGGTTTAAATCACTGACTTTTTTGTTAGTAGTTGAGTGCTTAACCACTGTGCCATCAGGACTCCTTTGATCATTCATAAGGTTGTGTAACCATTGTTGTTGTTAGGTGCCATAGAGTTGGTTCCAACCTTAGTAACCCTGTGGTGGTGGTGGTGGTGGTTATGTGCTGTGGAGTCGATTCCAACTCATAGCAACCTTGTACAGGGTTTCCAAGGCTGTAAATCTTTATGGGAGCAGAAAGCCTCATTTTTCTCATAAGGAGCAACTGTTGGATTTGAACTTCAGAACCTGTGGCTAGCACTTCATTGTTCATCTTATAGAATCACCAGTGGTCCTTGTGTAACCATTGTTATTGTTGTTGTTAAGTGCTGCAGAGTTGGTTTAGACTCATAATGACCCTGTATAGGGTTTCAGAGAAGTGGCTGGTGAGCTTGAACTGCCGACCTTGCAGTTCAAACCAACCTTGCAGTCCAGAGCATTAACCTGCAGCACCACAGCAGGCAGGCAACTATTACCACTATTTCATTCTGGAATATTTCTATTACCCCTCCACATTATTAGCAGTTATTCCTCATCTCTCCTTCCCTCAGACCCTGGCAACCACTGATCTATTGACTGTCTTTATAGACTGACCTATTTTGGGTACTTCATAAAAGTGAAATCATATAACATGTGGCCTTTTGTGTTTGGCTTCTTTTAATTTAACAAAATATTTTTAAAGTTCATCTGTGTTATGGCATGTATCAATACTTCATTCCTTTTTACAGCTGAATCATTTCTTTGCATGGATAGATCACATTTTGTTTATCTATTCATCAGTTGATGGGTGCATGGGTTGTTTCCACCTTTTTGTTATTAGAATAATGATATGAACATTTGTATGTATACATTTTGGAGTGAACATACATACCTAAGAATGAAATTGCAGGGTGGTGTGGTGCTGCAGGATAATGCACTGGATAATAAAGTTGGTTTGAACCACAAGGTTGGTTGTTCAAATCCACTAGCCACTCCTCGGAAACCCTATATACGGTCACTATGAGTCGGAACTGACTTCACGGCACTTAGCAACAATAACAACATGGTAACCCTATGTTTAAGGAGCTCTGGTAGCGTAGTGGTTACGAATCGGGCTGCGAACCTTAAGGTCAGCAGTTCGAAACTACCAGCCGCTCCGCGGGAGAAAGATGAGGCTTTCTACTCCCGTAAAGATTTACACCCTCGGAAACCCTGTACAGGGTCGCTATGGGTCGGACCCGACTCGATGGCACTTAACAACAACAACAACAACCCTATGTTTAACATTGTGAGAAACTGCCAAACAGCTTTTCACAGTGGCTGTGTCTTTTATATACCTATGGCTAGGATTTGATGGTGAAAGCACTGGGTTCATTACCTGGTGAGGGAAGCCTGAAATTTCTGGTGTGGTGCTGTAGATCAGCGTCAGACTGTGAACCACATGGTTGGCAGTTCAAACCCACCAGCTGTTCCTTGGAAACCCTATACAGGGTTACTATGAATAAGAACTGACTCAACTGTACTGAAAAACAATGGACATCCCTAATCTTATACTTTATTCATGCCTTTGCTTATACCACATCTCTTTATACTCCCAATGATCAAAATCTTACCCATTCTTCAGGGTCATACGGAAAGCTTAAGGAAGGCTTTCTTTCCTGACCATCCAAGCTGGAAATGATCTGATTCTTTTAATAATCAGCATTTCAATGTTACTTGAAAGTTTGCAATTTTTAAAAATATAAAGAAATATTTTTCGGACAGTAAAAGCCATAAAATTGTAATATAAAACAAGAGGGTTACACTTAAATAAATTTGGAGCTTCTGGTGAGATGACGACACGGGTCTCCACAAGTGCTCAGTTAGGCTCTTTGTGTACTTGGTGGTGGACAATGTTGAGAAGCCCAGGCCTACATCTCTTAATTGATAAGACTGAACCTAAACTGACCCTGGTATACTTGGGAAGTTATACTGTATGTATTTGAAAATAAATGCCTGCCATCTAGGAGTTAACGTGGTTTCCTTTAGTCTCCTATTCTTTCAGAGAGCCAGTGATAAATGAAGAGTTAAAAAGTGGTGTCAGACTATCCTTTAGCTCAAGAGTGAGGATTCCTCAATATTTTTAGGGCTGCAGTATGTCTTTACTCCAGTTTTAATCAATCTTTACTTTCGTCTGAGGTATATGTTATAGGAGCCTTAAAGGGCACCATTCTGGTTGGCTTCCACTTGCTGCCTTGTAAAAAGAAGTGTTAAATTTATGGACAATAATCCAGAGTGATGCCTAAATCCATCAGAGTTTACAATTGCTATCACAGCAGAAACTGAAACCTCAAGAACTATAAGCCATATACTCCATCTACCTGGCTGCCACTTCTTACAGGATAGACAAATATCCAGAGATTGGAACCTTTATCTTCAGGGATCTAATAGCCTCCTAAAATTTACAAATAGTATATGCATATGAATCCTACATTATCCATAGTTAATCATTACAATGATTTTAATCCCCTCCATGTACCATCAGTTAACAGTATTTCTCTCTATCCGCTATAGCTTTTTTAAAAACAAAAAAACACACTCAGGCATATGTAATAATTTACATCTCCAAAGGGCACATTCTGTAAGTCTGCCTCCTGGCCACCAGCTCTTAGTCCCTCTTTTCCCATAAATCTAGAGTCCTCAGCCGCATCCCTTCTCCATGAGCCCATCTCTGCCTCTGTCTCTGTCGTTACTGCTTCTCTGGATAAGGTCCTGCATTCTGCTTGTGTGCTTCTTGCTTGATGGTCCTAGGGTCCTCTGTTTCTGGATTGTAAGATTAACCACTCCCGTTTTTGTTATAAAACTTCTACTTTTACAATTGTGACAGTCGCAGTTAGTCATAACAATTATTCACTACTGAATCATATGAATCTTATCCCCATCTCTTTTCACCAGACCCATCTAGACAAGATGAAATCTATTCAGTGGGGACTCTTTCTTTCCCCCCATATTCTTAAACTAAACTCCCTCTTAAAACTTTGTGCCTTTATTGCTCCCTCTTCTTAGGTAGCTAATGTCTATGTTGCCCATCCCTATTTACCCTGTGTACAGATGTGAAGACTCCTTCCCTCTCTGTTGGTATGTAGAGTAACTACCTCTCTGAGTATAGGTCAGGTTTATCAAATTGTAGCAATTTACCCTTGTTTCCTCTATCAAAAAAATTTTTTTTTTGTGTGTGTAATCTTCCTCTAGTCGAGTTCTGCTTATCGAGCCATTGAGGCTAGGTCAAATGGGTACTGTCTGCAAGTTTGGGTGTTCTTGTGCATATCCCCTCACTTCATATCAGCTGGATGCTTCACTCTCAGCTCTAGCCCTCTGTGGCTATGCCCTTGTCCATGGGCTCAAGTGTCCTCAGGTCTCACCACACTTTGGACCAACCAACCAGCCCTTTTCTCTCTCTCATCTCTAGGTCAACAGGAGTCAATAGACTTCATTGCTGCCTTTCACCATCTTCCACTCACCAGTAGACCAATGTGGTTGCCAGCAAGCTTACATGCTTGTTTGTGTGTTCCCTTTGAGTTTCAGTCTTAAGGGGAGTTTGTCCTGAAGGAATTTGATTGCTTGCCTTGATGTCTTCCTGGAAAACAGCTTGCTTATTCTTGTAGTAGCCAGTCATGCTGACATTTTTGTTTTGGGTTTTTCCTGATGTTCTTTCTTTGAAGATGTATCTTCTGTCACTCTAGCTGTTCCAGGCTGGTCTGCTTGTCCTTTCTAGTGGGAATGTCCCACCTCATAAGGTTCTGGATGGGACTCAGGATTCCACCTATGGTCCTATACTCTATAAAGGCTTTGCAAGAAGCCTATTTCACTGGGCAAGTTCTAGAACCCCTTTAAGTTATAGGCTGAAGACGGGCTTACAAGTTTTCTCTAATTATGTTTCCCAACATTCCTTTCTATGCCACTCAAGTGTCTATTTTACAATAGTAGGCAAAGGAAACTAATATTCATGAGACAGTCAAGCATTTTAGTATTATTTCCCCTCTTCAAGCTGTACCTAAATCCCTGTATCCCAGAGTCCTGTTGTTCCTAGGTTGAGCATGCATCACTATTTACCTCTTTCTCACTTAGGACATGTAAACCTATTCCCCTACCTATCTTGTTCTTCCACCTCCTCCCCCCTTCTTGTATTGCCCTCCCCAACAACCAAACTAACCGCCCCCTCGCCACCACAACCCCATTCTTATGGTTACCTTATATTCCATTAGTTCTTCCCTTCATTTAAGACAGACTATTTTATCCTGTAATCTACCTGACCTTCCCACCACCTGGATCTCTGTTCCTCTGTGTTTACCTTCTTGCACATTGTAATTGTTTTGATCATAGACTGACCTCCCAGATCCTCTGTTCTTATAATTTTATTCTGTTCTTGACTGTTCCATTTGTTGATTGAGTTCAGGGTGATGCTGCCACGTATGTCATTCTCTAGTTGTTGTGTGTTCTTGTTGGTTCTCAGTATACAGAACTTCTTTTAGGATATTTTTCATAGCAGGGTTGGCTTTGGAAAAATCCCTTAGCTTCTGTTTATCTTGGAATGTTTTGATTACACCATCGTATTTGATTGACAGCTTTGCTGGGTAGAGGATTCTCGGGTGGCAGTTTTTTTCTTTCAGGGTTTTATATATGTCTCCCCATTGCCTTCTTGCCTGCATGGTTTCTGTTGAGAAATCCGAGCTTAATCTGATTTGCTTGCCTTTGTATGTTATATTTCTCTTTTCCCTAGCTGCTTTCAAGATTCTGTCCTTATCTTTGATTTTGGGAAGCTTGATTATTATATGTCTTGGTGATTGTCTTTTAGGGTCTATCCTTCCTGGGGTTTGTTGAGCTTCTTGAATTCTTATCTTTTCGCTTTTCAGGATGTTAAGAAAATTTTCTTCCAGAAGCTCTTCAACTATCTCCTCTGCGGACTTGTGTGAGTCTTCCTGTTCTGGAATGCCGATAATTCTTAAGTTATTCCTCTTCATGTTGTCCATCATGAACATTAGGCCTTCTTCAGATTTTTTAATCCTTTTTTGTGTTTGCTTTTCTATCTTAGTAGTGTTGATAGATTTAATCTTCTAGCTCACTAGTTCTGGCTTCTAACTCTTCTACTTCTTTGCCCTTTCAGTGTATTGTCCATTTCTGATATTTTATTATTAATCATTTGGACCTCTTTCTGTAGGTTTTGAATTGTTTCCAATGTTGTATCTATCTTATTTGATTGTTCCTGTAGCACTCTCCTGACTTCTTGTATAGTGTTTTGATACATTTTATAATCATTTTTCTGAATTTCTTCTCAGGCACTTCCAAAGCCTGCCCATCTTCCAGTATGGAGTGTAGGTCTGTTTCCAGCTCATTTGCCTTAGTCACTTTATCTAGTTTCTGGACAAGTGCTGATATGGTCATCTGCTTCTGTTTTTTGGCCATATTCAGGAGTTATCTGTGGCCTTAATACTTAGATGGGTGTATATTTTGGTATTTTTTTATGCTTTCTGATTGCCTCCAGGTAGATGTGGTCAGGAGATGGGCTTCCCTTTTCACTCTTCTTCCTTTATCTCTGTGGTTCTGTCAGGTGTCTGTGGCTGCTCTGATCCTTCTCCCACTTGGTGTTGCCCAAGATGGCGGTTCTGGGAGCAGCTGAACATCCTGAATTAGAAAGCAATGGATTTCTTGCTTCTGATACAAATTCTCCTAGCTGTAAGCCTTCCAACCCTCTAAATATTCTTATATATGTGGCTCAGAGTTCTGGCACCAACCCCTGAGCCTGCTTGGTCCAGTATTCTGTGTTGTTGCTGATGGAGCTCTTCATTGCACTTCCACCCGATCCGCCATCTTGTTTGTTATCCCTCCATAGTTAATTCTTAATTGTCTGCACAATGACTACCTGACCACATATACTTTTATGTAGGAAATATGATTATGCACAAATTTTAAAAGTGAAAACATCATAGTAATATGAATCCCTGGTATTGAGAGCATCTTTGACAAAATTTTTTAAAAATTTAAATTTAAAATAGGGCATTTAAATAGTCCATTTGATAACTACACGGGAGTTAAGAATAGAGCTTGGGTCTAATTGTTTCCGACCTAATCTTCCATCCAGTCTCTAACAAACTGTCTCTATAGTTAAAACACACTGATATTTTTATCAAAGGCTTCTATTACTACTACTACTACTGATTATTGTACATATGGTTATACACAAAACCATTCATTCAAGATATCCAGAGCTTTACATATCTCACTTATCTTCAGAGCTAGTGCTTAGAGAGGAACTTAAATCAAAAGCAAGACTGTTTTAAGCCAAAAGGAAATTCTTCCTTAGAAATTAATCTTTTTTTTTTTAAAGTGTCTTATCTTCCCCAGACTCTCTGCATTCCCATTTTAAAGGGAGAAATAAAAGATGCACACAACATGTTTTTATACAAATTATACATAGGCTGTTGTTGTTGTTAAGTGCCGTCGAGTCGGTTCCGACCCATAGCGACCCTGTACAGGGTTTCCGAGGGTGTAAATCTTTACGGGAGTAGAAAGCCTCATCTTTCTCCCGCGGAGCGGCTGGTAGTTTCGAACCGCTGACCTTAAGGTTCGCAGCCCGATTCGTAACCACTACGCTACCAGAATAATAAATAAGTTTTGGAAGTCTCTAGGAGCCCTGGTAGCACTGTGCGCTAGGTGTTAGGCTGCTAATTGCAAGATCAGTGGCTCAAACCCACCAGCTGCTCTGTGGGAAAAAGATGAGACTTTCTGCTCCCATAAAAAGTTACAGTCTTGGAAACGCTATATAAGGTTACTGTGACTTGGAATCGACTTGATGGCAGTGGGTATTTTTTTTTTTTTTAAGAACAAACCAGGTGTATTTGTATTAGTCTACCTGCAATAGCAGATAATGTGGTATGGGTGGATAGCATGAATGACCAATAATACAAATATATTTTATTTGAAACAAACAAAAATGCTTACACAGCTCAATGGGTCACTTGGAAACACTCTTGCCTGACTATATTACTGAGCAAAAAAAAAACCACCTTTCTTTTTTGACATGTAATTTGGTTTTTCATTCAAACATGGATCTTCCCCTTAAGGCATGGTCATACACGTGTAACCAATGTAAATGAGTTCACCATTTCCAGTTGTCACAGCGTATCTGTCATCTGTGTATTCTGAGATCAAACACACATACCTGCCAATATACCTGGGAAGGGGTGCTTTATCACAGTTACATTTGAGTTCTTGGCAGGCAGAACTAAAGAAAAATTTGGAACAAGTTTTACTTCCTACTTAGAACAAATAACCAGTAGTCCATTAAATATCAGGTTACAATAGAAAGGTACTGTCTAGAAGTTATCCTTCTTTCTCACTTTGGTTCATTTTTAGTTTTTATCTGTGATTTACATAGTTGTTTGATTCATTTGCTTATACCACAATCCTGCCACAAAGCATTAAAAAACAATATACTTATTATTTTTCAAGTTTAATATACTCTACTATATATAAACCTACTTTATACATACTCTTTGGCCATAAACCCTGAATGTGCCCGATTTTGTCTGATCTTAGAATCTAAGCAGGGTCGGGCCTGTTGAGTACTTGGATGGGAGACCGCCTGGGAATACCAAGTGCTGTAGGCTTTAAGTGAAATTCTGGTATGGTGCTATAAGATAAGCAGTGGACTGTGAACCACAAGGTCAGCAGTTCAAACCCACTAGGTGCGCCTCAGAAACAGGGTCACTATGAGTTGGAATTGACAGCACTCAACAACTACATCCACATCCACAGTATGTCAACAGTTCTTGAATATTAAAACAAAGAAGCATAAATGAGTAACTGTTCTAAAAATGCAGATGTTTATAACTACAATGGTATTAGATGGGGATGCAAAAAAATAAAAAATAAAAAAAGCAAACCCATTCATGTGCAGGGAATGTGGTTCAAGTCTTTGGATTTCAAAACAACTTCCCCAAAAGAAGCTGGCTATAAATGAATTTCCAGAAAACATCCTTTGTCTCCCAAAATTGATGAGAAAAGCCCCAATCAAAAGTTTTGAAATCTATGTTTATAAGATGCCATTATTGTTGTTGTTATGTGCCATGGAGTTGGTTCCGACTCATAGTGACCCTGTATAGGGTTTCCAAGGCTGCAAATCTTTATGATAGCAGAAAGCCTCATCTTTCTCTCGCGGAGCAGCTGGTAGTTTCGAACTGCTGACCTTAATGTTGGCAGCCCCATTTGTAACCACTACGGTATCAGAGCTCCTTATGAGATGCCATAGTAATGATCAAACAGTTGGGAGGGAGAGCGATGGATGTGCCTTCCATTTAGCTATAGTTTTTTAGCTGTTGGTCTGTTAGTAAAAATCACTGGAGTACCAAGAGTTATTTGAAGAACAGGGGCAAAAAAGTACTAAACATCAATGTATTAACTGTTTATATCAGTAACAGGTAATATATGCCTAAGAAAATGTTCTAAATAGTAAAATGACTCCTAGATCTCTCGTTCCAACATTAAGTGTGGCAGAATAAAAAACAAAGGCAGTAGATACAGTGACAAAAGAATATTAAAATAAAAAACATATATTCAATTTTATAGGTTCAGAGTATTCCATGAGGCTAAAAACCCTATTTGCTTGAAAGCCTGAGTAAAATCTCTTTCTTTTTTTTAAACCAACGATTTATCATATGACCACTCGTTGAATCACATTTCTCCCCATGTACTGAAGAATCTTATATTCAGCCTTTAAGCATTCTGATTTTCTGTGCCAATCTTGTAGCTGAGCATCTTGCTTCAGTCGATTTTGGGGCAACTGGAAGCTGCTGATGCAAGGCCTTGAACTGGTGTCTGACATTGTTTGATAGCTTTCATTAATTGCTATCTGATACTCATTTTCTGCATGTTCTATGATTTTACTAAACTCCTTGGTAGTTCGAACTTCATTTGAAACAATTACTGAATCCTGCATGTCTTTGTGACTAACCAATTGAACACTGCCATGGGTCTTCATAATAGTGAACGTGAATATCTTAAGCACTCCAACTACCTGGGCTGTAGGTGGTGTGATGGTGAGCTTCCATTCTGATCTCCAATGACCATCCCAGAAGTTTTTAGCTGGAAATTGGTGGCTTTCGATACATACAATAACAGTCTGTTGTCCATCTGCAGTTTTAGCATAAGCAGTACAGAAGCCGTTGGAATAATATCTATTACCACAGAGGCCTTCAGAGCACTAACACAGGAGTCTCTCTAAGACTGCAGGCCTCCATCTGCTTCCTCTGCTTGAGGGTAACTTACTTCTTTCTGAAACTGATCACATTTAAAGGGAATTTTGATCCTTGGATCTAACAGTCTGCTTTTACCCAGGTCACCGTGTCCTGTAAGTAAGCCTTCATAGCTATCTATCTTCACAGTTATGAATTGATCCATGTTATACTGGGCAAATGCATGGGATGCCCCTTCCCTGAGGAGACAGTCATTATTAACTAGTAGTGGGACATCATTAAAGACTTCATTAAACCCTCCAGAAGGTGCATGAGTGATGAATTTACCTCTCCTCATCCGACACCAGATCCTTGAAGTTGGCCATCTTGGGCTGCTCTGTTTTTTTTTTTTAAGAAGAGAAGCTATTTAAGAAGCTATTATTGTCACCAGTCACTATGAGAAACCCTATACTCGGTTGCTATGAGTGCGAATCAACTTGAAGGCACACAACAATAAAAACAACAAATTATTGCTTTACCACAATAACGCCAAGAGGGCCCTAAATTTCCTGGTCCCAGCAACTGCTGGGAAAACGTGAAATCACACATATACATAATTCTCTTTGACATTCCTCTACCTTAAAGATTGTATGCCAAAGAGAGACAGCTTACACTGGCAGTTGCAAATAGGGTACATCATTTAAAAAAAATTTACCTTTTTAACTTTTTATTATGAATTTAAATAAGATTTAAATTTTTATTATGAATTGAGTAAAGGTTTACAGAACAGAAAGATCATCAGTTAGGGTACCTAAATTTTGTTAAGGTTATTAGTGATAATTTATTCACTGTATTATGAAAAATGAAGAGATCAATTATGAGGATGCTGTATTACTCTAAGAGTTTTATACAACACAGAAAAGGATGAAATATTATTTCAACAACCTTACAAAGCAACAACAAAAAGAATGCTGTATATTTAACTTTCTCATAAAAAATATGAAACAAAACTACAATAGTGATGGTAATATGATAATAGTAGGATAATAATGATGATAGTAAGGTATTATTACCATTATTGTTGTTGTTGCTAGGTGCCATAGATCTGGTGCTGACTCATAGCGACCTTATGCACAGTAGAACGGAACACTGCCCGATCCTGTGCCAACCTCACTACTGTTGCCACATCTGAGTCCATCAATGCTGCCACTTGGTCAATCCATCTTGTTGGGGGTCTTCCTCTTTTTTTTTTCTGATTCTCCATCTTAACAAACATGATTTCGTTCTTCAAAGACTGGTCCCTCCTGACAATATGTCTGAAGAATGAGAGACGGAGTTTGGCCATCCTGGCCTCCAAGGAGCACTCTGGCTGCACTTCTTCCAAAACAGATCTATTTGGTTCTTTTGGCAGCCCATGGCACTTTCAGTATTCTCCTCCAACACCATAACTCAAAAGCATCAATTCTTCTATGGTGTTCCTTATTCACTGTCCAGCTTTCACATGCATATGAGGTTACTGAAAATATCAAGGCTTGGGTAGGCGCACCTTAGTCCTCAGGCTGACATCTTTGCTCTTCAACATTAAAAAGGTCTTGTGCAGCAGATTTGCCTAATGAAATACATCATTTGATTTCTTGACTGCTGCTTCTGTGAGTGTTGATAGTTGCTCCAAGAAGAATGAAGTCCTTGACAACTTCAATCTTTTCTCCGTTGATAAGAATGCTGTTTATTGGTCCAGAGATGAGGATGTTTGTTTTCTTGACAATGAGATGCAATCCATACCAAAGGCTGTGCCTTTTGTTCTTCATCAGTAAATGTTTAACATCCTCTTCACTTTCAGCAAGCAAGGTTGTATCATCTGCATATCACAGGTTGTTAATCAGTCTTCCTCTAATCCTGATGTCATGTTTTTCTTCATAGAACCCAGCTTCTTGGATGATTTGCTCAGCATACAAGTTGAATTAGTATGGTGAAAGAATCCAACCTCGTCACACACCTTTCTTAATATTTAAAACATTCAGTGTTCCCATGTTCTGTTCAAACAACTGCTTCTTGGTCCAGGTACAGATTCCTCATGAGCACAATTAAGTGTTCTGGAATACTCATACTTAGCAATGCTGTCCATAGCATGTCATGATCCACACAATTGAAAGCCTTTGTGTAGCCAATAAAGCACACGTACACATCTTTCTGATATTCTCTATTTTCAGCCAAGATTCACTGGACATCAGCAATGATATCCCTCGTTCTATGGCCTCTTCTGAATCTGGCTTGAACCTTTGGAAGTTCTCTGTCAATGTGTGATTGTAACCGTTTCTGTATTACATTTAGCAAAACTTTACTCGCATGGAATATCAAAGAGATTGTCTGATGATTTCCGCATTCTGTTGGGTCACCTCTTTTTGGAATGGGCACAAATATGGATCTCTTCCAATCAGTCGACCAGACAGTTGTCTTCCAAATTTCCTGGCAGAGATGAGTGAGTGCCTCCTGTGCCGCCTCACTTTTTTGAAAGATTTCCACTTGTATTCCATCAATTCCTGGTGCCTTGTTCTTTACCAATTCCTTCAATACACCTTGGACTTCCTCCTTCAGTATCAATGGCTCTTGATCATATGCTACCTCTTGAAAAGTTGAACATGAATCATTTCCTTTTGGTACAGTGACTCTGTGTATTCCTTCCATCTTCTCTTTTTTTAAATGTTTTATTGTGAATGATGTGATAGTTTACATGGGAGAACATTGGTTTTACATTCAATCATATATCGTTGCCATGGTTACAATCCCCTCCATGCAATCCTTTCCCAGTGCCCCCCAGGTTTACAGCACACAGTCGCTCTCCCTCTCTGGATCTAAAGTCTCCAGCTGCTCCATTGCTCCACATCATCATCTCTGGCTCCATTTCAGGCATCACTGCTTCTCTGGGTAGGGTCCCGCTCTCTGCTCTTCTCCCTTGTTGGTCCTAGGGACCTCCGCTCCTAGACTGAAATGTTAATCACTCCCCTCCTTGCTATAAAACATCTACCTTTACATTTCCAACCCTCACAATCAATTCTGACAACAATTATTCACTATTGTATCACAAGAGACCCGTCTGCATTTAATTGCATTAGCCCCAGCTAGTCAGATTGAATACTACACACTGGAGATTCTACCTTCCTTCAGGCCCTCTGGATCTAGGTTTCCTTCCATCTTCTCTTGATGCTTTTAGCATCATTCAATAATTTGCCCAGAAAATCTTTCAATAACGAAAGTCGAGACTTGAATTTTTTCTTCAGTTCTCCTAGCTTGAGAAATGCTGAGCGTGTTCTTCCTTTTTGGTTTTCTGATTCCCAGATCTTTGCACATTTTGTTGTAATATTTGGGTTTATCTTCTTGAGCTGATCTTTGAAATTTTCTGTTCAGCTCTTGTATCCCTTAATTTCTTCCATTTGCTTTAGCATCTTTACGCTAGAGAGCAAGTTTCAGTGTCTCTTCTGACATCCATTTTGATCTTTTTCCTTATTTCTTGTTTTCTCAATGACTTTTTTCTTTCTTCATGTATGATGTTCTTGATGTCATCTCACAACTCTTCTGGTCTTCGGTCTTTAGTGTTTAATGAATCAAATCTGTTCTTCAGATGATCTCTAAATTCAGGTGGGATATAGTCACGGTCATATTTTGGCTCATGTGGACTTG
>NW_006408568.1:517659-531591 GCF_000296735.1 Chrysochloris asiatica | reverse complement strand
TTCCATTTCATTTTTGACAACTTCCAATTTTCCCAGATTAATACTTAGTATATTCCATGTTCCGATTTTCAGTGGATGTTTACAGCTGTTTCTCCTAATTTTGAGTTGTGCCCCATTAGCAAACGAAGGTCCCGTGGGATTTTCTCCCACGGGCTTTTTACTCCATTTGCATCATCATGGTCAAGTCTACTTTGAGGAGGGAGCTCTTCCCCAGTCATATTTTGAGTGCCTTCTAACCTGAGGGCCTCATTTTTTGGCACTATATCTGACAGTGTTTCTCTGCTATCCATAAGGTTTTTAGTGATTAAATATTCGCAAGTAGTTCGTCACTCTTTCTTCGTAGTCTGTCTTCGTCTGGAAGCTCATCTGAAACCTGTCCCCCATGGGCGACTCACAAGGCACCGCAGTAGACAAACTGACAGACGAGTGGTGGCCGTTTGGTTTTAAGTGGAAACTGTCACTTTAAATTTAGAGGATTCTGTATGCATGCATAGTTGAACCCTCAGGGGTAGGGTGTCCATTTGCTCAGGCATTCCCTCTAGTCACCAGAATGGAGGTGTGCAGACAGCGAGAGACCAATGAACAGATACCAAAAAATGAATATCCACACCTGTATCTCCGCGGTTCTGTCAGGCATTCGTGGCTGTTCTGATCCTTCCCCTGCTTGGTCTCTCCCAAGATGGTGGCTCTGGGAGCAGCTGAGCGTCTTGAATTAGGAAGCAATGGATTTCTTGAATCTGCTACAAATTCCCCTAGCTGTAAGCTTTCCAATCTTCTAAATATTCCTTTATATGTGGTTCAGAGTCCTAGCACCATCCTTTGAACTTGCTTGGTCCAGTATTCTGTGTTGTTGCTGACAGAGCTCCTCACTGCACTTCTACCAGATCCGCCATTTTGCTGTAGTCTTAGTATAATGATTGTAATGATTAATTACATTATTTAAAAAATAACGAGAGTCAGCAGTAGGGAAAACTAAGGCATATAGAATCTGAGAGAGTTTTGTTCATTTTAAAGACTATAGGCTACAGTAACATTTTAAAAAGTTTAAGGTATTATCAGAACATCAAGAATTACAAAAGAGGTTTTTCCTCCCCAGCTGCCTGAGCATCTGCCGCCATTATGAATGACACAGTAAGTATACGGGCCAGGAACTCATGACCAACTGATTACCTTAGCAGAAACAAAGTGTCACTGATAGGCAACAGTACCTAAGACAGAAAAAGTTTCCAAAATGTATAAGATGACACCAGATGTCATCTTTGTGTTTGGATTCAGAACCCATTTTGGTGGTGGGAAGACTATTGGCTTCGGCATGATTTGCAATTTCTTGAATTATGCAAAGGAAAATGAATCCAAACACAGACTTGCAAGACATGGCCTGTATGAAAAGGAAAAAAACCTCAAGAAAACAGTGCAAGGAATGCAAAAACAAAAGTCAAGGGGAATCCAAAGGTAAATGCTGTGCTGGCAAAAAGAAGGAATAAAGAATCTGCTGTGGCTTAGTCTGTGATTATTGTGTGCCTTTTTTTTTTTTTTTTTACCATAAAATCTTAAGAAAAAAGTTACAAGATACATGAAGAAAGAGTATATCACTTTGTTTTACCCTGAGTCTCTCATTCAGTAGACCTGAAAAGATGCATTATTGACATGCCCCCAAGAGATGCTGCTGCTCCTCAACTTTAAGATCCACTGTAATAAATCAAATTAAGGCTCAAATCCTTGGGAAAGGATATTTATTGAGAAGAAAGGGAGGGAACAGACATTTAAAAACAATCTTGAATCAGGCTTGGTTAAGTGTTTATAAAATTCCAGGTTTGGTTATATGTTTACATAGCTTGTGTGGTTCAGTCTTCACGGCATCCCCTCGCAACTTCTCAAACTTACACAGCAGTGGGGAATGACCATATCCACACAAAGGCATAAGCAGCTGTCTAAAAATAGTAAAGTTTTTGATGACTGTATTACCTTATGATTCCATAAAAGATTTTCATTGTTTCAAAACATGGCTTCTTGTTTTTGAAATATAATCCTTTAAAAATTATTTACCAGATAAATTGCTTAACTCTTAACCTCAATTCTTTCATAAACTTGGTTTTTGTGCACAAGAGGAAATGGATAGCTGAAGTTTAGTAATTAGCTTATGATGAAACAGTACTTATGAGATCCAGAATTTGAGCCAAGACCTTTGGGTCTCTAGAGACCCACATTTCACTACCTTACTCTGCTACCTCACCCCCACCTACCTGAAAGCCTATCAGGTTTATTTCTACTAGTTTTCCCCATACCTGGAAAGCCTAGACAGGGGCACTATGAGTCAGAACTAACTTGGAAACACTTAACAACAACAAGATATATACCTATGTTCACTGTTTCCAGCTGGAAATTCGTATAAACTAGGATTCCCTTAATCTCGACCTGACTAGGATCTTACCATCTTTTTCAAGGTCCAGCTGAAATGCCACGTTCTAACTGAAGCCGCATTACAACTTTTATGTTTGGTCCTGGATCTTTCTCTTAATCCACTGAAGGTAACTAAATGGTAACAAATAGTTCTGAAACCATTTCTAGTATTAATATCTGACTGTATTGTTTGAGGCACTCTGTCTTGTTTCTTCATATAAACTGGAATTGTGTGTTTTCTCTGAGACATTGTGGTGCCAATGTATTTATATTTAAGTGACCACTGTATGTTGGTGTGTTCTCAGGTACTTATCACCTGTCTCCCCGTAGATAGTTAGGGCAGGTCCCTGCTCCTCCAGAAGCAGGGGTAGCATGTCTGGTGTCTAATCCCAGGCAGAGTAGAGGCTGTGAAGGATGGGGTGCTACTGGCTGCTGGGTGGGCGAGGGCAGGGACTGGCCACACCCTGGCAAATCAGCAGGGCATGGCAACAAGGGAGAACTATACCTGCCTAGCTGCCAACTTCCAGACAAGTCCTGTGCTTGCAGGCCGCTGTATCAACAGCAGCTCGCAGAAGCTCAAGATGATCCCACTGTCCCATAAAAGCTGACAGCCTGTCCATTTTCCTTCTCTCGCTGCTTTGGCTCAGCTTCCTCTTTGGCACTCAATCCACCTCCCTTCTCCTATCCTTTGAAGCTAAGGGTTCCAGGATCACATTGGTTTGTTTCACTTGGTCTTTGTAACTGAGGGTCTGCTCAGTGCATCTGCTTACCCTGCCATCCTGCCCCCCAATATACTATTTCTAAAAGGCTACGGGATTGAACACTTCCACTGAGTTTCCTTGGTTGCCCAAATATGCCTTAACGTCGGTGAATATGTATTTTCTTTTTGTAAATTAGTGTGTTCATCTAATCTCATGGGCCCTAATTTACACCAGCCTCTGCAAAGAAATGATTTCATCTGATGTTACTTACTTACAATGGCATGTAAAACATGAAGTTCTGTGCAATGTAAAATATTGAGGTGTAGATAAAAAGTAGTTGAAAAAATATATTTGAAAGAAATATATCTGATGAAATTTGTGGCAATGAATTAGCATAGAGAAAAAGAAACATTTAGCACAATCCCCTTATTTTATGATAGAATATTTGGACAGGGTTGCTATGCATCAGAATCAACTCAACGGCATCAGGGTTTTTTTTAATTAAGTTCCGAAGTCCCATTTGTCTAGTTAATGTTTTAAAGTCCTATTAACTTAGCTTTGGTTTCTTTATGTTATGATTTCAGCACTATTTGAAGAAGTTTTATGCACTGAATAGTGGATTTAGTTCTGAAAGGCCAGATCTGATTTTGGTTCAAAGGGAACTAACTATAGAACATATTTTGATGTTAAAGACTTCCAATCCAGCTGATGTCATTGTTAAGTGCTGTTGAGTCAGCTTCATGACCTTATGTATAACAGAATGAAACACTACCCGGTCCTGTTCTATCCTCAAATTTGTTGCTTTGTTTGAGCCCATGGTTGTAGCCACTCAGTGAGGGTCTTCCTCTTTTTTGTTAGCCCTCTACTTACCAAGCATGATGCCCTTCTTCCAGGACTGGTCTCTCTTGATAACATGTCCAGAGTACATGAGACCAAATCTTGTCATCCTCACTTCTAAGGAACATTCTGACTATACTTATTCTAAGACAGATTTGTTTGTTGCTAACTTTAGTGATACTAATCCTGAACCTTTGAGGAATGACACTGTACCTTTAACTGCACTCTGACAGCCAAACCACAGTCATGGCCAAGAAGCTAGAGAACACTCATGCTAAATGGGGGTGGCTATCTGCTCCATTCGGCCAGTTCTAGCTTTAGGAGCTGAGTGGTATCTCATATGCAGAATACATCTTGCTTCAATCTCAATAAAATGAAAAGAGTCCTGGTGTGGTACTTTAGGATAAGCACTAGACTGCTAACCACAATGTCAGTAGTTCAAACACACCAGCGCTCCCTGAAAACCCTACACAGAGTCGCTATGAGTTGGAACCAACTTGACAGCTTTAACAACAATAACAGGTCACTAATCTTTTCTATCCTCATGTGCCCTTCCCAATCCCGATGTGGTGAAGAGCAGGAACTCTAGAGTCAGGCAGAACCGGATATGACTTTAGGTAAATTATTTAACCTTTGGAGGTGAAATAATCCAGTTTCCTATCTGTTCAAGGGAGATTATAATATTACTGTAAGTACATTATGAGTAACTGGTGGGTTTAGGTGGAGTGCTGCCTGTTGATCACTAAGGACAACATCTGGTTCTTAGCAAATCTTAATAAATGTCAGCTATTATTATAACAGAGTCCTGGTGTGGCGCTGTGGGCTAATGCCCTGGACTGCAAAGTTGTTTGAACCACAAGATCGGTGGTTCAAGCTCACCAGCCGCTGCCTGGAAACCCTATACAGGGTTGCTATGGGTTGGAATCGACTCGACGGCACTTAACAACAACAACAACATTATTATAACAAGGGGTAGCAATATTAGCATATTCAATCAACATGAATTAAGTTCTCTTCTCTTTTTTAAGCGTTTCCATGGCATTTTATTCCCTCTCTGGTTTCAATTAGGATCCTAATGTAGACTACTAACTTCTTTCTAAGCTTAAGACTAGACTTTGCAACTCCCAAAATACTTGGAGGTGCCCTTGGAACCTAAAGCAAATCCAAAACCAAGATTACCTGGCACTGAATAACACTGTCCCTTCCTTTTAACCTTTCTGTATTTGTAATAAAGATCATTTTTTCTTAGCTACCCAGGCAAAAGGATTTAGTCATTTTGTTTTTTAAAACATTATTTTTCTATCTTCCAGTTAATTGGCTGCCAAATCATTCATTCACACATTTATTCAACAAATATTTATCCAGCTTCTTCTATAAACCATAAACTGCATTAAGCTCTGAGAATTCTCTGAACAAAGCTTATAAACGTAAAGCAAAGTATTGCCATTAGGTTCCAGTTCATACATCCATGGATTGATTCCAAACAGAAATGCTTCAACACGGCTGTGGACAAGTTCTCTCAGCAATACATCTGTCTGACTTTTGTTAGAGTACCTTCAAAATAAAGGATACTTTTTGTGGCAAGTCTAACAATTTTGAGGCCAAGTCTAATATCAAATTTTTACAAAAATTAAAGTGGACATTTTCCCAAATCATCGAAGCTTTGCAAAGAAGTTTACAGGAATGCTGACCCCACAATAATAATAATAATAAAAAGACTCCTGGTGTAGCACTGTGAATTAATGCGCCGGATGGCAAGGTCAGTTTGAACCACAAGGTCAGCGGTTCAAACTCACCAGTCATTCCTAGGAAACCCTATACAAAGTCCCTATGGATTGGAACTGACTCAACAGCACTTAACAACATCAAAAAAAAATTTTTTTTTAAAGCTGGATCAGCATTTTAAGTAAGGTCAGGAAGACCTCAAAATTGAATTTAAGGCAGAGGGATCAGCTCAAAAGGTTATAGTGACATTTGTTTTTTTATAAAGGGGTAGTTTTAAAAAATTTTCTTGAAGGACACAGGACAAATTATGGGGACTTATTATGAAGTTATAAGGTAACTAAAATTGCATTAATGAGGAAAACAGCCAGGAAAGTTGTACTGAGGAATTTTTTTCCATTGCAACAATGCATCTGCTTATTTTTCAAAGGATAGTAAGGGCTGTCCTATAAGAATTTTGTTGGGAAACCTTATCCTATCTGCCCTACAGCTCTGATATTATACTTTGAGACTTCTTTTTGTTCCCCAAACTCAAAGAACATTTAAAAAGAACATAGTTTGAGTACGTTGAGGTATTCAAAAACTGCCATTTTGACCTGGTGTAAATTGAAGAGCATAGAATTCTCTGGGAAGGGTTAGAGAGATGGCTACATCTAGATGGAGGAAATGATGAGAAACAAAAAGCTCTGTATTTTAATATTTTTGTTTAATATAGGTTTCTATGATTTTATAGCAATACATTTTGACTCAGCCTTGTATAATTACAACTTGTAATTGTATTTGGGAGGAAATTTCAGTCAGTATAAGACAGTATAACAGGTGATATAATTTGAGAGTCAGGAAAGAACTCTCAGAGGAAGTGACAATTTAAATTGAGATCTGAACGATGTCAGGTGAATAATGGGGTGATGAGCAGTGGGATCAGCATAAATGAAGACTCCCAGATAGTAAAGGACTTAATAATGCAGTTGAGGAAATGAAAGAAGGCCATGTGTCTAAGTGGCCATGAATGTGTTTGAGATGAGGCTGGAGCAGAAGGCAGGGGCTTACCAGCCATGTATAGAAGCCCCTGAGGGGTTCTGAACAGGAGAGGCATAGGATCGGATCACTCTGGCTGCTTGTGGAGAATGGACTGGAGGGGGCAAGAAGAGAATTAGAGACCAGTCAGAAGGCTACTCGGGTGGTTCCAGTAACAGATGTTACTGTGGTAATGGAGACAAAGATGGGTTTGAGACAAAATTTGGTGGTAGTATTGATAAAATGAGGATGAGGGGAATGAAAGGAAGAGGACAAGGCTGATTCTTAGGTTTCTGGCACAAGCAGTTGTATAGATCAAAGTGTTTACAAAATCTTCCTTTCAAAAGAGTGTATTCCTAAAACATTCATATGAGATCCTTACTTTCCCCTCTCAGTGCTGGCAACCTGCCTCAAGTTATTATACTTCTTACGTAGGAAGCTATTGTTCCTTCTCACTAGCTTCCCTACCTCTTCTATATGCCCACTTCAAACCATCCTACACAGTATTATCTTTTCAAACACAACTCTGGTCACATTATTCTTCATTCAAAAATCTCCTATGACTTCCCTCTCACCTATTAATTAAGCTTTTAAGGCTCCACAACCTACCTTCTTGGCTTTATTTCCTACTTCTCTACATCAGTCCTGTTTTGGCTGAGCCAGAGTACTTGATGTTCCCTGACCATGTTACCAAACATTCCTACTTCAGGGTCTTTGCTCATGCTATTTTTCTGTCTTACCGTTTCAGTCTGCTGAAACCTTACTCATCTTTCAAAGTCTGCAATCTATTCTACCTTTAAATCTCATAAAGCTTTGCACTTCTCTTATGGCACTTCGATTTCTGCCTTTTATTGTGGTTATTAGTATACTTATCTCATGCCTACTCCCTATCCCCTAACTGATCATGATAACCTTGAGTGTATGGCTCCACTATTCACGTAGCACGTCCTTGGCCTGGCAGGGTTAAGCATAGTGCTTTGCCCAGAGTAGATGCTCAGTAAGTTTTTAGTGAATATATTTGGAGAAAGTCAAGTTATTAAATAACTTGATGAGTGATGAGACCAATGATGAAGGAAGAAGGAAGAATGTTTT
This sequence comes from Chrysochloris asiatica, assembly GCF_000296735.1. Taxonomy (NCBI): domain Eukaryota; kingdom Metazoa; phylum Chordata; class Mammalia; order Afrosoricida; family Chrysochloridae; genus Chrysochloris; species Chrysochloris asiatica. The sequence continues at coordinate 523,822 of NW_006408568.1, read as the reverse complement.
CCAGTAGCATTTGCCAGCGCCAGAGCTTATAGCAAAACTCATCCGTCTATCATATTCCATGCAATCATACACACACAAACATACACACATCCTCAAATAGAGTCTTCTGGTGGTTCAAAATACTTATATACAGCATGTCTATGTAAGCTTACTCCTTCTTCAACATATTTCATATTAAAAAAATTAGTTTCTAGATTAGGATCTTTCAAACTACTTGGTGGGATCTATCAATGGACTATGAAACCAATTTAATGAGTCATAAACAGAGTAGGAAATGACTGAACACACGGCCTATAGTAAGGTAATTATTGTCTCCTGAAACTTTTGTTTCAAATGCATAAATATATGTATGTACTGGGTCATGAAATAACATATTTCTTAACATGGGCCCTAGTCAAAAAGGTTTGAAAGCTAAGAAAGGTGTTAAGAAAAAAATAATGAGGCTACCTGATTAAAATTATTTATACTTTAAAATGTGAATGATGTATCTAACTCCCTTTCCTGTTTAAGGAGAGGTATTTTTAACTCAAACGAATCTCTAATTGGTAGAAAGTAGACCAGAAGTCATTTTGGACTCTCAGCCTTCTTGGGACTTCTGGAAGGATTTCCTCCAGTATCCTATATCTCACCTGCTTCTGCCTGTCCTGTTCCCTGAGAGAGCTGGGATAAGGAACCAGATACTCCACTTCTGAAAGACTATTGGTTTCTAGGCTACAGTACACCGAAGTGATAATGCCTTTATAAAGGAAACATTTACAACCAGCACATACTCTTATGCACATGTCCAGCTTACCAATTTACATTTACAGGTATGGCAAATTTCTGCATTCCAAGATTTAACCTATATCTAGAAAATACAATTCTATGTATCACTACAAGAGGGTTCTGGTAGCATAGTGGGTTACAAGTTGGGCTGGTAACCACAAGGTCAGCAGTTCAAAACTACCAGCCAATCCTCAGTAGAAAGATAAGGCTTTCTGCTCCTGTACAGATTTTACAGCCTTGGAAACCCTACACAGGGTCACTACGAATCAAAATGGACTCCATGGCACACCATCACCATGAAGAAACATGAGACTCCTAAGTTGATACAAAAATGAGAAATACTGAGTTACTGATGCCAATGGCATATAGTAGGCTAGAAAAGGGAATATGAGAAATAGTAGAATGGGCCAGGGGTCACAGGAATGTGATAGATGTATGATATTAGTATTTATTACCTTGATGACTGGCGGTAATGAGAGAAGATGAGAGTGACAGGAAGTAATTCTCTAGTCAGTCATAGACCTTGTATTTAGCTACAGCCCACCAGGAGTGCAAACATAATATCTGATTATGTCAGTACACAAAAGATAAATTCCACCACTAGCTCCATTTAACAGGTGCCTCTGATAATTCATTGCTACTTGTGTTAACATTCTTAATTTATAGTTGAAAAATCACAAGTAAATTTCCTAACTAATGAGTGTAAGTACTCTTAATCACTAATTACAGTCCCAACAGATAAGTGGGTCAGAAACAAAAAGTTTCTTGAAAGAGTAGGAAGTTCAAAACTGGTATTGTGCAAAGAGCCCTAGATAAGGGTGCTGCTCAATTTGGGCTATGCTTGGGTGACACAGTGCAATTCACACAACCTAAAGTCCTACCTCCAAACCTTATAATTCTGGGAGGCAGGAATAAGACGACTATTATTTGTAAGAAAGGAAGATCACTTTGATTTGATATGTAATAGGCAAATAACAATGATATTAGCCAAGGTTGTTTAAATATGAATTCATGCCTCTCCCATTATCTAGATTGGGCTATCACTCTTTAGTGGTGATATCTTATATCAATGCCTCTACTGACTCCTGGATCAATTTCAAACTCCCTTCTGGCATTTAAGGCTTTTCCAATCTGCAATTTTATTCATACTTCTAAAGGTTCAGATCTCTAACTCTGCTCCAGCACCAGTCCTAATTCCTTATCATCATTTTAAGCTTTGGCTTAATTCTTCCCCACCCCCACTTTCCTAGCTAAATTCCCATGTTGTTGTTAAGTGCCACGTAGTTGGGTCCAACTCACAGCGACCCTGAATAGGGTTTTCAAGGAGTGGCTGGTGAGTATGAACAGCTGACATTTTGGTTTAAACTGACCTTGCATTCCAGTGCTTATCATACAGTGCCACACCAGGATTCCTTCACAAAACTTTCCAACTACTCAAATATACATGTATCAGATCTTGATCTTTGACTTCTACAGAATTACACAGCAATCCTATGAGATATGTAATATTATTCCCATTTCACTGATATGAAAATTAAGGTCCAGAGAGCTCAAATGGCTTGCTTAGGGTCCCAGAACTTGCAAGCAGCAGTAGAGTTGGGTTTATCTTTAAAGCCCACACTTTTTTCTCATTATATCATGCTATCTCCATTTATTAAAAAGCTGTGGATCAAGGATGCAGTGAAAAAGCCCATAAACCAGTTATAAAGCAGCTTGTGACCCAAATTCAGATGTACCACATCCTTTAAACTATATGGACAATGAACGCTTGGGATAGCATGAGTAGTTTTTAAGGGAGTTGTTAGTCCTGTTTCCCAAGCCCAATCATAAAATGTTATTCCAGGGTAAATGACAAGACGGTAGCTAAAGGGTTAAGGGGAAAAAAAAAAAAAAAAAAGGCAATATGGTATACCAAACCAAAAGCCCACTGTCACTCTGGTGAATTTGACTCATAGTGACCTTATTATATAGGCTTATAAGAAGAAAATATTATAGAAATGAGACAGTAAAGAACCGAAAGTGTAATATAAGCTGGCAATGCACAAACTACTCATTATATGGAAGTATGGAATATAGGGCATTGGAGGCCTAAGTCAGGGGGCCTATACTTACCGATAAATGCACGCGTATGTGGGTTATTAGTAAGACAGGAGTACACATGGGCAGAGTGTCTAACTCAAGAGGGCGACAAATAAGGGCAGGTCGTGCGGGCACGGGGAAAAGCATGGCATAATAAGAGGGTAGGGGGCGCCGAATGAAGGGCCATAAGGGTATATACAGCAAGGGTTGCAAAAGAAGGTAAAGAGGTTCAGAGGGCACGGCTCCCCAGCCACCGGCCAGGACCGCTTTATTTCACTGAACAGCAGGTTGGTGTATTTCAGGATTCACACCCACACCCAAGGTAGCCCTCCTAGGCGGCTCCAGGAAGAGAAGGAATTGGTGTCCCCCTTTCTCTTCCATCCTCCAAGGACTTCGAGAGGGGGAGAAGGGAAGCAGAAGGGTCCTTACCCAGGAAGATGGAGATGATGAGCCGCAGCGCCTGTTCTGACGCGCCCAGGGACGTCGCCAACTTGTTAAGGCTCAGCTCCTCGAAAACCGACTGCAGCACCGTCACCGGCTCCGCGGCAATTCCCACGTCCCCCTCAGTGGCGGACGCCATCTTAACTCTGGGCGCCCCTCAGGGACACCCCCAACTCCACGCGCCCCGAATGTGGTCAAAACGCTGTATGTAGCTTTACCCCCAATTCCGGCCCGGGGTCCGCCCACGGCGTGCGCATTGGTTGAAGGCCCGCCCAGTGGCTCCAGGATTACACTGTTATTGGTCGAACCGGGTGAAGGGCGTGGCCGACTGAAGCAAGGTACGAAGAAGGCGGGCCTGAACATTTGTAAGGCAAAGGTGACTCCTGCTGAGAAAGAAAACCCGGTAGGCCGAGAGATGGGCGGGGCTTGGAACCGGGAACTGGAGTTTCTATTGGAAAATGCTAAAGCCGGCGGCGAAGTGACTGTACAACTCTCTTCTAATTGCTTCGGGGAGGAGTCCGAAAGGAAGAGTGTTCGGCCGGCTCGTTCGCTGTCTTCCCATTGGCTGAAGCAGGAGCAGGCGAGAGTCCGGGCGGGGCGGGGGACCCCGTCACCCGACAGCGAGGTTACTGTCGGTCGCTTGCACGCTGGGGTTAGTGGGGCTGTAACGGAGAGGGCGGGAATTCCTGCTGCAGCTTCACGAGCGCCACCTAACGGGTCCTCCCGGGCTGTTCTTAAACCGTTAGACACGCCCAGAGGGTCCCAGAGAGCCCAGTGCCTTGTAATACTTATTTGCCTGCTTTTTTAGTTTCATGGATTAATTTCGTGTATCAAAATGTTAGTATGTTACTTCCAAGTAATTTCTTACATTAAAATATTACTTTGTACGGAGAGGCCATGAAATGAAGATACACGTATTTCATACTTGCGATTTAAGTTCACAATTAAATTAGTTTTGTCATGATTTAAAAAATACATTTACATGATAAAAATTCAAACTGCATAAGCCCAAACCCCCCAAACTACTGCCACTATGCTGATTCTCGTAGTTGTCCTATAGGACAGAGTAGAATTGCTCCATGGCGTTTCCAAGGCTGTAAATCTTTACTGAAACAGACTTTCGCCTGTAGTGGGTTCAATTGTTGACCTTTTTTGGTTAACAGCTGACGCTTAACCACTGTGCCACCAGGTCTCTTCATCAAACAGCATTATTGCTGTTGTTAATTGCTGTGGAGTGGGTTCCGACTCATAGGGTTTCTGAGGAGAGGCTGGTGGGTTTGAACCGCCACCTTGAGGCTCAAGTCGACCATGTGGTCCAGTGCTTATTCTACAGCGACACACCAGTACTCCAACAAACAGCATATAAATGTATAAAACAGAAATAAAAGTACACTCTTCCGGCCCTGGTTTCCACTTTCTGCAGGTAGTTGATGTCCTGAGTGTCCTAAAAATGTGTTTAACATTTACATGTGCCAGGCACTGTGCTGGGCTCTGGGAAATGTAACCATGAGCCCAAATTCATTGAGTGGGTGAGATGCACAGATAATAGCACAAATGAGTGTATAATTGTAAGCAAAGATATGTGTTCTTAAGGAAAGGAACAAAATTCTATGACAATGTGATAAAAGAACCCTAAGAGTTTCTTGTAGTAACTGGAATTTGTGGAGTATAGCACTTTGCACTCAGTAAGACACTTTTATCCATATTACTTAAATTGCCAGTGAAACAGACAGATTATTAATATGATGTCCTTTTTTTATACTTTACATATATTCTCTACAGACATAAAATTTTTCACTAATTTATTTCCCTATAAATGGTAGAGACAGAATTGAAAACTAGGTCTCAGACTCCTCCCTTCTGCTTTTATTTATTTTATTTTTCTAAAAAATATTTAAAACATATGAGCTATTTCAGTCATACAAAAATAAAAAAGCAGAGAATAATGCAATTTTCCCCAGCAACAAATATCACATTCACAGTCAAACAGTCTAGTGTATCCTTTCCTGATGGCATTTCCCTTCTTCTCAGAGGTTCTGTTTTGCTGATTTTGATATTTCTCAATCCCATGCTTATTTTTATACTTTACATATATATATCCAGAAACAATATATAGTTAAACCTGTGAAAGCTGGAACCAGTATAGGAAGGAACCCTGCCAGAGAAGGAAAACTAAATCAAGAGCAAGGCACTGTAGGATAAGCACTGGCCTGCTAAGTACAAGGTTAGTGACTCAAACTTACCAACCACACCTCAGAAACCCTATACAGGGTCATAATGAGTTGGAACCAACAGCAACATGTTTCTTACCAACTGAATGTGTGAACATTTTCTGGTAATTTCTTGTTTTAACTTTATAGTTATTATTTTACTATATTAAAATATAAATAGTGGCTGGTAGTGGTTGTGTGCCATTGAGTTGGTTCTGCCTCTTAACAACCTTGTATAGAGTTTCTGTGGCTGTAACTATTTACAGAAGCAGGAAGTCTCATCTTTCTCCTGTGGAGTGGCTGATGGATTTGAATTGCTGATCTTGCAATTAGTAATTCAATGGGTAACCCACTGCACCACCAGGCCTTCTTTAAACTATGTATATGTAACAAAACTTTTGTCATTTAAATCATTTCAAGTGTACAACAGGGGCATGAATACATTTACTATGCTGTGGGACCGTCACCACAATCAGTTTCCAAGTCTTTTCATCATCGCAAACAAACTCTATAAACATTGGTGTGCATATATCTTCTCGTGTTGTGGCTCGTTTTTTCTTGTGGGTAAATACCGAGTATAGAGGTATTGCTGGATCATAAGGTATTTCTATTTTCAACCTTCTGAGGAAATGCCATATTGTTTTCCAGAGAGTCTGGACCATTTTGCA
>NW_006408568.1:511245-512865 GCF_000296735.1 Chrysochloris asiatica | reverse complement strand
GGGCAGTTTGGGCCTCTGGGGGCCTGGGCGTCAGCAACTTGGCTGCAGGAGGGTTGGGCCTTGGGCGGGTGGTTTGGGCCTTGGGCGGGCGGTTTCGGCCTTAGGGGGCCTGGGTAGGCGATTTGGGCCTTGGTTGGGCCTGGGCCTTTGTGACCAGCCTGTGGGTGAGTTGGGCCTCAGGGCAGGCCTTGGCCTCAGTGGGTGTGTCTGGGCCTTGGGAGGGCCTTGGCCTCAGTGGGCGGGCCTGTGCCTTGGGCATTCCTGAGCCCCCGCAGCTTGGCAGAGGGCTGGTCTAGGCCTAGGTAGTAGAGGGCGGGGGGCGGGGGTGGTGGTGTCTGTATCTGATGACGTAAACAAATGCCTCTCTCAGTCTCTCTGTACTGTGGGTACCCCGAATTTCCTGATATCCACGCCGATATCCCTCTTTGTTTGGCTTTGTTAGTTTATGCTTCCTTTTCTCTGGAAATGCAGCCTTCTCAATGGGGTTGCTCTAGCCTTGCACTCCAAGGTCCGCAGGGGGCAAAGACAGTGGCCGGCGTGGGCGCAGGGAGCGGGAGCCGCGTGCAGGCAGGCAAAAGCTCAAAATGCCTGTAATTCCTCAGCAATTTCATCTTTTAAAAAAACGAGTTAAGAATGCTGAAGTATAAGATCTTATATTTGCTCAAAGGCTGTCTGTCTGCTAGACAGAGGTTTTCTATGTGCGATTCTGCCCCTTTTCCCCGGAGCCTGCCCTACCTGAGCTGCCTGGTCCTGGAAGTGCCGGAAGTCCTCTCCTGCAGTTGTTTTTAAATTGTCTTCAGCAAAATTTTACTTGCATGTGATATTAATGGTATTATTCTGAATTTTCTGCATTCCATTGGGTTACCTCTTTTTTGAAATGGGCACAGATATGGATCTCTTCCAATCAATTGGCCAGGTAACTGTCTTTCAAATTTCTTGGCATAGATGAGTGAGTGCCTCCAGTGCTGCCTCAGTTTATTGAAAGAGTTCAATCTGTATTCCCAATTTCCAGATCTTTCTTCTTTACCAGTGCCTTTAGTTCACTTTGGACTTCTTCCTTTAGTGCCATTGGCTGTTGATGATATGCTATCTCTTTAAATGGTTGAACTTCAACCTTTTTTTGGTACAGTGACTGTGTATTCCATCTATCTTTTATCTTCTTTTGATGCTTTCTGCATTATTCACATATTATAACTACAGAATACTTCAATATTGCAAGTAAAGGCTTGAATTTTTTCTCCAGTTCTTTCAGAGAAATTTGAGTATTATTTTCCCTTTTAGTTTTCTAACTCCAGGCCTTTGCATATTTCATTATAATACTTTGTCCCCTCAAGGTGCCCTTTGAAATTTTCTATTACACTCTTTAACTCCTCATTTCTCCCATTCACTTTAGCTTCTTTATGCTCAAGACTCCTGGTGTGGTGCTGTAGGATCAGCACTGGACTGTGGGCCATCAGATTGGCAGTTCAAACCCACCAGCTGATCTTTGGAAACCCTATACTGGGTCACTATGAGTTGGAACCGATTCGGTGGCACTTAACAACAATAACAATGCTCAAGAGCAAGTTTCAGAGTTTCTTCTGACATCCATTTTGATCTTTTCTTTCCTGTCTTCTTAAT
>NW_006408568.1:490837-510465 GCF_000296735.1 Chrysochloris asiatica | reverse complement strand
GGTAGATAGGGACAGACAACTTAGACATTGGCTACCTAAAATGAGGGGGCAATAAAGGCACGAAGTGACTGGCTTACAAGGTTTCAAGAGGGAGTATAGTTTAAGAGTGTGGGGGTGGGGGAGGGGAGAAAGAGTCCCCACTGAATAGTTTTCATCTTGTCTAGATGGGTCTGGTGAAAAGAGATGGGGATAAGATTTGTGTGATTCAATGCTGAATAATTGTCATCATGACTAATTGCGACTATCACAATTGTAAAGGTAGAAGTTTTGTAACAAATACAGGGGAGTGGTTAATCTTACAGTCCAGAAACGGAGGACCCCAGGACCATCAAGGGGGAAGCGCACAAGCAGAATGTGGGACCTTATCCAGAGAAGCAGCTACACCAGAGAGGGAGGCAGAGATGCAGTCATGGAGAGGGGGAGTGGCGGAGGACTCTAGATTTATGGGAAGAGAGGGACTAAGATCTGGTGTCCAGGAGGCAGACTTGAAGAATGTGCCCTTTAAAGGTGTAAATTATTATATATGCCTGAGTGGTTTTTTTTTTTTCAAAGCTAAAGTGAATATAGAGAAACACTGTTAACTGATGGTACATGGAGGGATTATAATCATTATAATGAAACAAGGTGTATGATTTGTTGAATGTAAAACTGAATATCTGCCCTGTAAACTTTCACTCAATCCACAATAAAAACCTTAAAAAAAAAAAAAAAAAAAGAGGTATTTGTAATGAAGAAGTCTTTGGTCTTAAAAAATTTGATCATGTAATATCCAGCATCATTTCTAGCACAAAGGCCACATTTTCCAACTACTGATCCTTCCACTTTGTTTCCAACTTTTGCATTCCATTCAACAGAAATTATCAATATATCTTGATTGTACGTTTGATCACTTTCAGACTGAAGAATCTGGTAGAATTTTTCAATTTCATCATCACTGGCTTTGGTGGTTGGTGCATAAATTTGAATAATAGTAGTAATAACTTGATCTTCCTTGTAGATGTATGGATATTATCCTATCACAGACAGCATTATACTTCAAGATCGATCTTGAAATGTTCTTTTAGATTATGAATGCAGCACCATTCCTTTTCAATTTGTTGTTCCTAGCATAGGAAACCATATAATTGTGTGATTCAGAATGGTCTGTACCTGTTCATTTCAGCTCAGTAATGCCTAGGATATAGACATTTATGCGTTCCATTTCATTTTTGACAATTTCCAATTTTCTTAGATTCATACTTTATACATTCCATGTTCTGATTAATAATGGATGTTTCCAGCTGTTTCTCCACATTGTGAGTTATTTCCCATTTGCAAATGAAGGTCCTGAAAGCTTTATTCCATTCGTGTCATCATGGTCAGCTCTACTCAGTTGTATTTTGAGTGCCTTCCAACTTGAGGGGCTCATCACCTGGCACTAAATCTGACAATATTATGGGGCTATTCATAATGTTTTAATCTTCTGGCACTATATCCAACAATGCAATTCATAAGGTTTTCAGTGGCTGAACATTCAGAAGTAATCTGCCTCTCCTTCTTCCTAGTCTGACTTAGTCTGGAAGCTCGGCTAAAACCTATCCACTGTGGGTGACCCTGCTGGTATTTAAAATACCGGTGGCACACCTTCCAGCATCACAGCAACATGCAAGTCACCACAATATGACAAACGGACAGACGAGTGGTTACTTAGTGCTGCTATAACAGCAATACTACAAGTGAGTGGCTTTAACACACAGAACAGGGTAGGAGGTTCGAAGTCTAAATTAAGAGTGCTTGCTCTGGGTAAAGGTCCTTGCTTCTTTTCTGTGGGCTGGTATTCCTCAGACTTCTCCATGTGTCTTGGCATCAGTCTTTCCCTGATCTGGGATCTTCACTGTGTAGGGACCCCAGTTCCAAAGAACATGCTCTACTCCTAGCTCTTCTTTGTTGGAGGTTGTAGCTCCTTCTCTCCTTGCTCACTATATCTCCTTTTATTTCTCATATGAGATTGAATCAAGATACAACCTAATCCTGTAGATTGTATCCAACTTCATTAACATGATAGAAGTGAGAAAGTACAATAGGATACTGACATCAGGTCAGGGCTTATCAATCAGATCACATCATGGGGTGATTACATCATATTAGATCTCATCATTGAGGTAATGACAACATCGTAACTGCCAAACCATTGAGAATTCTGGCCCAGCCAAGTTGACACAAAACCTGAACTATTACAATAATTTAACATATATATATAAAAAAAGAATCACATGATCATCTTAGTCATTTCAGAAAAAAGCATTTGTTTAATAAAATCCAACACCCTTCTGATAAAAACTCTCAGCAAAAATAGTAATAGAAGAGATATTCCTCAGCAAAATTAAGGGCATATGTACAAAACCAACAGCCAACAGTATTCTCAGTGGATTGATAACATTGACCTTGAGAATTAGAAAAATCCAAGGATGCCTTTTATCATCACTCTTATTTAACACTGTACTGGAAGTTCTAGCTAGAGTAATAAGGCAAGAAAGGAAAATAAAGGAAATGCAAATTGGAAAGGAAGAAATATAACTATCTGTATTTGCAGATGACAAATCAAATACCTAAAGACTTCTCTAGAAAGTTACTGGAACTAATAGAAAAGTTCTGCAAAGTGGCAGGTACAAGAACAACACACAAAAATCAGTAGGGTTCCTCTACAGTAATAAGAAGGATTCTGGTAGGAAATCAAGAAAATGATACCATTTATAGTAGCCCCCACAAGGTTAAAATATCTAGGAATAAATTTAACCAGGGACATAAGAAATTTATATAAGGAAAATGATCAAACAGTACTGCAAGAAACTAAAAAAGATCTACCAAAATGAAAAACATTCCCTGCTCAGGGATTGAAAGACTTAACCTAGTAAAAATATCAATATTACCAAAAAGAATCTCTAGCTATCATGCAATCCTGAATCATATCCCAACATTCTTCAATGAAATGGAAAACAGTACTCCAACTTGATATGGAAAGGAAGGAGGCCCTGAATAGCTAAAGCAATATTGAAGAACAAAGTAGATGGCTTTACATTATCTTATCTTAAAGCTTGCAGCCATGGTAATCAAAATGATCTTGTACGGTTCACTGACAGAGACAGAGAACAGTGGAATAGAATTAGAATAGAATTGAAAACCCAGAAGTAAATGCATCCATCTATGGACACCTGTTCTTCTACAAAGAGTCAAAGTCACTCAATGGGGAAGAAACAGTCTCTTTGACAAATGGTGCTGGTGAAACTGGATATCCATCTGTAGAAAAATGAAACAGAATCCATACTTCACACCTTGCACAAAAAGTAACACAAAATAGGTTAAAGACCTAAGTTTTACAGCTTAAGCTATAAAGTTCCTGGAAAATAACATAGGCTCAAGACTTAGGGAGTTACTTTTTGGTATAAATTACCTATCAGAAAGAAAAAAAATGCACAAACAACAAAAGGTAAATTGTTGTTGTTATTAGGTGCCATCGAATTGGTACCGACTCATAGTGACCTTCTGCATTTATGAAGGTAAATTAGATAAGTGGTATTTCCTAAAAGTTAAATACTTAATGCGCATAATAATTTACCAAGAGAGTAGAAAGAGAACCTACAGACTGGGAAAACATCTTTGGAAGTAGGCTACACCCTGGAGGAAAAATCCTTTCAATTGATTGGCTGTTCAAAGCCAATCATCATTTAGTTAACTACACTGTACTAGGTCTCACCATGGGGATAACCACATCCTAACTGCCAAACCATTTGGGAATACTGGTACAGTCAAACTGACACAAAACCTTAATGATCACACCATCCTAGAAAACTTTCCTGTGCCCCTCTTATTCTCTCAAAATAAAAGGCAAACAATTGACCATCAAGTTACTTCAGACTCCTGATTTTCAAAGTTGTGTGTTTTTGGAAGCAGATTGCCGGGCTTTTCTTCTGCAGTGCCTTGGAGTGGATTCAGAATCACCAACTTTTCATTCAGTAGTTGAGTGCTTAACTGATAATGCCTTCCCAATGACTTCTCTAAAGTCAATACCTTATTTTTCCCTTCCCTTAAGGAGCCCTGGTGATAAGTGGTGAAGCATAGAGGTAGTTGGCAATTCAAACTCGCCAGTGACTTTGTGGGAGATAGATGTGGTAATCTGCTTCTGTAAAGATTGTTGTTACTGTTAAGTGCCATTGAGTTGGCTCTAACTCATAACCACCCTGCAAAAGAGTGGCTGGTGGGTTTGAACCACTGACCTTTTGGTTAACAATCTAGTGCTTATTGTACAGCCCTATACCAGGACACCTCTGTAAAGAATACAACCTTGGAAACCCTATGGAGCAGTTCTACTCTGTCTTACAGGGTTGCTAGGAGTCAGAATGGACTTGGTGACAGATTTCTTCTGGGTTTACCTACCAAAATATTTTTCTTGTAAAAATTCTCTATTTCACAATGTCAGAGATGGTTGCGCTAGGTACAAGAGTCCCTGGGTGGTACAGATGATTAAGTGCTTAACTAATGGAAAGGTTGGTTCTATCCTGCCCTGAGATACCTTAGGAGATGCCTGATGATCCGCCTCTGGAAAGTCATAGCCTTGAAAACCCTATGGAGCACAGTTCTCCTCTGACATACACGGGACTGCCACGAGTTGTAATCAACTGAACTGCAACTGGTTTGTTTTGTTTCTTTGTACCAGGGTAGAGTGGGCTTGAGGGATTTTGGCTCCGTTTCCTCCCTTCTGCTGCATGTGTCATCACTACTCCTTCATCTCCTTTCACCTGCCAAAAGCTATGTTGAAGCATTTCATCTGCTGGCATTCCATCTCCCATTCACTTGGTCTCAATAGATTTAACCCTCTCATCTCTTTTACTGGAGTCCTGGTATGGTGCTGTAGGATAAGCACTCAACCACAAGGTTAGTTTGAACGGCAAGGTTGGCAGTTCAAACTCACTAGCTGCTCCTTGGAAACCCTATACAGGGTTGCTATGAGTAAGAACTGACTTGATGGCTCTTAACAACAACAACTTTTACTATTATCTTAGTGGGATCTTGGACACAAAGGCAAATTAGTCTGTCACCTTTTTATCTTCTTTGTTTTAAAGATATTTTTTCCCATGGTCTGCTTAGAAAAATACTTTCAGGTAATTAATTATTGTACTATTACTTTCATATCTTAAATAACACTTACATGTCGATTTCTTGATTTGTGAATGTTACATGGTAACAGCTGACATTACCATATGAAAATGAGGAAATTAGCCTTTGTAAACTTACTCCTGTCTTTTACCCACCACACATTTTTTCTGTTTTCTGAAGCATGTATTTGACTTCCTACTGCCTTTATAATGTACTTTTCATTTTTATAGTGTCATTACTGTTATTTCCAATTTCTCAAGTGAGCTCAACCAGTTTCACTTTTTATTTGTCTTTTAAAAAATATGTACTTCTTATTTTTCCTTGTATCTTTTTTTAAATCTTTTAAACAATATCCCTGTCCTCTTTTTGAAGTGTGTATATAGTGGTTACGAATTGGGCTGCAAACCTCAAGGCCAGCAGTTTGACACTACCAGCTGTTCTGTGGGGGAGAAAGATGAGGCTTTCTGCTCCCATAAAGATTTATAGCCTTGGAAACCCTGTACAGGGTTGCTATGTGTTGGAACTGACTCCACGGCACATGACAACAACAATAATATAAATATATAACATAAATATAAAAAATAACATATATATAAAAAAAATCTGTCTGACATTTTTCTTCTGCTTGCTAGGTAACTTTTAAAAAAATAGATTTGATTTTCTTATAGTATTTTTTGGATTCAAGGGACAATTGGGCAAATAGTATAGAGAGTGCCCATATAGTCCCTGTATACAATTTCTTCATTATTAACACCTTATTGTTATAATGAATGAATCAATATTGATATAGTATTATTTATGAAAGTCTGTAATTTATGTGGAGTCCTGGTGTGGTGATGTGGGATAAATGTAGGAATGCAAGGTTGGTTTGAACCACAAGATCAGCAGTTCAAACTCACCAACCGCTCCTTGGAAACCATATCCTGGGTCGCTATGGTTTGGAGCCGACACAATGGCATTTAACAACAACAACAAATTGTTTATGTAGAGTTCCTTAGTTTTTACTTAATGTCCTTTTTGTGTCCCAGATCTCACCCAGGATAACACATTACATTTAGTCATCACCTTAGGCTTCTCTTGGCTATATACCAGCTTCTCAGACTCTCTTTGATTTTGATGACCTTGACTATTTTGAGGAGTACTCGTCAGGAGTACCGTTGACCCTTGGAAAATGTGGGTTTGTACTGTTTGGGTCCACTTATAGGCAGATTTTTAAAGAATACCATGGGATGCTAATCATCTCTACAAGAACAGTTGATTTCTCTAGTAAATTTTGTATCACAATAAAAAGTGATCTTTTGCAGATCTTGTATCTTCTCCATTGTGTTTAGTGCAATACCACAAACCTGAATAACTCCATTGGACCCATACAAAGTGCCACTAATGATGCTGGAACTGCTTCTAAGAAGCAGAGGAAGTCATGACATCATAAGAAAAAGTTGAATTATTTGATACGTACTGTAGATTGAGGTCTGCAGTTGTGGTTACCTACCATTTTAATATGAATGAATTCAACCTAAGGACAATTGTGAAAAAAAAGAGAAAGAATTCCATGAAGCAATCACTGTAGTCATGCCAGCAGGTGCACAAACTGTACACTTTTGGCAAAATACCTTCCTGTCTCGCGTTGAAAATGCAGCTTTTATGTGGGTACACTATAGATTACATATATAAACTATGGGTTGATTGGCTGTTTATGTTATTTGTTAGACATCTGGTCAACAGTAAGCTATTAGTAGTTGAGTTTTGGGGGAGTCAAAAGTTATATGCAGATTTTTGACTTCTCAGGTGTGGAGGATGGGGGAGGTTGGGCTCCCCTAACACCCACATTGCTGTTCAAGGGTCAGCTGCATTGTACGATGCTTCTCTATTGGAATTTGTCTGATTCCGACTTATAGAGACTCTATATAATAGTGGCTGGTGAGGTTTGGACTGCTGACCTTGCAATCAATCCAGTTGCTACACCAGAGTTCCTCATTATTAGAAGAGGGTTAATGGTTTGTAAAAGAAGAAAGATCACAGAGGTAAAGTGCTATTTCTATCACATCATATCCAGGGTACTATCAATATGAAGTGGACTTCAGGTGCAGTGCTGTAGGATCAGCACTGGACTGCGAACCACAAGGTTGACAATTCAAACCCACCAGTTGCTCCTTGGAAACCCTATTCAAGGTCTCTATGAGTTGGAACTGACTCAATGGCACTTAACAACAACATCAAATGAAGTAGTGTTTGTCAGATATCTCCACTATGAAGTTATTCTTCCCACTCCTACACCCCCGTTTCCATACTGTACCAGTGTGTTACTATCCACAATCCACATTTGAGAAACAGGGAGTTATACTCTCCTTACTTTAGGATGGTGGTTCAAACCCACCACCTGCTCCTTGGAAACCCTATACTGTGTCACTATGAGTCAGAATTGACTTGGCAGCACTTAACAATAACAATTTTAGGATGAGTATCTACATAATTTACTTGGGATTTTTCCACACTGGAGGACTGACGTAACTTTTTCTGGTGTGTTTTTGATTATCTCTCTTTTGCTTGTTATCATTTCTCTCTTTCTTTTTTAAATGGGAACAGTGTTTTGTTAATAGGCATGATTTCAAATTCTTTTGCTTACTTCTCATCTTGGCTCTAGACTAATGTAGGGGAAAAGTGCAGGGGATGTTTCTCAAGGGAATTGGCAGTTTTGAATCAACCAATTTGTTGCATCAAGACACTAAACAATTTGATGTATCCTCTGCTCTATCACACCTCTTCCCCCTTTTTTTGTACCCCACCTTCTCCACCCCACTTTTGGAAAGCAGGGCATCCAAACAGAAGCTCCATATGGCTTTTAGAGCATACAGGATGCTTTATTTAGATATTTAGTTATCTCTATTCACAGACTCTAATCAGTTAATCCCAATTATAAAACTGCTTGTGATTCTTATCTGCTACCTTTCTGCCTCATCCCCAGGCAACTTTTCCTTGTTAGAGTCTGACATTCATACTGACCTTTTTCCAGCACTACCTTCCCAGCTGTGGAGCAGTGCAGTGACTTTGTTGAAGGCTGCTACTTGACTCTCTCATGACCTTGCTCTAGTCCACATTGTTATAGTAGAGGCTTCTTTTTAAAATGCTATTTTATTGTGTTTTTGGTAAAAGTATATACAGCAAGTTAGGTTCCCATTTAACTGGTGTGGCACTGTAGGATAAGCACTGGATTGATAATTGCAAGGTTTGTAGTTCAAACCCACCAGTTGCTCCTTGGAAACGCTATACGGGGTGGCTATGAATTGGAACTGACTTGATGGCATTTAACAACAACAACAACAACATACATTTTGTTCAGTGACATTGGTTACATTTTTTCACAACGTGCCAACGTTCTCAGTATTTCTGTTCTTGTTGTTCTATTTCCATTAATCTAGCTTCCCTACAACCCAGCCTTTTCTGTCTCATCTTTGCTTTGGGGTAAATGTTGACTATATAGAGGATTTTTTTAAAAAGAAGATAGTACTCATGGTGACAATGTTTATTTTATACACCGTTTATATCTTATATTTCACAAATGAACAAAGCAAAACTATTTCATGTACACATACAAAACAAAAAATAGATACTCATTTAAATGTCAAAGGGCACATTCTACAAACCAGCCTCCTGCCCACAGGCAAACAGCCTTACTCAGTCCATGGGCCTAGAGCCCTCAGCTTTTCTGTTTCTCCAGGCCATTGCCTCTACCACTGTCTTTGCTGTCATTGCTTTTGTAGCTAGGGATTTCACACTCTACTCATGCTCTTCCTTCTTGATGGTCCTGGGATCGTTTGTTCCTGAAATGAAAGATTAGCTATTTCCTGCTTTTAGTTACCCATCTTCTACAATTACAATTGTGACAATCACAATTAATCCTACCAACAATTACTCACAATTGAATCATAAAATCCTATCACCATCGTCCTCCATCCCCTTTCACCAGATACATCTGGAAAAGAGGGAAATCATTCACTGGGGATTCTATCTTACCCCTCACATTCTGAAACTAAGCACAATCATGAACGCTTGTAAGCCAGTCACTAAGACTTTATAAGCTCCTGATTTTTGATAGTCAATGTCTAAATTGCCCGTCCGTATCCACCGAGTACACTGAATAAACAACCTTGTTCCTTGATATGAAGAATGCTTCCATCCAGTTGGAATTTTGAGTGACTGCATCCATAAGCAAAAGACTAGTTCATCAAATTGTAGCAATTTGCACTTGCTCACAGTATCAAACATCTTTATCTTCATCTGGTTGAGTTCTGGTCAGCTATCCAGCTAAGCTAGGTCAAATGGGTACTAGCTACAAGTTTGGGAGTTCACACACACCTCCCTTCACTTCAGACCAGCTGGCTGCTTCACTCTCACCTCTAGCCCCCAGATGATAGGCCAGTGCCCATGGGCTCAGGAGTTTGCTCATCTTCCTAAACTTAATCCCTTCCTCTTCTTTCTTTCATCTCAAGGTCAACAGATATCAATGGAACATGGTCAAACTCAGCTCATGTCTTTATTGCTGCATTCCCCTGACTTCCACCTACAAGTAGACTCAGGTGGTTTCAATTCTAGAAGAGAGTTTTCCCTGATGGCCTGACTTTTCTTGTCTTGATGCCTCCAAAGCAAACAACTTGCTTGAACTTCAAACAAAATTTTTTAAAAGTCTGCTTTTTTTCTGCCGGTTTTTCAATAAGAATCTGCTGTTCTCCTAGCAGTTCAGCATTGATTGGTCTGCATGTCTTTTCAAGTGGGAATGTCCCAACTCAGAAGGTTCTGGGTGAGGCTCAGGATTCTACCTAAGGCCCCAGACTCTACAAAGTCTTAACAAGAAGCCTATTTCCCTGGGAAAATTTGAACTCCCCTTCTAGAAAATCTAATCAGTTATAGCCTGAAGGTACATTTATAAGCTTTCTATAATCACAATTCACCCTGTTCATTTCTATTACACATAAATGTCTATTTTACAATAGTAGACAGGGGAAACTAATATCCACAAGACAGACAAACATATAAACATTTCCCCCTCCTTTATTTATTCAGCCTATATCTTGCTCCATGTATCTACTCACAGAACACTGTTGTTCCAAGGTTGTGTATAAATCACTGTTTAACTCTATCCCATTTAGCCCATGCATACCTCCCTAAGTCTTTCTCAATCTTCATTGTTCATCTGTCACCCTCTCTCTTCTAGTGTATTGCCCTCTCCCCCCCTTGTATATCGCTCTCCCCATCACCCCAGATAACATGTGTCTACTCTCTAGTTAGTGAATTACTTTCCCCTCCCTTCAATCCCTGGAAACAATCCAAGGATGCCTCTTTCATTATGGAAACCTTTTCTTAAGTTTTTACAATAATGGTATCATACAATATTTGTCCTTTTGTGTTTGACTAATTGCACTCAGCATAATGTCCTCCAGGTGCATCCATGTTATGAGGTGTTTTGCAGATTCATCGTTATTCTTCAAGATTGCATAGTATTCCTTTGTGTGTATGTACCAAAGTTTGTTTATCCATTCTTCCATTGATGGGCATTACGCTGCCTCCATCTTTTTGCTATTGTGAATAGTGCTGCAGTGAACACTGGCGTACATAGATCTACTTGTTTCCTGGCTCATATTTCTTGTGGATATATATGAATTAGAGAGATTGCTGGATCATAAAGGATTTCTATTTCCAACTTTGTTGAGGAAGTGCCATGCCATTTTCCAGAGTGGTTGAACCATTTTACAGTCCCACCAGCAAAAGTAGGAGGGTCCCAGTCTCTCCACACCCTCACTAGCATTTGTTGTTTTCTGTTTTTTTGAACTTTGTTGCTAATGCTGGTGCGAGATGATATCTAATTGTTGTTTTGATTTGCATCTCTCTAATGGCTAATGATTGTGAATATTTTTTCATATATTTGTTGGTTGCCTGAATATCTTCCTTGGTGAAGTCATTCACCCTTGCTTTGGTTTAAATTTTTATTATACTTAAAAGATATTTCTTATAGTCAATGCTCAGGGCTGTAGTCATTTTCTAATTGCATTGCAGATGGAATACTCTCTTCTACACTTCATTTTATTGCTAGTATTGGTGTGGTTACGAATCGGGCTGCGAACCTTAAGGTCAGTGGTTTGAAACTACTTTCTCCGCGGGAGAAAGATGAGGCTTTCTGCTCCCATAAGGATTTACACCCTCGGAAACCCTGTACAGGGTCGCTATGGGTCGGCTCCGACTCGAAGGCACTTAACAACAACAACAACAATTGGTGTTTTCGGGTAGGGGAATGAGTAAACGTATCTTTATTCCATTGTCTTTGATAGATCCCCTTTGTATGTTTTAAACTTTGTCTTTTCTTAGTTTCTTGAAATTATTCTCTGTTGATTTTCTGCTTATTGCTTTATGCCCTTTCTCAGGCTTCTTTTCAAAGTTTTCTACCTGCTTTGTGATTTTTGATATTCCCCAGAATTCTTGCCTTGGTTCTTTTCCTCTCACTGTATATCGGGTACTACAAAGTTCAAAGCCTACAGAAGCCAGGCAGGTAGTGGGAAAAAGTGAAATGGGTCATGTTTTAAATTTTGGGTACAGAAACTTTTTTCATAATACTTATTATGATAAGCAGGGATAATTTATACTTCCATAATGAAATAGGTTATCTTCCACGTTTCTTAATCATGAACATTTTGGGTTACTTTTGGTTTTCCACTTTTGATAAATGCAGGGGTATAAACATAATTTTCTTTAACTTTTCTCTAAGAAAAGTATAGTAATAAATGACAACTGACTGTTGGCTTCAGAGTTAGGGACAATAGGGAATGGTGGAGACTATGAAAAACTTTATACAGTATGTTTCTTGTGGGACTGCAGGTTAGATCTTCAGAAGAAGCTAAAAGGGGATTTTGTGTGCATGTAAACTATTTAAAAAAATGTTGGCAACAAATTAAACAATCTTAAAACTGTTTTGTGGGCTAAGACTATATAAAGCTAACTATATAATTCTATGTATGATTATATTATTTAGAAAGAAAGGCCTGGTAAAAATTAGCTGATGAAAGCCTCATGGATCACACCAGAATATTGTCCTATATATAGTGCTGGAAGATGAGCTCCCGAGGTTGAAAGGCACGACATAATAGTCACACCATGTACTCAAACATACCGATGGTAATGAAGATGATGCACGACCTGGCAGTGCTTTGCTGTGCCATACATAGGGCCACCATGAGTTGGAGCTGACTTATTGGTAACTAGCAACAACAAATACATTTTTAGTTAATTTAATGCAATTGTGGGTAACTTAGCAACAACAAATACATTACATTTTTTGTTAATTTAACGCAATTAATGCAAAGACCAAGTCCATTGCCATTGAGTCAGTTTTGACTCATAGCAACCTTGTAGGTCACAGTAGGGTTTCTAAGGCTATAAATGTTTATGGAAGCAGATTGCCACATCTTCCTCCTACAGAGCAGGCTGGTGGGTTTGAACTACTGACCTTTGTTTTGGCTTAACCACTGTACCATCAGGGCTCTTGAAGAAAAGAACAACTTCTCCCAAATTGGTTTTACTTTGTTAACTGCTTCTTTTCCACTTTACTTTCTTTTATTATTTTTTTTCTCCTTTACATTCACTTTTTATCTTCTGATATAGCCATACATTTTTTTCTTAAGATTTTTCTAAGTCAAAACAGTACAGTCAGTAAAATATCATATTTTAACTTTACTGAACAATAAATGAGTTAGTATTTTGTGCATATTGCAAGTCTTTGACAATAGTCCAGATACTTAGTATGTTGAAGGGATGAGATTCTCTTCCTCATTCTTGTTGTTCTCTTGTCAGAGTGTCTCCTGTGAAGGAGCTGAGTTCTACATGTACTGTAGAACATTAGGGAGATTCTAGCTTTAATTTGTGATTGCCCAGACTAGGTAGGGAGTGCTAGATTGGCAAATTCCATTCTGTATTCAAGGTCAAGTTGGAATTGTGCAACAGTTGACTTTGAATTCAAGTGACTTGTTGAATTCACAGGTTTGAGAGTGGAAAATTCTTAAAACAACTACTGGGTGGATGTCAGGGTGATACTGTTTTGCAGGTAGGCTTGCTGGTTCTGCCTGTGCCTTGAAGGATTACCCTAATTTGTTACTGAAATTAAAAAGAAGAAAAAATAGTGTCAGATATGTGCAATGCTTGCCAAGATACCAATTCCTTTATTGTTTAATAAAACTGAAAACTGATAGTTTATTAATATACTTTTTAACTTAGAAAAATCATTTTAAAAAAGTGTGGCTGATTCAGAGGTATTGGTTCTAACCTATAGGCATAAGCTTCAGAAGCCTCATGAACAACCTGAGTTCAAGAAGCTGCTGCGGGTGCTTTTTCCAGCTGAAATAAACATGGAGATGAAGGGAAACCCTTCCCCAGGAAGAAGTCTTTTCAGGTCTTAGTGATTCCATAAAAGGGCAGTGAGAGAAGCCACTTAACTAAAGCCATTTAACTAAAATGCCCGCTGTCCTTACACTATGGAGGCTGTTCCACTAGGCAGAGACCACTCACTTACCAGTTGCTACAAGGGAAAAAGATGAAGCTTTCTGCTCACGTAAAGATTTATACAGCATTGGAAACCTTATACAGGGTTGCTATACGTCAAAACCGACTCCATGACACACCACCAAAATATGTGTTGGAATCCTAACTTCTATGTAAACCTGTTTAGAAATAGTATTTGCAGGGTGTACCAATGCAGGGTATATCCTAAACCTGATTATAACTCACTCCTGAATTATAAAGTGATCAAATAGACACAGAGGAGCACAAATTGGGAAAGGCAGATGTCATGCAAGAATCACCAAGGAATCAAGGAGTGCTGGGTGTTCTGAATTGAATTGTGCCCTCCTAAAACACGTGTTGTGAGTTCTAACCTCTATACCTGTGGTTGGGTCCTGGTGACACATTGGTTAAGCACTGGACTGCTAACCAAAATGTTGGCAGTTTAAACTTGCCAGCTTCTTCTTGGGAGAAAAATGTGTCAGTCTGCTTCTGTAAAGACTTGTAACCTTGGAAACACTATGGGTAGTTTTCCTTTGTCCTACAGGGTCACAATGAATTGAAACCCACTCGATCAATAGCAGCAGGTTATATCTGTGGCTATAATCTCATTTGATTTTTTTGTTGTTGTTGCCTTGTTAATGTGGAAGCTTTAGTATAGGTGTGTTTTCTAGTAATGTATGTATCTCTTCTAAGTTTTCAAATTTGTTGGAGTACAACTCTTTAATGTATTCTGTTATCATTTTGATTACCTTTGGTTCTGTTGTGACATCGCCCATGTGGTTTCTAATGCATGTTATTTGTGTCTTCTCCCTCTTTTCTTTTGTTAGATTTGCCAATGGTTTGTCAATTTTGTTAATTCTGTCAAAGAACCAGCTTCTTGTCCTGTTGATTCTTTCTATAGTTTTTCTGTTTTCTGTATCATTTATTTCTGCTCTAATCATTATTATTTCTTTTCTTTTGGTGGCTGTAGGTTCCCTCTGTTGATCTGTTTCTAATTGTTGTAGATGCTGCGTTAATGTGTTAATTTTGGTTCTTTCTTCTTTTTGGATATGTGTGTTTATTGCAATAAATTGTCCTCTCAGCACCACTTTCACCATGTCCCAAAGATTTTTGTATGTTGTGTTTTCATTCTCGTTTGTTTCTAGGGACTTTGTGAGTTCATGTTTTAGTTCTTCTACTATCCTGTTGCTTTTCAGCAGGGTGTTACTCAGTTTCCATGTATTTGACTTTATTTCCTTGGTCTTCCGATTATTGATTTCTAATTTGATAGCATTACGGTCTGAGAAGATGCTTTGTAGTATTTTGATATTTGTAAATTTATGGATATTTGTTTTGTGGCCTAAGACATGGTCTATTCTGGAGAATGTTCCATGTGCACTGGAAAAGAATGTGTATTGTGCTGTTGTTGAGTTGAATGCTCTGTACACATCTATGAGGTCCAGTTGCTGATTGTGTTGTTTAGTTCCTCTGTGTCTTTGTCAATTTTCTTTCTAGTTGTTCTTCTATCCATTTTTGAAAGTGGTGTATTAAAATCACCCATGATTATTGTAGATTCGTCTATTTCTTTCTTCAAATCTATTAGAGTTTGCTTTATATATTTTGGAGCTCTTTCATTGGGAGTATAGATATTTATTATGGTTATGTCATCTTGTTTAATTGTCCCTTTAATCATGAGGTAATGTCCATCTTTATCTATTATGCTGGTTTTTGCCTTAAAGTTTATTTTATCAGAGATTAGTACTGCCACTGCTGCTCGTTTTTGATTGCAATTAGCTTGGTATATATTTTTCCATCCTTTGACTTTTAATCTGTTTTTGTCTGTGTGTGTAAGATGTGTCTCTTGCAGACAGCATATTGAAGGATCTTGTTTTCTTATCCATTCTGCCACTCTCCATCTCTTAACAGGTGCATTTAATCTGTTTACATTCAGTGTAATTATCAATAGGTATGGATTAATTGCTGCCATTTTGTTTGTTTTTTTGTGGTGTTGCTGCTTTCTTTGTTCTGCGTGTCTTCTTGTGCTGAGTTTTTGTGATCTTTCTTGTGAGTTTCCTTATAGTTTTAATAGTTTAATGTTTCCATGTTCTTCTTGGATTTTCATTTTCTTGGTATGTTGTGAAGTGTTAATTTTCTTTGAGATTACCTATTTATATTCCATTAAATTTTACCTCTCTTTAGTACAGTCTATTTAATCCTGTAATCTACCTGACCTTCTCACCATCTGGTTCTCTGTTCCTATGTGTTTACCTTCTTTCACACTGTAGTTATTTTGATCATAGACGACCTCCCAGATTCTCTGAGTTTGTTCTTAAAGTTTTGTTCTGTTCTTGACTCTTCCATCTTTCAATTTAGTTCTGGGAGGTGCTGCCATGTATATCCATCTCTGGTTGTTGTCTGTTCTTGTTGGTTCTCAGTCCACAAAACTCCCTTTAGGATGTTTTGTAGCACAGGGTTGGCTTTGGCAAAATCCCTTAGCTTCTGTTTATCCTGGAATGTTTTGATTACACCATTATATTTGATTGATAGCTTTGCTGGATAAAGGATTCTTGGTTAGCAGTTAGTATAGGTGTGTTTTAAGTCAGTCTCTTTAAAGAAGTATAAAAGAACCGATGGTAAAAAAGCAAGCAAGCAAGCAAGCAAGCATAAATGTAGAAAAAGATACAAGCTACATATCACTAAGGAACCAAGGAGTAGAAGCTGAAATGAGACAAGAACCTTCTCCCAGAGTGGACAGAGAGAGAGAGAGAGCCTGCCTCTAGATGCGGCATCCTGAATGTGGACTTCTAGCTTCCTAAACTGTTGGAACAACAACAAGATTGTTTATGCAGTCCTTGTGTGGTGTTGTGGGTTAATGCACTGAACTGCAAAGTCAGTTTGAACCACAAGGTTTGGCAGTTCAAGCTCACCAGCCACTCCTTGGAAACCCTATACAGGGTTTACTATGGGACAGAACCAACGTGATGGCACTTAACAACAACAAACTGTTGGGAAATAAATTATCTGCTTGTTATAACATCCACTTGGGATATTTCTACAATAGTAGCACTGGATAACTAACATGGAAGGAATCGATATGACTAAGACCTTGAATTGGACTTTTAGCCTCCTGAACTGTAAGAAAATAAATTTATGTTCTTAAAGTCAACCCCTTGTGGCATTTGTGCTACAGTGGCACTAGATAACTGATACTCACTATTGCAGTGCTGGGGTACCAGAAACTGGGGGCTCAACGAGAGAGTGGAAATTAAATATTGCATAGCAGGACTTCCATATGGTAAGTACAGAATGCCCAAATAACCTTTTTCTAGGTGATTTCTTCCTATTGTGGTTAAAGTCACAGGATGTGAATTCTGAGCATTTGGAGTAAAATGATTGGCATCAGTTTATGAAGTAAAAAACTAGGATTTTCCCCCTGCTCTTAGATACTATTGATTTTTTTGCCTTCAGTATTTGGAAATATTAAGAACTGAGTTCTGGAAAAATTATTTTAATTTGTTTGGGATAACCGCTTTGGTGTCTGGGATGGTTGTGTGGCTGGTGCTTCAATAGCCTCCTTGTTATCCCATGAACTTTTTGGACTTTTTGAAATTGAGGGTTATGAAGACTTGCCTTGGGTCTCGTATAATTTCTGAAGCATTAGAGGAAATAATTCATTCCAGATCTGGCTGCAGCTACAAAGGAACCAAATCTCTGCCCAGGGACTGAAAACTCTCTAGCTGAGACTGAAATGAATGAAAATTGAGACTGATGGTTTCTGGAGTTTAACTTAAGAATTTTGGAATTTGGATGTAGTTTGGTTAATATCTTTGAAATCTATTTTTCAGTGGGATTTGAACTTTTAATTTGGGAGTTTGATAATGACAGGGTTTTTTGTTGTAGTTCATATTTGAGACACCTCTTCGTTATTGGCATTTCATTATTGGAGTACCTTAATGTCATAATTTAATCTCATTTTAGGGCCTCTGATTGCTATTTTAGATAACATGGCTTCATAAAATTTTGGATGGAAGCTGGAAGAGGCATCAAATTTTCAGATTTGGGTATGGAATATACTTAATATTATTATATTGTTCAGAATTATTTTGGAGCCTTCTGAAACCAGCAGTGCTCAAAGACAGAAGGAGCAATGGATGTCATGGGATAAGCAGTCTTGTGAACCTGGGAGCAGGACCATGCTAATTTGATTGCTGATTTCCTTCACAAGTAGACAGCCCATCCTTGGTTGATTATATACTTAATTGTCAAGGTTAAAGAAGAAAAAGTTTGGGAATGTTAGGGAGAAATGTGTCCTTCCTACTACGGATAACTCTATCTGATGGTGAGAGCCCGTGAGGAAACGGCTGACCTTTTCCATTTTGTCACTCACTTTGTCCTGGGAGGGGGAGTCACTTATCTAGTTGTTAAAGATATTGGGTCTGCTTCCCTCTGCATGGCCCTTGTTCCACTGGGAAGCAATCTACCCATAGGGAGCATATCTTTTCATTTTGGAGGCCTCCCCTGGCTTAGCATTGCTTGTATCTTGAAGCATAACTGTCTACTCTGTGGTTCACTTAGGGATCCCCCAATTTGGCATTTACACTAAGCTGTTTCCTCTATCTTAGCCTTTATCACTACTAAAAGTGTATTTTGACCTCCATATCCTAATTTTGTTATTTCTCAATTTGTCCAGAACTTGGAAAGGGAAGAGGGATGCTATTTATTCCGTCCCTCAGAGATGCTAACATTGTGAATATGATAATTATGACTCTGAGTAACATTAATGATCAATCTCTAAAATGCCCATTTCCTATTTACATACATGTTTATGTATGCTTGCTACTTTTAATATTGACACGCAACACATAATTTCTGGTTTTGATGTTAGCACTATCCATATTGGATGGTTTCAGATGACCCTGAGGATGACAATAAATACCTTTGTTTTTATGAATCCCCACGGTTCTGGGCAGACTCTGTAACATCCCTTGTTCTTGATCAGAGGGCTTGCTGAACTAGGGAAGGAGTTGGGGTCCAGAGATGCCATTAAAAGGTGATTTCTTGTTTCCTTGAGACCTAGAGAGGAAAAGAAAATATTTCATATTGATTTAAAACTTAAAGAAGTAAAGACGAGACACAGGTGATGGTAGGAGAAGAGTCACTCTACCTTTTTTGTCTTAGTGTCTTTTTGGAGTTTAGAATTGCAAAGAAGTGACTACTGGGGCTTGTACAACTTCTCCACAAAGCCTTTCTTGGTCTCATTTATGTCCTGATTACATTCGACCTTGTGGCTTAGTGACTGCATTCCCATGAATCTAAGACTGAAATTGCTCCATTATTTTACATATCACTCCATTTATTTTGCATTATTTTATATATCATTAGAAATTTTTTTAAAAGCTCCTAATTAACTATCTACAGTATGCCATTGATTATAAGGTGCATCCTGATTCTAGAGGTGTTAAAATGTGGAAGGGGAAGTGCATTGATTTCAGATTGATGAGGTATGGTCATGCCTTACCTCTGGTAGGTTCAGCACTGGGAGTTATAAGACAGGGTCAACTCCTAGCTCAACCACTTACCAGCGGTGAGACCTGAGGCTCATCACCAAAATTCTTAGGTACTTCCAAGTATGAAATAGAGATAACAGTTTTGCCTACACAACTTGGCTGCCAGAGTCCTGGGGTGGCATTGTTGGATCAGCAGTGGACAGCTAACCACAAAGTTAGTAGTTCAAACCCACTAGTCGCTCCTTGGAAACCCTATACATAGTCACTATGAGTCAGAACTGACTCCACAGCACTTACAACAATAACAACATAGTTGTCAGGAGACTCTAATGATACAATAAGAATGAAAAACTTGCAAACTATAGTGTCAAATAAAGTTACATGTTAAAAGGTAGAGGGCTCTGAGATACAGGGACTGAGTCATGATTGGAATGGGGGGGGTATCATGTTAGGATGCTGGAATGT